>NC_091252.1:94512500-94820000 GCF_042477335.2 Ovis canadensis | reverse complement strand
TTAAGGTTGAATACAAAAGAGAACCATCCATTTTCTGTAATTAAGAAATTCTCAAAGGAGATCAGTGATAATTTGCTGAATTTCCTTCAGCTTACACAAACTTTGCAAATTAAAGTTCTCTTCCAAAATCAAGTAACAATAAAAAGTACCCTTAGAGTACATTTGTATAGTCGAACCCTAACCCTCAACTGTCGTTTAATTGTTAAGTCGTGTCTGACTCCTCGCGACCCCACGGACTGTAACCTGCCAGGCTCCCCTGTCCATGGGATTTCCCAGGCAAGAATACTAGAGTGGGGTGCCACTTCCTTCTTCGGAGGATCTTCCTGACCCAGGGACTGAACCCATGTCTGCTGCATTGGCAGGCAGGTTCTTTACTGCTGAGCCACCTGGGAAGCCCAACCCTTAATACCATTCTTTTAAATGTCTCCAAGTAGATTTCCAAAAGGTTTCCGAATGTTTTTACATTAAAAAGAAATTATTTGTGCTTTTATTTAATGTTCTCAACAGACTATTTTAAAATTTATCTAGTTGTGACTATTCTTTTTTCATTTTTTTAAATCTACAGTAATTTTTTTCCTGTTTTAAGGTCCTTTTTTTCTTCAAATCCCACCCCTGCCCCAAAGTTCAATTGTTCAAAATGTTGACAAATAGGGGGAAAAAATCTATATAACATTTTAATTTTCAAGGAGAAAGGGGCAACTGAGCAGGAGATGTTTGGATGTTATCACAGACTCAATGGATATGAATTTGTGTAAACTCAGGAGA
Organism: Ovis canadensis; assembly: GCF_042477335.2. NCBI lineage: Eukaryota > Metazoa > Chordata > Mammalia > Artiodactyla > Bovidae > Ovis > Ovis canadensis. The sequence goes on along the minus strand of NC_091252.1, from coordinate 94,819,235 downwards.
TGGTGAAGGATGGGGAAGCCTGGCATGCTGCAGTCCATGGGGCTGCAAAGAGTCAGACATGACTGAGCGACTGAACAATAACAACAAATATCTGTAACCCATTCAAGACATTTATGATCCCATGGGGTTCCTGCTTAGCCTGACCTGCCATGATCTTAACTGGCACAATGAAAAGATCCATAGAATGAAAAACAAGGTGTCACTTTGCTTGGTTAAATGTTATGATGTCACATCCATACAATTAACAAAAGCCCTCTTGATAGTAGCATCAAAATCCCTGCATACAGAGGGTGATAGAAAGCATCTGCATGATGACCCCGACCTGACTGACAATAAAAACCCTGCTGAAATATCCTTGTCCACTGGGTTGGCATTCCAAATCCGTATGTTAGCTTCCCTGTTGCTTTTGCAGTTGCCAAGCCTGTGATTAGAACCCGTGTTTATCAGAGTCAAAGCACACAGTTCTCTTTGGCTATTTCACTCCCACGTGTGCCTTACACTCTCAGTCATGAGGTTCCTACCTTTCACTTTCCCGTCAGTCTCAGGCAGAGCATCCCAAGCTACAGTGACAGCTGTAGGCTTGCCATTGACTGGCCAGACGTTTAAATTTTCAGGAGCTGAGGTAGGAGCTACAAAAGGACAAGAACCCAAGGTTTGAAAAGGCCCTTATGGCTGTTCTAAAAGTGACATATGGTCCCTACATACATATATTTCATTGCAGAGCTACTGTGTTAATTTTTATTATACATGAGAGAAAATTCTCCACTTGCTCTTTGTGTATTTAGTGGTTTATGTCAGCTTTACCAACTCATAGAGCAAGGAGGTTAGACACACATGGGGAAATGTTTTTAGGAATTCAGAATTTCTCTCATTGGTGAATATTGAAATATACAAAGAAGAATACAATCCAGTTCCAGCTTCCTCTGGATAAAATTTTGGGTTTTTTTACAGACATAATTTAAAACAAAATAATTGTGGCCTTGAATATAGAACAAATTTCTCCCCCAGAATCAAGCACAACTTGAGTCTTAAGAAAGGAGAGTCTCTCCAATATTCTGGAGCCATGTGTTTGTTACTCAGGGGCGTTCACACAGACAGCAGGGATTTATGAAGGCTCCACGTGGTTTTAATGCACTCCACATGTCAGAAAAACACGCTCAGGAAAATAGCCAGTAAAGGATAAAGCATGGACCCAAGGAAGCTTCTCACGAGATTTAGGGGTAATGCTACTTTGAAAAATGCCTCTCCTGGCCATTATCACTGTGGCTCCCTGAAGTGTCTTTAAATCTCCTTTCAGGGGTAATTCCCAAGTTGCAAGTCCAAAGGCCATTCTGAATACAGACCAGACTCCGGTGTTCTCTGGAAGACAGATGTACTCCACCTGCCGTCTCGTTCACCCTGGGAAATGCGAACTGCAAATTCATACATGGTGTCTGGACTCAGGTTCTCGACCAGCACGCGTCTGTTGGAGGCCTGCTTGTAATCCCATCTCGCCGACTCCCCCTTTTCTCGGTAGCGCACGGTGTACTGTCTGTAAGAAAACGCAAAGCAGCAACACACCCAGCTGACCGGTTCTCTGCAGGTGGGCACTGGCGTCCTTGGTGTTTTCCCTTCCCCATAAGCAATGACTTCTGGAGGTAAGTGGTGAAATCAAGAAGAGAAAGTTCTAGACTTGTGATTTTGTTATTAGTTCAAAGAATCTACTTAAGTTCCAGGGAGGTGTGTCTAAAGTAGCCCAGGAAAGACAGAGCTTAGTGTCTTTTCAAGACCAAAACATTTTATTGCTCAAGATATCAAGCAGAAATTAAAAGGGAGGGATAAGGGGGTGACACTTTTTATGAGGCAAGTGCCTTATTAGGGGTGTGCCTTATTAGGGTGTATGTGGTGTATGTGTGTGTTGGTGTGTATATATGTGTGTATGTGTGTGTGGGGTGTGGGAGTGGAGTATGGGGGTGTGTACGAGTATGTGTGTGTGTACGTGGTGTGTGTGTGTACGTGGTATGTGTGTGTATGTGGTGTGTGTGTACACCGTGCATGTCTCTGTGTGGTGGGTGTGTATATGTGGTAGTGTGTACATGGTGTGTGTGTATACATGGTGTCTGTGTGTATATGTGGTGTGTGTGTGTGTGTACATGGTGTGTGTGTATGTGGTGTGTGTGTATGTGTTGCCTGTGCATGTGTATGTGGAGTGTGTGTGTGTGTACACGGTGTGTGTCTCTGTGTGGTATGTGTGTGTACGTGGTGTGTGTACATGGTGTGTGTACATGGTGTGTGTGTGTATACATGGTGTCTGTGTGTGTGTGGTGTGTGTGTACACTGTGTGTATCTCTGTATGGTATGTGTGTACGTGGTGTGTGTGTGTATATGTGGGGTGTATGTGGTGTGTATGTACACGGTGTGTGTCTCTGTGTGGTGTGTGTGTATGTGGTATGTGAGTACATGGTGTGTGTGTGTATACATGGTATCTGTGTGTATATGTGGTGTGTGTGTGTGTACACTGTATGTGTCTCTGTGTGGTATGTGTGTGTATGTGGTGTGTGTACATGGTGTGTGTGTGTATATGTGGGGTGTGTGTGTGGTGTGTGTGTACACTGTGTGTGTCTCTGTAAGGTGTGTGTGTACATGGTGTGTGTGTATATACATGGTGTGTGTGTGTGTATGTGAGGGGTGTGTGTGTGGGGGGTGTGTGTGTACACTGTGTATGTCTCTGTATGGTGTGTGTGTACATGGTGTGTGTACATGGTGTGTGTGTGTATACATGGTGTGTATGTGTGTATGTGGAGTGTGTGTGTGTGGTGTGTGTGTACACTGTGTGTGTCTCTGTATGGTGTGTGTGTACGTGGTGTGTGTACATGGTGTGTGTGTATACATGATATCTGTGTGTATATGTGGTGTGTATGTGTGTGTGTATGTGGTGTGTGTGTATGTGGTGTGTGTGTATGTGTTGCCTGTGCATGTGTATGTGGGGTGTGTGTGTGTGTGTGTGTGTGTGTGTGTGGCAGGGGTGTGTATGTGCTGGGTGTGTGTGTACCTGGTGTGGAATGGGCAATATTAAGAATGAGATCCAGCCCAAAGCACCTTGGCTCTCCAGAAAGGAAAGACAAGAAGACTAAGTGCCAAAGCTGGTGTGTTTTCTATGAGTTCTGTGAGGAAAGGCCACCTGCAGTTCTGAGTAGGCTTATCTCTGTGAGACGGAACAAAAACCTACAACAAACAGCAGGAGAGAGAGGGTTACGAGAGGAGCTCGCTGTGATCATCAGGCAGAGGAGCGCCATGTGACCCGACACAGTCCTATCTGACAGTCCCAAGCAGAAGACAGCCTCAACACTCGACGTTACAAGCTACAAACACCGTTTATTGTTCAGTCGCTCAGTCATGTCCGACACTTTGCAACCCCGTGGACTACAGAGCACCAGGCTTCCCTGTCCTTCAGTGTCTCCTGGAGCTTGCTCAAATTCATGTCCATTGACTCGCTTTTCTCATAAGTTTTCTTTGTGGCCACATTACAGTAGATGGCATTTGATGCCTTAACAGTGTGCTATTCATTATAGTATTTCATTAGTTATGATAAGACTATCATGTCCAACTCTTTGCAACCCCATGGACTAAACAGTCCATGGAACTCTCCAGGCCAGAATACTGGAGTGGGTAAGCCTTTTCCTCTGGGGATCTTCCCAACCCAGGGATTGAACCCAGGTCTCCCGCATTGCAGGCAGATTCTTTACCAGTTGAGCTACCAGGGAAGCCCTCAGTTGCAGACACAGCTCACCAATTAGCAGTTAGAGTTTTACTAAGAAAACTCAAGTCTTCTTTTGTTTTCATCAGGATGTTGGAAATCAAAGTCCATGTTGATCAGGAACACTTCCTGCTGGGGGAGGCCCTATGGCTTGGGAGAGAACCACTTATGCATCTTCTGAGGTCTCTGACAAGAAGCAGATGTCTTTTTTTACCAGCAGACAGTGACAGAAGCTCTAGCTCGAACAAATAACATTATATATATATTTATATATATATATATAAATATATATATAAATAATGTAGAATAACATCTATATACCATATATATGTATATATATATATATATATATATATATATACACTCAGCATTATATTCCATTCATTTTCTGAAGTATATTCACTTTTCCTGGTTGCAAATAGGTTAAAAAAATATATATATAATGACTAGACCACCAAGTCTTTGGCTTTCTCTTGGCTGTGTGTTAGTCATTTAATGCACATTTTTATGACTACTGGTCTACCACTAACTAGAAATGGCATTCACCAGTGGCCACTTTGCTGACAAAGGTCTGTATAGTCAAAGCCATGGTTTTTCTGGTAGTCCTGTAGGGATGTAAGAGTTGGGCCATAAAGAAGGCTGAGTGCTGAATAATTGATGCTTTTGAATAGTGGTGCTGGAGAAGACATCTGAGAGTCCCTTGGACAGCAAGGAGATCAAAACAGTCAATCCTAATGGAAATTGAGGACTGATGCTGAAGCTGAAGCTCCAATACTTTGGCCACCTGAGAAGAGTCGACTCATTAGAAAAGACCCTGATGCTGGGAAAGACTGAAGGCAGGAGGAGAAGGGGTCGACAGAGGATGAGATGATTGGATGGCATCACTGACTCAATGGACATGAGTGTGAGCAAAGCTCCAGGAGATGGTGATAGACAGGGAAGCCTGGTGTGCTGCAGTCCGTGTGGTCACAAAGAGTTGTACATGACTTAAGGACCAAACAATAACAGTGGCCTTTTTAACACAAAAATTATTTTAACCTCATGACTGGTTTTTCCTCCATTACTATTGCAAATAACCATATAAACCAGAAGAGCATAACATCATGGGTTAAGACAAAATAAAGCACATTTTGTTACATATGTATAGATGAGCTGGACAGGAAGCCATGCAGCGTTTCAAGACCATTTCAAGAGGAGTCACTTTGCACAAGACATTAGACACATGCCCACCACTCTACACAAGACCCTTCCTGTGGCCACTATCTCGAAATACCAGGAAGACGGTAAGGCTCTTCTTCCTAAGATGGACCCATGTCCTCTGTGCCTGAACAGAACATTCAAGAGACAAAGCAAAACTTGGGGCAAAGAATGAAACAGAATCTAGGAAAATCCCAGACACAAGATCAGACTATGAACAGGTGAGATGTGAGGGCCTGCTGTGTGTCTTACCCACATAAAATCTGTGGGAATGTGTACCACCCACAGAATCAGCTAGATTGTCCTAGAACAGTCTACCCGTCAGCTACAAAAGAGGTCAGTGTTCACGTATGTCTGAAAATACAACCGTTCAAATAAATACATGTCTCTTCAGGGCCAGAAAAACCATGTCTCTCATATAGGAAATAAAGACAAAGAAAGAAGGAAAAGTACCTTGATGCAACAACTTTCTTCTGTTTTTCCAAAACAGGATCCACCCAAGCTACCAGCACAGACTGGGATGACATAACCCGGACGTTGATGTCTTCAGGTACGTCCAGTTCATCCTCTTCTGCAACGACAGTGGGGTGTGTGGAGAGGCTGTCCCTACAATATGCTCTGCCCTGAGTCCCACTGGCCCCCAGAGCCTAGTTATTAAATTGTTTATGCTTGATTTAGATAAAATCAAATGAATAGGAAGTCAATTATTTGATTGATCAACGCAGAAAACCAAAAATCTCCATTCTTTCTCTTCTTAAACACATTCTAAGCTGCCTAACCCAATCAACATAAGGACAGTCGTGCAAAAGGAGATGCTCTGCCTTGGTCAGAGATAGTCCAGATCATGCAGAGCTTTCTCAGTATACACTCTGAGTTTCTGGGAAATAGTACTGTTTTTACAGGAAGCAAAAGTTTGGGGAAGAAAAGTTCAATTCAGAGCATTCCCTGGGTGATTATGGCATGAAATAAAAATTCTAGCTCAACATCTGCACAAATCACATTGAGTTCAGTGTCCTCGCGATTTAGAATATATGATTCCAAAGCAGATTAAATGTTATATTCAGATAGAAAAGAGAATTCAGTTTGCCAGTTTCCGATGGGCTACAGTAAAGTCACAAAGTTTATGTGCAGTCTGTAACACTGCAACTCACAAGATGCCTTCAGTTTTGCTTTTCTTTGTCTCTTGGACTTTTGCGGTTTTTTCATCTGTTTTGTCTTTTCAACTTTCACAGATCATGTTTCAAAAGGTTGTGGCTTTACTACAAGTAGGGGAAGCTAACTACGTAGCCTTTAGAAAAGTGATACAGGGACTTCTAGAGGAGCAATTAAAGAATTTTTTAAAAGTGAAACATCATACATGTGTGACTTTTGTTATACAATGTACAATTACAGTAACTATCAATATAAGAGTATACCATATAAATATATTATTCAAATAAATTGTGAATTCACAAATATCATTATGTCATAGGTTGCCTCTTTAAATTGAGGCACGTGATCCAGAAAAGGTATATGTAATTTGCTACTACATGACTGACATAAAAAACACCTGTGAACAGATGTGGAAAAAACCATCCCTAAGTAAGTGACAGGCTGGTCAGGCTACCAGCAAGCCAGCTTTACATTTCCCCTCACTCTTCTCAATGCCATTTTTAGGCCGTTTTAGCTGAAATAAAGCGTGAGGGCATATCTTGTGTGCTGCCCCATGCACACCTACCCTCCTCTCTCTCTTTGTTCCCAGTCTATCACCAAGGGCAATTTATGCGTGGGTCAGACTGTGCCTGTAAATGGAATAAATGCTTGGGGCTTTCAAGACAAATCTGAAGCCATTCAAATACACACAGGGATAGATTGCATCACAGGAACACTCTAGCCTCTGAGTAGAAAAGAAACACTCGTGCCTCCCACATGTGACCAAGTCTGCCCCCCCGTTTCCCCCTATACCCAATAAAATCCATGTACGTCGTTACCTGGCCAGCATCATTGGAAAACAGCCAAGCCCTAGACCTCGGCTTGACCAGATGCGTCCCTGGAGACATACCTGAAATCTTCCGCTTTGTTAGGGCAGCCCTGTAGACCGGCTGACTCTGCCCCCGGGAGTTCATGGACTGCAGAGAGACCACGTACACCGACTCGGAGGCTGCAGACCAACAAGCGAGGGATGAGGTTCTGCCACTGGGTCTCTGGAAAGCACACCCCTGCTTGTCGATGTCTCCCTCCCCTTACCTCCTTCCCTTCCCATCTTATTGGCATTCTAACTCATTCAGGACAGCTACAGATGAGATTGAGAACTGTAGGAACTAAACTCGAAAAGAACACAATTTATGTCGGGAAACGTGGAAGCAGTTTTTACGTACAACTCCTGAACAAGTGGGTTTCTACTGCATCAGCGTCAAAGAAAGATGAACAATGCTTAAAAAAGAAAAGAATAGTGTATTTTCCCACATAATTCCCTAAATATTTTTTTACCTCCCGATAGGAGGGAATGTCTCTGTTTCTATTTGTCATCAAATAGAGAGGAGAGAGACAGAGAGTAGCAAGTACACCAGGCTCTCACCCCAAGGGGGACGCTGTGCCCTTTGAACTAAAATCTTCAGAACAGCGTCTCTGAGGATGAGCTAAGAGCAAACAGAGGAGTCTAAACTCAGCCTTTATTTCTAGACTGTTCCTTCCATTCACCCCCACTCCCACTCCCCAACTTGTGCACTGGGCCCACTAATATCCAATTTAATCTAAACTTGAAAACATTATTTGGAAATAAACTACAAAAACTAAAACATAGAGTTCTCAAATACTATGGAATCACTGAGTCTGAGACGGGTAACAATCTGGCTATCTTCCAATTTGAACTTTTTTATTTTACAAATGAGGACATAAAACCACAAAAATGGGTTAACTTGCCAAAATCTACACCTCTAAGAAGGACTCATCAGTTCAGTTCAGTTCAGTCGCTCAGTCGTGTCTGACTCTTTGTGACCCCATGAATCGCAGCACGCCAGGCCTCCCTGTCCATCACCAACTCCCGGACTCCACTCAGACTCAAGTCCATCGAGTCAGTGATGACATCCAGCCATCTCATCCTCAGTTGTCCCCTTCTCCTCCTGCCCCCAATCCCTCCCAGCCTCAGAGTCTTTTCCAATGAGTCAACTCTTCGCATGAGGTGGCCAAAGTACTGGAGTTTCAGCTTCAGCATCATTCCTTCCAAAGAAATCCCAGGGCTGATCTCCTTCAGAATGGACTGGTTGGATCTCCTTGCAGTCCAAGGGACTCTCAAGAGTCTTCTCCAACACCACAGTTCAAAAGCATCAATTCTTCAGTGCTCAGCCTTCTTCACAGTCCAACTCTCACATCCATACATGACCACAGGAAAAACCATAGCCTTGACTAGACAGACCTTAGTTGGCAAAGTAATGTCTCTGCTTTTGAATATACTATCTAGGTTGGTCATAACTTTTCTTCCAAGGAGTAAGCGTCTTTTAATTTCATGGCTGCAATCACCATCTGCAGTGATTTTGGAGCCCCAAAAAATAAAGTCAGCCACTGTTTCCACTGTTTCCCCATCTATTTCCCATGAAGTGATGGGACTGGATGCCATGATCTTCGTTTTCTGAATGTTGAGCTTTAGGCCAACTTTTTCACTCTCCACTTTCACTTTCATCAAGAGGCTTTTTAGTTCTTCTTCACGTTCTGCCATAAGGGTGGTGTCATCTGCATATCTGAGGTTATTGATATTTCTCCTGGCAATCTTGATTCCAGCTTGTGTTTCTTCCAGTCCAGCATTTCTCATGATGTACTCTGCATACAAGTTAAATAAGCAGGGTGACAATATACAGCCTTGATGTACTCCTTTTCCTATTTGGAACCAGTCTGTTGTCCCATGTCCAGTTCTAACTGTTGCTTCTTGACCTGCATACAGATTTCTCAAGAGGCAGGTCAGGTGGTCTGGTATTCCCATCTCTTTCAGAATTTTCCACAGTTTACTGTGATCCACACAATCAAAGGCTTTGGCATAGTCAATAAAGCAGAAATAGATGTTTTTCTGGAATTCTCTTGCCTTTCCGATTATCCAGCAGATGTTGGCAATTTGATCTCTGGTTCCTCTGCCTTTTCTAAAACCGCTTGAACATCAGGGAGTTCACGGTTCACGTATTGCTGAAGCCTGGCTTGGAGAATTTTGAGCATTATTTTGCTAACGTGTGAGATGAGTGCAATTGTGCGGTAGTTTGAGCATTCTTTGGCATTGCCTTTCTTTGGGATTGGAATGAAAACTGACCTTTTCCAGTCCTGTGGCCGCTGCTGAGTTTTCCAAATGTGCTGGCACATTGAGTGCAGCACTTTCACAGCATCATCTTTCAGGATTTGAAACAGCTCAATTGGAATTACATCACCTCCACTAGCTTTGTTTGTAGTGATGCTTTCTAAGGCCCACTTGACTTCACATTCCAGGATGTCTGGCTCAAGATGAGTGATCACACCATTGTGATTATCTGAGTCGTGAAGATCTTTTTTGTACAGTTCTTCTGTGTATTCTTGCCACCTCTTTTTAATATCTTCTGCTTCTGTTAGGTCCAGACCATTTCCGTCCTTTATCAAGCCCATCTTTGCATGAAATGTTCCCTTGGTATCTCTAATTTTCTTGAAGAGATCTCTAGTCTTTCCCATTCTGTTCTTTTCCTCTATTTCTTTGCATTGATTGCTGAAGAAGGCTTTCTTATCTCTTCTTGCTATACTCTGAAACTCTGCATTCAGATGCTTATATCTTTCCTTTTCTCCTTTGCTTTTCACTCTCTTCTTTTCACAGCTATTTGTAAGGCCTCCCCAGAGCGCCATTTTGCTTTTTTGCATTTCTTTTCCATGGGGATGGTCTTGATCCCTGTCTCCTGTACAATGTCACGAACCTCATTCCATAGTTCATCAGGCACTCTGTCTACCAGATCTAGGCCCTTAAATCTATTTCTCACTTCCACTGTATAATCATAAGGGATTTGATTTAGGTCATATCTGAATGGTCCAGCGGTTTTCCCTACTTTCTTCAATTTGAGTCTGAATTTGGTAATAAGGAGTTCATGATCTGAGCCACAGTCAGCTCCTGTTCTTGTTTTTGTTGACTGTATAGAGCTTCTCCATCTTTGGCTGCAAAGAATATAATCAGTCTGCTTTTGGTGTTGACCATCTGGTGATGTCCATGTGTAGAGTCTTCTCTTGTGTTGTTGGAAGAGGGTGTTTGCTATGACCAGTGCATTTTCTTGGCAAAACTCTGTCTTTGCCCTGCTTCGTTCTGTACTCCAAGGCCAAATTTGCCTGTTACTCCAGGTGTTTCTTGACTTCCTACTTTTGCATTCCAGTCCCCTATAATGAAAAGGACATCTTTTTTGGGTGTTAGTTCTAAAAGGTCTTGTAGGTCTTCATAAAACCATTCAACTTCAGCTTCTTCAGCATGACTGGTTGGGGCATAGACTTGGATAACTCTAATATTGAATGGTTTGCCTTGGAGACAGAGATCATTCTGCCGTTTTTGAGATTGCATCCAAGTACTGCATTTCAGACTCTTCTGTTGACCATGATGGCTACTCCATTTCTTCTAAGGGATTCCTGCCCACAGTAGTAGATATAATGGTCATCTGAGTTAAATTCACCCATTCCAGTCCATTTTAGTTCGCTGATTCCTAGAATGTCGACGTTCACTCTTGCCATCTCTTGTTTGACCACTTCCAATTTGCCTTGATTCATGGACCTGACATTCCAGGTTCCTATGCAATATTGCTCTTTACAGCATTGGACCTTGCTTCTATCACCAGTCACATCCACAGCTGGGTATTGTTTTTGCTTTGGCTCCATCCCTTCATTCTTTCTGGAGTTATTTCTCCACTGATCTCCAGTAGCATATTGGACACCTACTGACCTGGGGAGTTCCTCTTTCAGTATCCTATTATTTTGCTTTTTCATACTGTTCATGGGGTTCTCAAGGCAAGAATACTGAAGTGGTTTGCCATTCCCTTCTCCAGTGGACCACATTCTGTCAGACCTCTCGACCATGACCCGCCCGTCTTGGGTGGCCCCGCGGGCATGGCTTAGTTTCATTGAGTTAGACAAGGCTGTGGTCCTAGTGTGATTAGATTGACTAGTTTCCTGTGAGTATGGTTTCAGAAGAAGTAACAAGTGACAAGCTGCATGGTCTCTATGTATCTATACATACATCGGTTCAGTTCAGTTCAGCCGCTCAGTCACATCTGACTCTTTGTGACCCCATGGACTGCAGCACACCCGGCCTCCCTGTCCATCACCAACTCCCAGAGTTTACTCAAACTCATGTCATTGAGTCATAAATACATACATACATAAGGCAGATGAAACTCACACTGTGACCAGAGTACATTATTAGGCTGAGGCTGTCACATCTTATTCTCTCAGAAAATTGTGAAATGTTACGTTTTACAAAAAGGAAGAATCAAGCTTGTAACACTTGAATTCCCAGAACATTAAATGTCTCAACATTGGAGTCCCTTCAGATCTGTTAATCTCTTGGTGCTACTGACAAGCACATCAAATGTCCACAAAGAAAATTTTTACTGTTCAATTTCACAATCCAGGAATGTGTGTAAAGAACTAACTGTGAAAAGCGGTGGCTCATTGTTTATCAGGAACCACCAAGAAAAGACCAGTTTCCCACGACGGACTCTCCTGCATGTCTGCAATATAATCCTTAAAGTTGATTTGCTGAATCCCCAGATTCTTGACTTGCTGTACTCTCCAGGTCAGTGTGGCCTGAGACGATCTCCAGGGAACAGGCTGCACTGCAGTAAACTACAACACCGGCTCGAGTGTGCCGGGTCTAGTCTCTGTGTCAGGTTAAGCATTTTATCTCAGTTCCTCGCTTAGTCCCAACAAGCCCCACGAGGAAGCCAGTCTCATCATCTCCATTTCATGGATGAGGAGCCAGCTCAGTGGGGTGAGATGACCCCAAGGACATGGCCCAAATGCTAGGCTGGTCTCAGACAAGCCCTGGGCTCTTACTAACATAGGTGAGAAGGGGCAGAGAGCCCAGAGCCCACGGGGTACTGACCCTGGGCCGAGAAAGCGCCTGAGAGCTGGGCATGCCACAGTTCACCACTTTTTCATAGAAATATCATAGAGACCCAGTGGTATAAAAGCACACTTCTTCCTGCTCTCCTTTATCATTGAATAGAGTAGAAACAAAATTTCCAAAATGAGCACAGCATCACCATCCAAGGGACCCCTGGGACCCCAGGTCCCACCCCTGCTCATCAGAGCCACCGATTCCGCTCACTTCCTGACCTCAGTGTGATGTGGCAGAAACTGACTCCCGAAGATCCACGGAAATGTCCTGAAGGACTCCAAAGTCTCGTTCCTCTTTACTGTCCCACCTCCGCTGGGCTGGCCACCTCCTCCCCCTCCGTATACAACCACCCCCTGGGGCACTCCTCTGACTACAAGATTCAACACTGGTGGCCCCTCCTGGAGGCCAGAGAGCCGCCTGCCCCTGATGCTTCTCTGTCCCCTGCAGCCACTTTCACAACAGTGAGCTCTACTCACTCTGGGGACCGTCTGCTCCTGTACGGGACTGCGGGGGGCGCCATGCCAGGATGGTGCCTGACTTAGAAGATGCCCAAGGGGATGTGTTTGATGAATGACTCTGAGGGCAGGGTTTCTGCTGACAGAACCACAGGCCCATTTTTCTCCAGGTTTCCTTAAGGTTTGGCCATTCCCTGCAGTACCATGCTTTCCATGGCATCTCCATTACCAGTGGAATTAAAATCCTACTCAGGATAAAGTAAGGAGACCAGCGTCCTCAAACACAACAGGCCACTCCAGCATCCCCAGGAAGTCACGTCGCCCCATCCCCCCCGCCAGGATGAGCTAGTGTCCAGTGAGACCTCCTAAGTGATCACGTGGATCTTCACGATGGTGAATCCAGCACTTTTTATTTGGTGAACATTCCAAAACTAGCGGGTGGAGTCCTGAGCTGTCCATTCAGGCTAGGACTGGGGCCTACCCCTGACCTCAGTGCCAACATTTGCTCAAGTTCAGGAAGCCAAAAAAAAAAAAAAATCCTTCTGCTATGCCCAAGTGAGCCAGGGCTTCACTACTAAGGAAACAAAAAGTTAACAGAACCAGTCAGATGAAAAACTCGTCAACACCAAAGGACACTTCAGTGTGTGGTGTCTAGGAAAGAGCTCCGGGCAGTGAGAACTCCCCACTTGCACAGTGCTCACCTGCCGTGTCAGAGACGCAAAGGCGGGGACTCGGCTCTCCTGCTGATGCTCTGGGTAGAATTTGGCCTGACTCCCCGAAACCACCACGTAACCTGCACAGCGCAACCACTCAGGGCTAGGGGTAGGCCCCGGAATGGATGGATGAATGAATGAGGTGTCAAGCCTCTAGCTCTGGGCCTTGCTGATAATACTGAAGCCAGCCTTCACAAAACATGGACCACTCAGATTTCTCCAGTCTCTCCCGCAATCCGTAGTGGCTTTATGTGGCTTTGGAGTAGACAGATAGGTAGTCTCTTCTGGCTGGAAAAAGCCTGGCATCTATTTTGAGGCTTCGATGCCATGCCCAGCTCATGGCTGCCTGTGCAACCACGTGGCGACCTCATAAAGCCCACAGGATGCCAGGCCGATCCTGCCCTAGGAATGCCCGACAGACTTTTCCAACAGCGGGTATCTGAGCAGAGAAGTAAGGTAACTTCTGAGGATCTTTCAGAGGGGAAATCCAGCCCAGCTCAGCACCTCCAGCAGCTCAAACCTGCCCTGGTCAGTCTCCAGCCCCTCATCGTGTGTGCTGGGAGCTGGGCCACAACTGCATCGTGATGAGACCCCCACATCCCCATGGAGTCTCAGCAGGACCCAGTAGAATCACACCCTCTTCCTCGCCTGAGCACTGATTCAGTTAGGAGGGGAACAAGACTAAGCAGCGGGGGAGGGCACAGGACCTCTTGCTGGTGCACACCAAGCTGGAGGACTTGCGGCAGGTCAGACCAAACCCCAGAGGCAGACAGACCTCATGGCCCCAGCAAACCTGGGCCCTCCATGACTCGGCCACAGAGGAGCAGAACAGACTGTGTGCTCTGCAGCCCAGCTTCCCCTACAGGATGCGGAAGGAAGGCGCACAGCCATGCTTGTCCGGCGCCTCCTACCAAACTCATCATGTAGATAAGGGAGCGTAAAGGAAGGAAGAAAAGCAGTGCTGCAGGGCACCCCCGAGGAATGCCAGGAGCAAGGGATCATCACTGCCCCACCTTGGAGCGTGGCCCGTGTCCACTCTCCAGGCCTCGAACCAGGCAACCAAGCTCATAACCTCTCCCAGCAAATGTTCCTTCAGCCTCCATGGCCGATGATCCGATGCCTCCTTCATCCAGTGAGAGTTTGCAAAGAGGAAGGAGGGCAGGCTTGGGCCACAGGCTCCATCAGCTGCCACCACACTCGATGGGACCCAAGGTCCAGTGCCCCAGGATCTAAGATGAAGCTTAAAAAGCTAAACGACGGGGCTTCCCTGGTGACTCAGTGGTAAAGAATCTGCTTGCCAATGGAGGAGACATGGGTTCGATCCCTGATCTCTGGGAAGATCCCACAGGCCTCAGAGCAATAAGCCTGTAGGCCATAACTATTAAGGTTGCGCTCTAGAGTCCACAGCCACAACTACGGAAGCCCACACACTCTAGAGCCTGTGCTCCGCAACGAGAGGAGACACTGCAACGAGAAGCCTGTGCACCGCAGCTAGAGGAGCCCCCACTCGCCACAACTAGAGAAAAGCCCGCACAGTGATGATGACCCAGCACAGCCCAAAATAAACAAATGAAATTATATTTTTAAAAAAGCTAAACACGATGAAAGTGGAGCCAAGATGGGAAAAGCGTTTAGGCTCACCACCACCAACCGCCCTCCAACCGCAGCACATCCAGAAAACCGACCCACATCATGGCATCAGTGTGACCCCGGTCAGGAAGCCACTGATGGACACTTCTTGGGCGGCCTTGTCCCACCGCTAATGGAAGGTGAAAAGGACAGAGGCGTGGAGGGAGGGCAGAACAAACAGTGAATTTCCGAATAACTGAAACACCTGGAAAATGAACATCACAGCTGAAAGACAACGTTCTGTTCAAAGGAGCATCAAGATCTAAAAATGATCGCCAAGATCATTAAGACATCGAACGGCAATGAACATGAAACTCACCTAGCTTTTTGATTTCATGCGTTCGCTCATCTCTCGTCAGTGGGACGTAATTCATCTTCCGGCCACTTTCTCCGTAGCCCAGAAGGAAGCCCCGGGATCGGCGTGGACTCTTGGCTCCAGACAGGCGCGGTGCCTTCCACGCCACGGACAGCCGGTCGTCGGAGGAGCGGACTCGGACCCGCAAGGGCTTGTTGGGCACGTCCTTTTCTTAAAGAGGACACGACACAAGACCGTTAAACAGCAAACCCCAGAGCTCCCGACAGAGGAGGGAAAAGCGTGCCCAAAGATGGAGCCACGACAATCAGCAGCTGGGCTTAAAACATCCACTTTGGGTAACCAGTTCTAGTAAGAACATTCTTCCCCCAAGGGTATCGACAGTTGGTGTCCACCCCACACAGGAGGCCAAGAGGTCTCAAGGATTTAAAGTGAAAACATACCATGTATGAGACTGCCAGCCAGAAATCCTGGATGCTTTACAGTGTTCCTTTTCATCTATTTCCTCTTGCCCCCTTAAAGCCAAAAACTATATATCCTCTGGTGAAAGCAAAGGGTCAGCATAAAATATAGCAAACACAATTTCATGCTATTTTTAACTGTCTTCCTGGAAGCTTTTCCACTATAAGTTTGAAGAAAAACTGGGCTTTCCTTGTCTTTATGGTGACTCGCTAAGAGCTCAATCCTGCTTTCTGGTTTTGATTTTAATTTCTCTGGCGTGTCCAAGTCGTGCCCCTTCAGACAAACCCTGCTGCTGTGCCCCATGTCTGCTGTTGCCTTGCTGCTAAATGAATCCATTTCCAGCACTCTTACTAAGCTGATGAGTCTCAGGAGTCGCTCTCATAGTTAACATTCTCAAAGCAAGGCCAATACTTAGTGTTCGAAGTTTTGTTTTTACATCGATTAAGAGCTGATGATACGTTTGGGAGCAAGGGCGACAGACTACGTGATGACTACACTGCCTGTTTCTGACGGCGGGCCACGTTCTAGCCCTTTTGGGGGATCCAGTGACCCAGTGAATGTCTCTCTGACTATGTAAGCCAGGTATATTTCCCAAGCATCGTTCCTCCACTATGTACATCACCCCCATCACCAATTCTAACTTTATTAGACTGGAAAATTCCCACCTAAGTGAATATTTTAACGCTAACTAAAACAAAACAAACAAACAAAAAATACCATGAGTTAGTGTGAGTTTCAACTGCACAATAATAGCCATTAGAGATGGTTATGCTAAGAAGTCAATCACCTGACTTGTCTTTGAACCAAAAGAAATATCCTTTTGTATATTAGCTGGAGCTACCTAATTAGTCACTGGGCACCCTCATTCCTAAAGGCTGCTAAGAGAATATCATATCATGGTATTTTCCCCAATACACAAAGTAGTGATTATTGAGATTTTTTTGGTTTTAATCCAATAGCAATGTCAATGAACTAACTATATAAAATTTTGTCTTGCACCTTGGTGATGTGAACTGAACTCAGCTTTATTCCAAGTTCATAGATGGGCTCTCCATTTCAAGAATCTAGCCTCTATAAAAATTAGGGACCACCAAGGAATATGGAAATGACAAATATGCGCATCTCTATAATTGAAAAGCAAATTTGTCTCAAGTGTTTAGTACAAATAGTCCAATTCATTAACAGCACAGTACTGACTCACTGAATGAATTCCTACATTAATCCTATGAGTTGATTTTTCTTATGAGTCCCAATGGGGACGCTCAATGTTTCTAGAAAGATCCAGACTGTCGAATCTCTTTAAGCGCTTGCATTATCTGTGGGTGACTGTGGATTTTCCTCATCAGCATGTGTCACTGCTGAACAGACCTTGTCCATGCGGGGCTAGGGTAGGAATCGTTTTTTAAAAGCCAGTAGTGAAAATATCTGGTAAAAACGCCTCACGAGACTCAAAATCTGGACAAGGGGTGGCATGCCTAGTCTTGATGAAACTTTGGTTTGGCTTTTGAAGTCAGCACATTTTTGGATGACATGCATCAGAACAAAATACACCACCAAGTTTACCTTTTCAGGAATAGTGTTTGCATCATTTTCAGCTTTATGCAAAGTCATGAAAGAAACTTGACGTGAGCCATAGGCAGGGGAACAGAGGTCAAGAGAGGAAATTTTAAAGGAAGCAGAAAACTTGGCTTCATTCTCTTTACATCTTCCGAGTCAAGTTGTACTCTGTGAGCCTCCAACACAAACTATCACCACCTACAACACTCTGTTTTAACAGAAGCCCCTCTGATGAGCGAGGCCACAGCCTCTTCCAGGTAAACCCCCTGAGGCTGGCGTTTGGTTCCAGAGTGTCCAGCTTTGGGCAGGCATCAGGGCTTTTTCTTTTTAAGAAGTCTATAATGTGAAAATGATGTCTGCCTAGAGAAGTGACTTATGAACAGGGCAGTGGGGAGGAAGGAGAGGGTAAGATGAATGGGGAGAGTAGCCCGGATGCATATACTACCGTATATAAAATAGACAGTCAATGGAAATTCGCTATATGACTCAGGGAACTCAAACCGGGGCTTTGTAACAACTAGAGGGGTGGGAACGGGCTGCAGGTGGGAGAGAGGTTCAGGAGTGAGGGGACATATATACACCTAAGGCTAATTCATGTATGGCACAAATCAAACCAATATTGAAAAGCAGCTATCCTTCAATTAAAAATAAATTATTTAAAAATTCTGTCTGCCAATAATACATGGTATTCATTTTACTCTTAAGAAAAACTTATACCTCCTCAAGGGACCCTCGGGGATGTGGATGTGAGAAATGATGCCTGCTCGAGCTGCCACAGGCCATTTGCGCTGCTCTTCCCAGCAGGACTGGCAGGCTCCCCTCTGCCCCCACGGCGGCCACAGGCTATCTCCTCAGGGCAGTGGTAAATGTGGTGGGTATCACGGTGCTGTCACCGATGTGCCCAGCCTCAGGGTTGCCCTCTCCACTCACTCTTGTCCTAAAGCCCCGAGTGACACAACCACTCTCCCCACCACTGCAGAGAGCCGCCCATCCGTCTGGGACTTCTGGGGTGATCTCCAGCAAAATGGGCAACTTGACCGAAAACACATGCATGGGTCTAACAAGATTTAGCTAAGAAGTAAATCACTGAACAGAGATGGCATCCCGGCTCTGTGGCCTGGCCCTCACCCTGAGACCCAGCCAGCTCATCTACTTTACAGTGGAACCAGCATCGGCGGAGAGCAGGCCTCGCCTCGGGGCCTTGGGGCTTCCCTGGTGGCTCAGACGGTGAAGTATCCACCAACAGTGAAGGAGACCCGGATTCAGTCCCTGGGTCGGGAAGATCCGCTGGAGAAGGAGATGGCTACCCACTCCAGTATTCTTACCTGGGGAATTCCGTGGACAGAGGGTTGCAAAGTAGGACATGACTGAGCAACTAACACGTCTTCTTCATTTGGGGAGAGCGGTGGGCCTATGCTCCAGAACAAATAACCCTTGACACTCAAGAGCAAAATTTTGAACAAACAGAAAGAAGGAAAAAGACCACTGGCGTGTCCTGAAGTGCCGGGGTCCCTGAGGAAGAAGAATGGGGGAGGTTCCAAGAACAAGGGACTCCGTCCCAGATGAAACAGGTTTTGGCCTGAGATCCTGACCCAGGCCAGGCCCACTAAATCTCAGCCACACTGCCCAGTGGCAGGGACAGCAGCTGCCCCCTCAGACTGTATGGGCTCCCCAACCCCAGGCTCTGGGCTGCCATCCAACCCTCCACACCAGGGTTCCGGAACAAAGCCAGGCCTGCTGAGCAAGCTTTGGCAACAGGGCTGAGGCCAGCCCTACGACCAACCACGCTGCCTCTTCTACAGAGAACCTCACACTTGGTTACAAGCGCTCACATGGTTCATTTTAACTGTCCTTCCAACATCTCCCAGGCAAGGAAGTCAGACGTCATAATCCCCACAAGAAAACTGAGGATCAAGAGATGAAGTACCTGACCCAAGGCCACATGACTAAGTGCCAAACAGCGAGCTGAATGCAGCCACCCTGATGCCAGTCTCCCCACTCATCCACCGAGACCCCATCCACTCATGCCATCCCATCAGCCACCCAACCTCTTCTGCTAATAAACGTGAAACATGGGTTCTAAGCTGGACAGGCCCCCTTCCAAGTGTGAGCATAATGCCTTGCATAGTAGGCCTCACATTTGCAGGTATGTGTTTTGTTTTGTTTTTTTAACTCCTTGGATAGCAAGGAGATCCAACCAATCCATCCTAAAGGAAATAACCCTGAACTGGAGGGACTGATGCTGAGGCTGAAGCTCTAATACTCTGGCCTCCTGGTGCAAAGAGCTGACTTATTGGAAAAGACCCTAATGCTGGGAAAGACTGAAAGGCAGGAGGAGAAGGGGATGACAGAGGATGAGATGGTTGGATGGCATCACGGACTCAATGGACATGATTCTGAGCAAGTTCTGGGAGATGGTGAAGGGCAGGGGAGCCTAGCATGCTACAGTCCATGGGGCCATAAAGAGTTGGACACAACTTAGCAGCTGTACAACAAGAACAGTTTTGTGCTGGGGTATAGCCGGTGAACAATGTTGGGATAGAGTCAGGTGAACATAGAAGGGACTCAGCCAGCATGTATACATTTTTTTTCAGTGGATCAGACAGTATAACTAAGGAACCAGAGAAGCTACTCAGCAGGTTGCCCTTAGCAACCAGAGAAGGCCATCGACTCTAGAAACCAGAGTGAGGTAACGATGTCATTCCGCTGTACACAGCCCTAAAGCCAACCCCAATTTTTTCAAGTATTTTGAAAAGTTCCTTTCTTTAATGTTCTGGATGAAACACACTGTCAATTAGCTTTTATAGATCTTTTATAGATCGTCTGGGAGCCTTTTTTAAGCTGATGTACACATGAAGAAAATCTGTTCATATGGTTCAAGTTCACTTGTCATGAGATTTCCTAAGTGTTTTCTCTAAGCTGTGTGTGATAGCCTCACAGAAGCCTTCTGAAAATTTTCTAATAAATCCCTGTAAGCCTTTTCTCTTGAAAACAGGAAATCACCATTGCCAAGAGGAATGATGTTCACATCCACCAGTGCTAAGTATATTTTGAACCTGGCAGGACACACTACCTTCTTTGTTCTGGAGACCATTCAACCAGGTAGATGTTGCTCAAAATGAATTGATCTTAGAAGACCTACAGCGATTAATCACACACTGTCCACTAAGCACGTCAGTGAGGTGAAACGATTCCCATGTAAACTACAACAAACATCTGAAAGCCAGGCAGAATTAGAACATCTCCCCTGATATGTATCGCCAGCTATGCAAATTGGCAAGTATTCTGAAATCATGGGGAGTCAAAAAAATCTGTTCTTTTCACACACAAAAAAAAAATCCAAAATTCAACATGATGCTTTCTTTGCCCATTTACAATTCAGCGCCATTAAACGTGTAGCTTCTGAATTGGGCTTCCATGGGCTCGAAAGCCAGGGTCTGAATCTTGAGTCTACATCTCACTGCCTTTTGAACTTCAGCTTCCTCCTTGGTCAAGCAGTGTCTCTCTCACTGGGTTTTGTAATTCACACTGTCCTGACATCTATCAAGGACACATTAAGTGCTCATTGTGTTTGTGATCGGTCATGATAAAAACCCTCTTTTATCAGATTCATGGTGGGCAGGAGGCTCCTTTCAGAAGGTGAGCTGTGGTTGCATCACAGAGTTTTCTGTGGACACTAAAAAAAAAAAAATGCGTTTCAAAGAACCTGGTAAAGAATCCACCTGCAATGAGGGAGACCTGGGTTCAATCCCTGGGTTGGGAAGATCCCCTAGAGAAGGGAAAGGCTACCCACTCCAGTATGCTGGCCTGGAGAATTCCATGGACTGTATAGTCCACGGGGTTGCAGAGTCGGACACGACTGAGCGACTTTCACTTTCAAAGAACCAGACAGGAGCAAAAAAAGTGGACTTCTTGCCAAAGACTCTATTCTGAAAGCCTTCTCATACAGGAGGCTGCCAACACCCAGGTGGCTTTGTTTGCACCATAAGTGGAAAGCATCATTCCTCGTCCTTGTCAGCATCTCACAGTCACACACCACTCTGAGCCAGCCCCTCCTCTTCACTGGCATGAAAGTCCATGGCCCTGGCTGTCTGGTGACCACTTTCCCTGGCTTGGTCTCAACTAGCAGGACATTCTTGTTTCCAGGAGAACGTGAGGGATCCCTCAGTCTAGAGCTTCAGAGAGCAAGTGGTTTGTCCCACTGACCTACCTGACATCCACTGCGCTGGCCTCCAAGCTTCACACAGACAGGGCAGTAAGAGCCGCCCTTCCCCTTGCCCAGCCTCAGCCCCAGGCGGCCTCCCCACCCTTCCCAGGCATCAGACCTCAAGGCCACCAGGGACGCTGGTTTGAGGACGGGCGAGAATCCAGCCCACGAGGCTGGACCACGGTCCTCACACTGCACTGTGCATCAGAACACCTTGGCAGGGGGCGGGGGCACCCCCTCCCACCTGTATCCAGGACAGGTGAGATTTGGGAGCTTCGGTGCACTTGAGATGAAACAGCCTGATTAGGAAGAGGTGACGGGGATGGAGGGAAGTTGCACTGGGGTGCGGGGAGGCGGGGTGGGGATGACACCAGCTGTCTCAACCAGAGGAACCAGATGCACACCCGCTGCCCGCACGCTGAGTCTGGGTGCCCTCCCCACCAATGCTGGCCGAGGCCAGAGTACGGGCAGGTTGGCAACACCTGACAGCCTTGGTCTGCCATGGGCTCCTTCTTCCTGGGTGAATTCCCACACCTAGTCCCCCTGAAACAGCTCTGAAAGGCTCCCAGAGCTCTTCTCCCCCACAACCAGATGTGCAACCCTTACTCTAAAGTCTCCCTTTAATGCCCCACTCTCCTCTCCAATCAAAGCCCTCCGTACATTTAATGATGCACTGAACTGCGGTTTATTTGGACAAGCCCAGCTATTTAACAAGAGAGTGTTAGATAGTCATGTCGGACTCTTTGAGACCCCATGGACTGTAGCCCACCAGGCTCCTCTGCCCACCAGATTCTCCAGGTAAGAATGCTGGACTGAGTTGCCATTCCCTTCTCCTGGGGATCTTCCTGACCCAAGGATTGAATCTGTGTCTCTCGCATTGCAGGCAGATTCTTTATCATCTGAGCCACCAAGGAAGCCCAAGAGGGGGAAAGGAAATCTCATGCCTTCACTTCAAAACAGTGTCTATCAGAGCATCACCAACCTTCATCATTGACTGGATCCCTGCCAGGTAAGGCACTGGACAAGCATCCCCATGAGAACCCAATAAACACCCCATTTACAGACAATGGAAGTGAGGCTCCAAGAGAGTAAGGGAGACTCTCCAAGCCAGACAGCACCAGGCACTCAGCTGGCATTGGAACCCAGGGCTTTTGGGGCTGCATCCCTGGTTCTCTCCACCCCTATTTAGAAGCTCACAGTGGTTGCAGAGCTGGGGTCACCCGCAGCCACACTGTGGCATACACACAGTGCCCATCTGGGAGAGCGTCCCCCTGGGTACCCCCCTGGGAAAGGACTGGTCTGCAGAGCCAGGCATCACCGTCTACCTAGGACTGCCATGTCATGAGCATCCCTGCATTCAGAACATGCTGGCTAAGTTCCCAAGGGCCTGGCTGCCCTCCAGGGAATGTGAGTCCATTCGTCCCATCAGAAGCCATCCATCACACCATTCCCCTTACATTTACCCATGTTTTAGTCTCCAGGGGCCTGGCCACCTGCCAGGGAAGCAGAGTGGACACCAAGGGGAGAATCAGAGTGACAGGCACGTATCTCAGCATCCTTCAGAGACGCTAGCACAGCGCCCCAAGCCATCAACCAGAGTTGGTCCATTCTTGCTGCTTTTTCAGGGATGGGGAGAAAAGAGAAGGTCTTGAAAGAGAAAGAACCTTGATCGCCCCCAAGCGAATCAATGCCAATTACTAATGATGTTGGTAATGTTTGGGCTGTGGAAGCCCTTTATGAAGCATGTAAAGCTAACTTTCAAAGCAAACAAACCTCACAGCCAACAGTTTAAGGTTCTGCCACCAAACCTCACAGCCATCAGTTTAAGGTTCTGCCACCCCCTGCCCAGTTCTTCACAGATTCCTCTTCCCTGCTTCCTAGGGTCATGTGGGGACACCCTGGCTGTCACCAAATGAGGAAGCCACAGGAAACCCAGGGACAGTGTAGTCAGAGGCCAACCCCACAGGCTGGCATAGGGCTGCCAGCATCTGAGCCACAAACGTGGTCCTCAAAACTCCAGCAGGACCATCTCAGAAACAAAGCAGATGCTCCAGCCGCCCTGGGACCACTCCACTCCAGCCATCTTGTTTGACTCGGCTGTTTGTTTCACTAAAGTGCTGGATCACTTTACCGCTGAACAGAGCCCCTCACGCTCTTCACCGAGGTTCATGTAACAACAAAGAAAACAAACTCGGCCCCCACAAGCCTGGAGCATTGGTAACTGATCCACAAGCTCGGTTTTATCTCAAAATTGCATTTGAATTTTATAGACTACCCTATAATATTCTGGTTTGTCTTCAAAGTCAAAAATAACATTTTAAATGACCGGGCACCAAGAAAACACTTCCCGTTGTCTCTGCCAAGAAAATAGTTCCCATCATGCTCTCCTGGCAGTGTGATGTTCTCCCAAGTTCTGAGGACACAGTTTGAGAAGCTTCAAAGAATGACCGGGATATCAGCAGCTCCAGGATGTCATCCAAAAAGGTCAACAGTTACTGACCTTGATCCCAGTGAGTGAAAGTCACTCAGTCCTGTCTGATTCTTTGCGACCCAATGGACTGTAGTCAGCCAGGCTCCTTTGTCCATAGGGATTCTCTAGGCAAGGATACTGGAGTGGGTTTCCATGCCCTCCTCCAGGGGATCTTCCCAACCCAGGGATCGAACCCGGGTCTCCTGTGTTGCAGGTGGATTCTTTACCGTCTGAGCCACCAGGGAAGCCCAAAGGTCCTATAATCTCAGCGGTGACATGAATATCAGTGAAGACTGCACCATCAATGTCACTGCACAGGACCAAGGCGGCAGAGGCTGCGTCACCCCCAGATGGTGGCCAGCAAGACATTAACAATGCGGGCAAACTCTACACAGGAATTCAATGGTCCTACAACCGTCTGCATGGACACGCCCCTCAGTCTCACAGATCATAAGACCTTTGAGGGGACTCTCTGTTCGTTAGGTCAGCAGTCTCCCCGCTGCTGCACAGGCAGAACTGGCTAAGGTCCCCGCATCTTACTCAGGGCAGTGGCTCAGCGATAAGCCTGGAACAGCAATATCAGTTGCCAAGGTTCTCAGCCACCTGCACCAGGGGTGAGCCCTGGCCTGGGCTCAGCTCCCTTGCTCCCCATCCCTGGCCCAGCCCCCACTGACTTAGCGTGGAAGGCAAGAGGGGGACCAGCTGTAAAGGTTCCTCTGTGAAACTTTACATGATGAAAAAAGGCATCATTGGAGCCTCTGATCTGGACCCATCTGCTGATGCTTCAGTTTTCAGCTGTGCTTCCTGAGCACCCTGGAGGAACCCAGAAAGCAAAGGAAGCGAGCCTCCTTTTCTGAGCTCCTCAATGGCTGAAATGCGGACCTCTGGCATTTCCTCACCTCACTGCGGACGCAGAGACAGCCTCCTGGTTGAAGTAAGCTAAGAGAAAAGGGTGTTAGAGGTCCTAAGGAAAAATTTTCCCAGGTTTTTGTGGCTTGGTTTGTTTTGTCTAAAGCTCTTCTGCATTTGTTTCATTTGGGAGCCAACGGCGACGCAGTTGTCTTCTAGAAATGAGAGCCCCTTTTCTGCTAAACGGCTATTGATTAGCTCAGTTTTCAGTGCTATCCAACATATCACCTGCAAATGAAAGGTCCAGTTACAATACCTGAATAGGTTGACAACTGAGCAAAGAAAGTGGTTTCTTTCGGGAAAGACGTCTACCCGCCCAGAGATTCTTTATAAGAAGCTGCATCCCTCTTCAGGGGCATCACCCACTGCTCCACCCTGCCATCCTCTGACCTCAGACACCAAAAGAAAAGCCAGTGACAGATGCTCAGAAAATGGCACCCAGCCCCCAAGATGCTGGCTCCACCGGGACGCTGGGTTTGTTAACTACTGCAGGTTCCTCCAGGAGGCAAGGCAAGGTCAGCCAATGTTGCACTCAAGGCCCACACACGAGGACAGTGGGGACAGTTCATCTTCCCAGCTGCCCACAGCCCCCGCCCACCCCGTCAAAGCAGCCACTCCTCAGCCTCTGAAACAAGCGCCTATCCGTTGGAGGGAAGGGCCTCGCTCCCCATCATCTGTGTCTTAAGGATTCACTGAAAGGAAAAGCTATGCACAGATATTCTCATTCATCAGTGTAGACAGGGAGATGAAAACGCAAAATGTGGGTTTCAGTCGTGGTGTCCGAGAAGGCTTCTCACCACTTCTGCCTCCTCCAGGCAGGTGGCCTGTGCTGAGTCCTTCCCACAGCATCCTTGTCTGGGATGGAACTCAGGAGTCTCGCCCAAGAACATCTGTACGCAAGCCTCTCTTGCCTACTTTTTAGGGTGAAAGAACGGACTCTGAGGCTGATGAAGTCTAACCACATTCTAACCACACGAAAAATTGATGCTTTTGAACTGTGGTGTTGGAGAAGACTCTTGAGAGTCAAGGAGATCCAACCAGTCCATCCTAAAGGAAATCAGTCCTAAATATTCATTGGAAGGACTGATGCTGAAGCTGAAACTCCAATCCTTTGACCACCTGATGCAGACCTGAGTCATTTGTAAAGGCCCTGATGCTGGGAAAGATTGAAGGTGGGAGGAGAAGGGGACAACAGAGGATGAGATGGTTGGATGGCATCACCGACTCAATGGACATGAGTTTGGGTGGACTCCATGAGTTGGTGATGGACAGGAAGGCCTGGCATGCTGCAGTCCACGGGGTCACAAAGAGTCGGACACAACTGAGCAACTGAACTGAACTGAACTGACCACATTCTAATGTGAGAGGTGGCTTGGAAACCAGCACCCAGATAAAGAGATCTGAGCCATGGAAGGATAAAGATCTGAATATGGAGGGAGGTGAGCTCACAGCAGGTGGACCTGACTCCACAGAGCAACCAGCCCTGAGGAACTCCAGCCTCCAAATGCATTCAACACCATCCTTCACCCAGGCCCCTCCACAGAAACAGTGGGCAAGAACCAGGACCGCTGACTAGTGACAGCACTATTCTAGGGTGACCAAGTGGCCTGCCGGGGCCACCCCCACAGTCAGTGGCTGAATGAGATGGAGGTGCCCAAGCTACTGACACACAGTCCAACTTCCTGGGCACGGGTGTGGAGCAGAAGCAGCCTCTAAAAGCATTTCACCCAGTAAACATTCCTTGAGCACCTGTTTTGTGCTCTGCCCAGGCTCTGGAGATACAAAAATGAGTAAATCATTGTTGCCCTGCCCTCAAGGAGCTCACCCACCCAGGTCAGGAGTCAGAAACCAGGTCTGCCCTCCAAACTGCATACTTTAAAAAATCTAATAATTCCGTGAGAGAGCTACTGAGAAAACTAATGTCATAGACATTATTAATTCCCTGTGGGCCAGAGACTTTTTAAATTGAAACTAGTATATGAAAAGAGGACGGTCTTTGATTCATAATTAATTTTAAAACTGTGGAGCAGGGAATACTTAACGCTCAAGTCCGGCCCACGGCAGCCAGGACCTGGCTCCAGATTACACGGTAGTGCCCCCAGGGCAGAAGCAAGGGAGGATTGGTTTGCTTATAACTGCACTGCAGTGGCTCCTCTTACCCAGTCAAACTGACATGGGTCAGTTTAAGTGAGTTAACATGGCATCTCCTTGGCTCATTTGGCAGAAAGCCTACCATTTGCACCCAGAGAAGGAAGGCAGCACTTCCAGTGTATCACTGGAGGTGATACTTTATCCTGGGCACCTCTGTGTATTCACTCACAACCTCAACACCCAGAATCTATAATTCAGTGTTTCTTCCTTGGCCGAGATGAGTTCGGGATTTGCTGGCCTAAAACATTCCAAGTAAGGTGGAGACCAAGGCAAACAGTCATTTCTCCACAATGGTTCCCAACAGCTTGCCAAGCTTAGGATCACTCATTCAGAGTGCCTTAGTGTTGTTAATTCATGAAATGCTAGAGCTGAAAGGAACCCTAGAACTTTAGAAGGAAGTTTAGAATCTGAGAGGGTTCTTAGAAAGGACCCTGGAGCCTTTTGGGGGAGCCCCATCATTGTATGGCTGAGATGTCTGAAGGGTCTCACTGTTGATTGAGTGTGAATCTGGGGTGTAGCAGTCAGAGTCAGCAGTGGAGATGGTTATGGTTAGATGGATTCATTATGCTGTTAAACCAACAGATTAGGGAAGGAGGCAATCTCAAAACAGTGGGGTTAGAGTTTTCAAATTCCACATCAGTCACATCTACATAGGGACTTCCCTGGTGGCTCAGACGGTAAAGTGTCTGCCTACAAGGCAGGAGACCCAGGTTCGATCCCTGGGTCAGGAAAATCCTCTGGAGAAGAAACGGCACCCCACTCCAGTCCTCTTGCCTGGAAAATCCCATGGACAGAGGAGCCTGGTGGGCTGCAGTCCATGAGGCTGCAAAGAATCGGGCACGACTGAGTGACTTCACTTCACTTCACATCTACATAAACAAACTAGCAAGAAAACGCACCTGAAGATGGGTGCTCGTTTTGATGAACTACTGATAGAAAAGACCAAAACACATGCTTGGACGTCTTTCCTGGCACATCCACAGATACGTCCTATGAAAGGAGTGCCAAGGAAGAAGTGAAAGAGGCCAAGCTTCGGTTTTCAGGTCTCACAGTTTCACTGTCAAATAATTAGACACCTGCCCAAATTAGCTTTTGAGCCAGGTCCTACAGGGGAGCGGAGGGCTCCAAAGATGAATCCAGAACAGCCCTTGGGTCCTAACCATGCATGCAAAGAAGCTCTCTGTATATGAAGTGAGCCTGAGAGAGAAGTGGTAATAGCAACCTTTCCTCAGAGCCAGGAGAAGGAAAGGAAGCCACGAGGGCTTAGAAGTCAAGGCAGGGGAGACAAGAGATGTCACCCTGATGAACTTTATTTCCCAGGGAGACGGAAGCAAGGTCAGGTGGGAGGGCAGGTCAGGAGGGGAAGGCAGGTGGAAGAAGGAACTTGAAGAAAACGGCCAAGTTTTGGAGAGAAAGAAAGGAAACCAAGAAAGGACAAACAGAATAATCTCCAAGCAAAACCCAAGGTCCAGACGAACTTAGAAAACCAGCTACAGGAAGCTGTCACACGGTGGATGAGCTTAGTTCTCATTTCTCCCGCGGGCTCAGCAATTAGCACTCAGGAGGGAAAACCAGACAGCCAGGGAGAGGGGGCGGCTGGCATGGCCGTGCTGACATGAGTGTGGTGAAATGCCGGCACCAAGATAAAACAAGCCAGAAATGAGCCAGGAGACAGTTTCTGGAGTCTGGCAACGGGAAGTGTCTACAGACCCAAAGCCCGGACAATCTAATGACATGACGGCGCTAAAGAAGCGAGATGATGGGGCATTTCATGATTCCAGGTTTTGGAGGGGAGCAGCTCCATCCTAGGGGACAAGAGTGGAGACTGTCTAATGGATTGTCAG
Source organism: Ovis canadensis (assembly GCF_042477335.2). NCBI lineage: Eukaryota > Metazoa > Chordata > Mammalia > Artiodactyla > Bovidae > Ovis > Ovis canadensis. The sequence goes on along the minus strand of NC_091252.1, from coordinate 94,790,514 downwards.
CACCGAAGTTGTGCAGTCCGGGACGCAAGTGTGGATATGCACATAATGAACCATGTGCCTTCAAGCTGTTTGGATTCGGGGAGCAGCCTGGAGGTCGCAGTGACCGAGATAAGGAAGGGGATGGCTGGACCACGGGAATCATGCTGGTGAAAATGGCCTAAGAGGGAGCATCCCTGGTGGCTCAGTGGTAAAGAATCACCTGCAGATGCAGCAGACACAGGTTCTAACCCAAGATCCCACGTGCCAAGGAGCAGCTAAGCCCGTGTGCCCCAACTATGGAGCCGCGGCTCTAGAGCTCAGGAGCTCAATGCCTGAGCCCACATCACACAGTTACCGAAGCCTGAGCAGCCTAGAGCCCACGCTCCACAGCAAGACAAGCCACCACAATGATAAGCCCGAGCACAACGACTAGAGAATAGCCCGCACAACAGAAGACCCAGTACGGCCAGAAATAAATAATTGTTAATGGCCTAAGAGAATTGTGAACTCTACGCTAAACTTGAGTCTGAGCTGTAATTTAACTGTCAAAAGAAAAAAATTAGTAAGTTTCATGAACTAAAATAGAATGGAAAGAAAATACGAAGTATAAATCAAACTTTTATCTCAGTTCTGGGTCTAGTGTGGGCTCCATTGCTTGAGGAAAGCACAAAGGATTCGATTTTTAGAAAACCACAGCATTACTAAAAATACTTATGAGCCTATTGAGAGCTAAAATTTCCCAGATGAACAACTCGGTGAAAGCCCATGAACTGCCCTCCGAGCCCATGGTCTGGCTGGAAGCAGAGATGGACCGCGGTTCTCATCCTGACCCCCAGTGCCCGGCTCTGCACAGAGCAGATTACCCAGATCCAGTCACAGAAAAAAAGCTAAAACAACTTCAGAAAAGTCTGCAGGAAAGCTGAATAACAGGATTCCAATATGCGAAGGGACTTGTGACATCTCTTCCCCAAGGACAAAACAAAGGGATATGGGTTTACATCTCAACTGGAGAGAGTTTACATTTAAATACCAAGACCACTTTCTAACAAAAAGATATGTGATGAGTGACCAGAGGAAGCCAAAACTTCTGCTCTAGAGTTGCATTTTTGCTTAGCCCCATAAGAGCATCCACATTTGTATGAGTGACCATCTGAAAATCACTCAGGTCCTGACCACCTCCAGGACTCACCACACACTCTCCATCCCCCCAGACAGTCCCAGAGGGTCTCAGCCTGGTGCTGCCACCTTGTTCTGTATCACAGCGCTGCTCATGTTTCAAGGAATTTATGATCATGTTACAGGATAAACTTTGTCTCCCTCCTCTTTCAAATTTTTATGTTTAAGATCTAAACCAAATTACCTCAGAATGGGACTGCGTTTGGAGCGTGGGCCTTAGGAGGTGACTAAGTTAAAATTAGGGCTACAAAGGTGGCCCTAATCCCATCTGACTGGTGTCCTCAAAAGAAGCAGAAATCTGGACACAGAGAAGCCAAGGGTTCATGGCCACAGAGGAAAGGTAAGGCAGAGAAAAAGACCTGGGGAGAAATCAAACCTGCTTACACCTTCATCTTGGACTTCGAGCTGCTAGAACTGTGAGGAAATAAATATCTACTGTTTAAGATAACCAGTCTCTGATATTTTGTTATGGCATCCCTACCAAACTCATACGGATTATATGCCTGACTCTCTGCTTACATTGCTTATTGTCTTTCTTTCCCACTCTAATGGCAGATAGTGAAAAGAAACAAAAGAACCTCTTGAGGAGGGTGAAAGAAGAGAGTCAAAAAGCTGGCTTGAAACTCTACATTCAAAAAACTAAGACCATGGCATCTGGTCCCATCACTTCATGGAAAATAGATGGGGGGGAAAATGGAAGCAGTGACAGATTTTCTTTTCTTGGGCTCCAAAATCACTGTGGACAATGAATGCAGCCATTCACTAATTAAAAGACGCTTGCTCCTTGGAAGGAAAGCTATAACAAACCTAGACTGCATGTTAAAAAGCTAAGCCGTTGACATCACTTTGTCGACAAAGATTCGTATAGTCAAAGCTATGGTTTTTCCAGTAGTCATGTACAGATGTGAGAGTTGGACCATAAAGAAGGCTTGAGCACTGAAGAACTGATGCTTTTGAGTTGTGGTGTTGGAGCAGACTTTTGAGAGTCCCCTGGACAGCGAGGGGATCAAATCAGTCAATGCTAAAGGAAATTAACCCTGAATATTCATCAGAAGGACCGAAGCTAAAGCTGAAGCTCCAATACCCTGGCTACCTGATGCAAAGAGCCAATGAATTGGAAAAGACTCTGAAGTTGGGAAAAGTTGAAGGTAAAAAGAGAAAGGGGCAGCAGAGGATGAGATGGTTAAATAACATCACTAACCATTCTATTCATGTCCATCTGAGCAAACTCTGGGATATAGTAAAGGCCAGAGGAGCCTAGAGTGCTGCAGTCCATAGGGTGGCAAAGAGTCAGACATGACTTAGCAACTTAACAACAACAATTACTGTCTTTCTTTCCCACTAGAATATAGTCTTAAGGCAAACCCTTGTCAATCTTATTCACTATTATATCTTTAGCACCCAGAATTGTGCCTGGAAAACCACAGGCACTGAATGAATTACTTACATAACTAAAGTCCCATTTCTAAGTAAAGACAATGAGGTCAAGATAGATTTCCAGCCAGCAAAGAGGCCTTCTGAAATCTGAACGGAAGCCATGGTTTCCAGCAGAATAAAAGAATGGATTTTCCTCTAGTTTCAAATAAACACTGGAAGAACGTGAGGTATTACAGATCAAAGCATGAAAGCCAACCCTTGGGGCCTCACACCAGATGCAGATGATAATATCTGCATTTCTAGGACAAATCCCTTCCTTTGTTGTTGTTGGGTTTCTTGGGTGTTTGTTTTTTTATTTTTGAATTTAAAGACTGTATTTTATTAAATCAAAATAGACTGTACATGCATTTGAGGGAAAAAGCATTGTATATAAGTGCAAGACACTATTCATTCTACCATGTTTGATGTGCAAATCAAAAATAGTTCTTTTGTTTAATGGGATTATCATATATTAACCATTCCTCAATAGCATAGCATATTTACCAGGCCTTATTTCAAAAGGTATAGATACAAAGTTGGTCACTTATGATAATTTCTCATAAATTATTTTTATTATTTTCATTAACAATGAAATGTCTTTTTTTTCTGGAGCTAAATCTATTTATTCTGGATATGCATTTTATCAAAGTTCTGCTGTACATCATACACTGCAAAATTTCTTCCAGGATCTTTCTTAGCACCATGTATGACAAATACAGTGTTATATATTATGGCAGAGCATTCTTTGACATCAAGAACCCACAGAGGCTCCTACAGAGAGAGGTTAAAGGATCTCACAGTCATAAATCCAGTAGTGAACTGGGCTGTGATTCTCAATTCCCAGGGTTTCTATACCACATGCTTACTCAGAAAGGACACACACACACACACAAGCCTGTTTTTATTAAGGACGGCATAAGAAATGAACTACTTAAGAAAAAATAATATGCATTCTAAAACTGCCATTCAAAAACTTTATCAGGAAGATGATTGAAAATAAAATGGTTCTTTAAAAGACAAAGTATAAGGCTCAAAGGCACAGTATATCTGTCGGTCAAAGGTGTGAATGTTTACATGTGTGTCTGTAGGAGTAGACAACCTCTGAAATAAACACCCTTCCTATTGTACACACTTTCTAGGTGTACTACCTTCTGGACTCTTTCACTGTTCGTGTCTTCCAGAGTTTGATCCTTGGCTTTACTCTTGCCTCTCCTAATTCTCAGCCTCTCCTCACTCTTCCTACTCCAACTGTCATTCTTCAGCATGGCTCCTAACCCAGGCCTCTCTCTTGCCCTCATCACCAATCACCTATAAGACAGGTCCATTACATTAAGTCCAGCATATCTGAACAAGAACACATCACCTTTCCCAAAATTCAGTTTCCTTTTCAGGCTGTTTTGTTCTTCCATTCCCTATTTTTATAAAATGGTCTTTGGAAACTGCCTACACCCATCAGATCTGACTTGAGAGGCAGATTATGGTCACTGGTTTCAACATACTCACCTTCCTCTCAACAATAATACCAGATTGGTGTATTTGAAAACACCATGCCTTGCCACACTGCCTTTAGGATATTTACTCAACCACACTCTGAAATAACTGCTTTCGTTTTGCATTACTGCTTAACCATTAATTAAACATATTCAAGAGACACGACAAGAAATGTCAACACTTCTCTCAACAAGTAAAACGATACGGTCAGACAACATCCACATCCAAATGAGAAGACACACATGAATACAAATATGGAGCAGAGATGGGAGGCAGGTTATCGAACGGATCGCAAAGTATCCTGTGCATCAGAAAGGAGAGAAAGCCTGGATGCAGCATACTGCCCAGTAAAGCCACTGTTTGGTGGGCTCCATTCATTTCTGCATCCACACACAGAAGAGCTGTAAATATCCTCATCGGGCCAGGACTGCCATCTCAACCACCATATTTGCCTGTTAACAGAGCAACAGCATCCCCGGATGTAGACAAGGACGTACCCCCTACACCAGAACATGAAACAGCGGTGAGGAATGAGCAATACTGGCTGCAGTCTGGTCCATCCAGTGCAGTGCAGATCGACCAAAACGGTGCGGCGTGTGTGTTAGTTTAGCGATGGGAACTAAATGAAGGTTTGTGAGCGCATGTGTGTGACAGAAGCACAGCCCTCTTTCGAGATGGTGCTTCAGTGAAGACATGAACCGGGTGAGCAAGTAGTACCTGTGACGGTTTCATTAAATGGTCCTGGACCCTTAATGGGAAAACCATCAATCTTGATCCATTCACCTCCTAAATTAGGAAAACGCAACTTGATCGTTAGAAAGGAGGACTACTGGATTTTCCACACTTCACTGCATCCCTCAATGTACATTTCAATGGTCTCCTCAACAATCTTCCAAAGGATCTGCTCGGGCCATGCAAGTGACCTGCCCCCTAAACTGTATGGACAACACATATTTTTGGTCTTTTATACGTGGTTAACTGTAGTGAGTACCCCCAACTTAAGACAAAGCGCTAGTAACCTATATCAAAAGTACTTTAGAAGAAGGGATAAATCTCTCCTAGTTTTCAATCTTTCAGCTTGCTATACAAGTCTAAAAATTTCTTGTTTGGGAACTCCTTAATGATTTCTAAATTTGCATTGACCTGAAGAAGCAAAGAACTTCCCAGTCTAAGTCACAAAAAATCACAGCCTCCAATTCTAAGGTAAAGACTTACCAGGCAGGCTCTCCGCTCTGTAAACAGGACGGCTCACTCCATTGCTGTTTTCTGCAGTAACCAGCACAAAGTACACTACCCCCGGTTCTGAAACATACGGTTCATGTCAAGCCACCATTTCAAATCTCCAAGAACGACAGTTTAAGTCACTGTCTTCCTCATACCAATTATAACCAAATATAAAAATCCGAATTAGGAGACCAGTCTAACTATAGCCTTCTCTCTTTTCTTTAATCAAAATCACTAACATTGGTCTCAGGCAATTGAAGCACATCTGACCAAAAGAACACAAAACTGATTTAGTACAAAGCACATGACATGTGTAATAAACCTGGATTCATGAGCAGTCAACAAAAATAAGCTTTTGAGTTTCTTTTTAACATGAAATCAATGTAGGAAACAGACACACACTGTCCACTAAATGTTTTAACCTACAGTGTTAGTAACGACAAAGAAAACTTCCCAATGGGAACCTCCAAAAAAACTGTGAAAACATTTCCATGTAATCAAGAAATTTAGCACATGGGAAATCTACACTGTATTAAGTAGAACCTCATGAAATTTTCTTTTCACAATAAAATATTTTCCTTACTATGTGTGCAAGTTTTCTTTGACTATTTCAACAAAAATAGTCAAAAGATCTAGAAAAACCATTTCCTGAGACCTTGGAAATGCTACGCCTGAAATAACTAGACTACACTTTTTGCACCTAGGGATCAAGGTTACATAATGAATGTCTCTAGCTGATATCCTGAAATTGCTGGGATGCAAAAGAAAACCCAGACACCATGTTACAAAGCAAGGGTACCTTGAACCTACAGTTTTGAAAAGCAAACCCTGGTAGTGCTGGTTTTCCTCAAAACGAATTATTATCATGTGAAAGATAAGCAAAGGTGCCAATCCCTTTAAGAGATGAAAGTTTGTGGGCATTTGAGGGGATAAAGGGCTGGAGAGGTATGAGCTCTGTCAAAGGCAGTAATGATCGTTGCATTTCTCCCAGTGAGCAACATTCCTTTCACAAAGCTTCAGTTCTCAAGCCAGGGGTGCAGGACCAGTGACACATCTGGGACCCCTACTGGGCTCAAGACTGGTCTGCCTTCTATCTGAGCGTGCTGGGACCTGGTGGCGTTTAAGGTTTGGCACGACCTGCTGGACCAACTGGGAAATGCTGTAGGTTTGGACAAAAAGCAAAACCAGGCCTCGCCAGCACTTTCTCTCTTCATTCTGAGCTTATTCCTATTTCAAAGAAATTTCATCCAAATGCCTCTGTTTCGCTTCAGAAAACTTCTGATTTTCATCAGGAAGTTGCCAGGGGCAGGGTGCAGGGGAGGGGTGGGGATATTCTTGGTTTTCAGTGAGTTCTAGGGCTTTATTTTTGCATGATTTTCTTCTCTGCAGTCAACCTCACAACCCAAGAGTTGAGTAAGAAACTGGGACCCTGCTCGTGCCTTTGTGAGATAGAATCTCCATTTAACATCACAGTTGGATTCTGGGGCCCTAGTGATACAGAGGAGATTCAGAGAAATGTACGTTTAGCTGGAGCCATGAAGATGGGAAAGAGCAATGAGTTGGTTTTGATCCACTGAGGGAAAGCAGCAGAATGCTAACGTGGCCAGGGGGACCTGGTTACCACAGGTGTTGACTTCTATGACTTCTGTAGGATCCATCTTAAGGTTGGACCACGGGATGACTGTAGAATAAATGGGGTCTCAGGCCAGAGGGACTGAGAAAGGGGAATACAGAGGATCCCCTGGAGGTAGCTCAAAGTTTAAGTTCAAAACCACCTACACCTGCACTGATACAACAATATATTTAGCCAAAATGTTAAATACTCCAAACTTCCAGAAGCAAATTTAACGGGGAGAAATGTTATATCTCTGAATCAGATGTGGCAAAGCAAGATACACCATACACCCCTACAGGGACACATTGTTTAACTAACCCTAATTATAAACTGGTTTATAAATTAGAAATCTCAAGGTCAGACTACAAACTTGTCCAGTAGTCCAGTCTCTATGAGTTAAAAAAGAATCAACGTATATTCCAAAAGCACATCCAGAAACTAAGAATTGTTTCCTACATCAATTTGGAGAAAGATCCAGGAATTCAAATGCAGGAGGGGAAGCCCATGAGCAAGATGAAGGCTGTTGTTTAACAGGCTCTTAACCTTGGCTACCCAAGAACCAAAGAACCACTGGGTACCATTTTTGTCTCCCAAATAGTCAGCCTGAGAATGGAAGGAGAATGGAAGTGGACAGTTAGTTCTGACCGGGAACAAGACAGGAGGGTCACTTACCCACATCCTCAATAAGGAAGGAGTGCGTCTCCGCATTCACCTTGATGTATTTAAGACTTTTCAGTGACTTCCCATAGGCAATGTTGTAATGCTCCACGGATCTACTGGTAGCATCTTTGGGTGGGTCCCACGTGACTTTCAGGCCCATTTTAGTGGACAGCAGTTTCACGTGCCTTGGCTTCAGTGGGTGGTCAGCTATGCAAACAGCGCAACTATCAACTTACAAGAAGGGCAGACTGGGAAAACGAATTTTTTTCCAATGTTCTCTGACATGGTTAGTGAAAGAGCAAACAACTTTCCATCTGTCTGATCCTAAAGACTTTAAGTACGGTCATGTTTGGACATCATTATAGTGTGACTGCAAAGCAAACATACCAAGCCCGCAACCTTTTGTGTATTTCAGGAAACTGTGAGTGGCGAATTTAAACCCAAAGTGAAACAAATCAAAATAAATGCTAGGCATTCTCCAGCTTGATTGTGTTGCCTTGCTACGACAAGATTAACAAAATAATAATCTGACATATTCTCCAGAAGCATTCATATATTAAATAAATTCTCAGGATTTGGCATGGTACAGCTGGACGATCTTTAAAGCCACCCTGAGAAGAACAACATAAAACTCTCATGATCAGGAAGAATATCCACTGTATCTAAAGGGGGATAAGAGAATCAGTCATTTCCACAAAGAAAACAAATCAAGATCAACATCTTAAAAGACAGGCAAACCTCTGGTTTTAGCTGCAGGTCACTAATTTAAATGTTTTCATATTTCGTCCCAGAAGAAGACAGAAAAATTATCAAGAAGCACAACATTTTTATCTTCATTGATGAAGTTCCAAACCAGTGCTCTTGGTTTTCCAAACTAACCAAAATGAAACATAATGTTTTGTCAAACACAATCTCTCAGCTCATAATATAACTGATATCACAATGCAATGTGTATAAATAGATGGTAAATTTTACACAACAGTCAACGTAGGGGCAAACCTGGATCTGAAACTGATTATTCACCAATGCAAGGCATTCTCAGCTGGCAAAAAAGGTAACCTAAAAAACCCAGAAACATTTAAACTTCAGAACACTTTAAAAAATGAATTTAGACTCTCATAGAAACGAGGGAAAGGGGAGTGTTTCATGACAACACATAGATTGGTTAGTATGTGATTTCACTAATGAAGATTCTGAACAAAGTAAGTATAGCTGATGCTAACATACATCACTTATTCTTCCCAAAATTACCCCACTGCCTTAGGAGGAAAATGATAAGAAAAGGAGAGAACTTCTGGGATCCCACTAAAGAAATTCAAGGAATGAAAAAAATATAGTATGAATATCATAATTTTTGAGGCACTGAGAAAGAGTGTCCACTTTGGAGACAAAAACACAATGTCAGAGGACAGGCACAGAGCAACCTCCAGAAAGCATTTCTCCCCCAACATCAGAAGTGAGGGTCCTGTAAATGTGAGAAGGGAGAAATCACGGACAAAAAGCCTAATGCCATCAGGGAAATTCTGAGTTGAGGAGACAGTAAAGACAGCCCACTAGCGAGCATCTGGATATTTAAAATTAGCAGTCATGGCGACTCTGCCTTAATTCTCATGAACCCTTCCTCGCCTACAAGGAACTTTGCAGGATTTTCTTGGCTGGAGGACAGGGGCTCCCTTTCCTCCGTTTCCTTAATTTCTTCCAAGGCTTCACTTTGAACACCTACCCCCCTTTTCTGCCATGGGTTTGGCCTTCTGTGGCTGCAGTCCCCATTTCCTGCCATAGCAGAAATCACTCCCAAGAATCCTGTTCTTCACCCTGACCAAAATATCATGGAAACAAAGCGAGGACCCCAACACCTCGAAATGGTGGGGTGACTCTCCTAAGGAGGAAAACAAAACAAATGAGCAACGCTTGTCTTTACAGTTCAGTTCTAACCCTCCCTTCAGGAAAGGTCGATCCTGGACAGACAGTCTCTAATGTGAGATCTGAAAAGCCCTAACACCATCACGCTTTCCGCTGTGCACGAGTGATTCAATCCACACACAATGACCTCAGTCTGAAGATGATTTCCGTTCATTACTGACATCCGAGAGGAGGAACAATCCATAAATACGCTCGCTGTTCTTTCCTGCTCTGCCTCACCTCTGTCCTTGAACACAGCATGGAATCATTTCTAAGCCACATGAGAATCGCGGTGAAATGGTGCATCTGCCCAGGGTAAGAGGGGCATTGAGAACCTCAAGGAGCTCCAATAAGATGAGGAAAGTAAAGAAGAACAAGAGGCAAATCCCCCTGGGTCGTCAAAACCAAATGCACATCACTGCATTCCGCTTACCCCCTCAGTTTCCAAGTGTGTCCGTGCAAGAGTTTGTTCTCCTCCTGCCAGTGATCAAGTACCATCAGTGTGTCTCAACACAATAACTGCCAGCATTTGTACACCAGAAAAAAAAAAAAAAAAAACACCATCTGGTGTAAACCAACTCTAAAGTATAAAAATGGGAGAGGGAAATGGACAAGAAAAGGGGGCTTGTTGAGTGCCCACCACCCACCACCCTCTGCCTGAAACTCGCACTGCATGAGATGTTCTTGACACACACAACGCAGGAGGTGCCGTTTACCACCTCCATATGGCAGATGAAGACAGCAAGCAAGGCCTGGAACAGAGAGGTTAGGAGAACTGTCCAGAGCCACATAGCTGTACACGGGTAGAACCAAATGCAAATCCTGCTGTGTCCAACTGCAATGCCCGACTCTTCCCACAGCTCACAGATCTGGGACTCTGTCCCTGCTCATAAATGATCAATGACCACATCCATGAAAAACTGACTTAGGAAGCCACTAGTATCCTAAAACCAATCGTGAGGGCTCCAGCTGGGTTTACCCTTTCTTCCACCACCTACCCCACCTTCCCGTGCCATTTTTCCCCTCGGAGGGGCACTCTGCCTTCACCCACAGTCACTTCACCTCCTGCTGTCTGCCCTAGTAGGCTCCTCTCTACGGAAGGAATGGAGTAAGTGAATGATATTCACATTTGTATAACAAAATCTTGGGCCAAAGTAGTGAAGTGGAAGTGTTAGTCACTCAGTCGTGTCTCTTTGCGACCCCATGGACTGCAGCCCACCAGGCTCCTCTGTCCCTGGAATTCTCCAGGCAAGAATACTGGGATGGGTTGCCATTTCCTTCTCTAAGGGATCTTCCCAACTGAGGGACTGAACTCTGGTCTCCTGCATTATAGGCAGACTCTTAACCACCTGAACCACCAGGGAAGCCCTTGGGCCAAAGTGACAACTTTCTAATAGTGACATTTCAGGACTTAGAGAGTTACCTAATGAAGGTTGTTTCTAAAACACAAAAGCCTTTAGGGGATCCTGAAATCATCCCTTAGGGTCAACTGCCTTATAAACTCAGTCTTGAATTTAAGGTTCTCCAAACACCTAAGGCCAAAACCCCTCCCCCACACCACTCCCAACACATGCGAATCAGGCCAATTACACACAATACTACGGTGACTTAATTAAGGGACATTATCATTCCCTGGATTCTCATCAACTTTGACCTTTAAAATTGATGTCATTGCTGATGCTGCCTGGTCAACAGCACCCATGCCTCACTCAGAAAAGTTTGGACGAAAAAAAGAACAGGAAGGACGGGTGAGAGGGAATCTGAGGTCACTCCAGGTCCCCTCCTCACCACGTGCCTTAGCTCTGCGTGAATCCATCAAAGCAGCCTCTAATTAAGGAAGGACGGCTCTAGGCAGGTGCAGGTCAACATGCATGAACCTGGGCTACTCGACAGAAGCTATTCCTGATCATCACTTGGTAGGTCTCATGACTTCATTCCTTAAATGAAATGTAGGAAGTATGAAGCAGGTTTCAGGGTCTGCAGACTGCATTCTGGGTTCTGTGTTTCAGGAACACCATTCTGGAAGCATAAGGTAGAGACATGACAGAGTGATTTCTTACTTATTTGTAAGTGTTCATAGACCATCCTCACTTCTAGATAAATGAAGCACAGAACCCTCTTGGAACAGTTTTCAGGATTCTCATCTGATTAAGGTAAGGAGGGGTATACTCTTTAAAGCCATGTATCCCATGAACTGCTCCTCCAAAGAAAAAAAGGACAAGCCCAAAGTCAACACGATAGGAATTACATGGCTCAATAGAGGGGACGCTGGGAGGTGACCTCACAAGACGTGCATGACACACGAGGGCCGTGACAAGCTGTTTTCTCATCTCCGTAGAAAGCAAAATGTGGAAGTGAGTTCAAGCTGCAGCCGCCAGGATTTTAGATTAAGTACAAAGAATTTCCTGTCCGTGTCCTTCCCCATCTCCCCCCAGTCAAGGCTGTCTTTGAAGGGAGACAGATGGTAAGGTGCTCAAGACAGAAGCAGCAGCCAGCAGTGTCTGCTATGACTCAAGCAATCGCATACCGCAGCGGACTCATTCCACAGCTCATACCAGCAAACCCCATCCAGAGTCAAGAATATTTTACCAGGTACTAGGTGGCAAAATGGTATTCTGATGACATTTCAGGTACCTGGTCATTGCCAAGCTAGACATTTCAGTGCTATGGCTCCCCGAGGCCCCTGCTGGTCTGTTTGAGAATGAAAAATAAGGGACTGTTGGCGCCCAGAGTTCTCTCTTTTGGTCTAGGCTCTCATTCAAGAGGGCCCTGGAGGCCAATTCGGTTGAAGGGCCAAAGTATGGATCCGCATCTGTTCAAGGATGGTTCCAAGATTCCAACGGCTCCTCCATGTCAATCTTTGGAGAGTCCACAGAGCGGCTTCAAAGGATTCTCCAGGGCTGACAAAAGCCCTCAAGAAGGCTGAGTTCAGAGCTAGGTCCCCGGGGCCAACTTGGTCCTTCCACGTGCAGGGCTCATTTATCACAGTGGACAGGGCGCCACCCCCACCTCCCCACTCTGGCACGTATCTGGGCATCAGACACTGACCACATACTCAGTACTCACGTAAATGACTGAGGGATTGACAAAAAGACGCTAAGGTTAGACTACTGAGGTCAGCCAGGAGTCCCCCTGAGGGCCAGGGAGATGAAGCAAGTAAGTGGAGACACATGAAGGAGTGTACACGCTACACGAAGGCACGATTTAGCTCCTGGCACCCGCCGACAAGAGCGAATTCAGGATCCAGGTGGTCCAATATTCTGGAGGTTTTTCTAAGAAGCGAGAAATCCTGGATTTTATGTGAAATGTCTCCATTTTATACTAGCTCAGTTAAGTGTAAAAAAAAAAAAAAACCACTATGTGAAGAAGCACATACACACCCACACACACACACACACACCCACCCACACACACACACACACACACACACACACACACACACACACCCCAGCTGGCCAAACTCAGCCCATTGCCTGCCAGTTGATGGCTTCTACCTTAACTCCGGGAGCAACCATTTGTTTGCTGATCCTGACAACTTCCCAATGTCCTGTTTCAATTATGAGACTCCCGTGGGAGTCTGGGTCCATCCAAAAGAGCTCTGGGTCAAGATGAAGGCTAAAGTCTGGAGAAGAACCAGGACTAACCCAGACCCTGAAGGCTTAAGGTACAGATCTGCTCAAGGACTCATCTCCCACCTCCAAAATTCCCTCTCTCCCCCAAGAGACCCAGTGGCTGTGAAAAAACTGGCCTGTGCTCCAGAGAAGTAGAGAATATCCATCTGGATCTGGGGAGGGGAGGGTAAGGTGTTCCCTAGGCTTCAGTTACTCGTACAACCAATGTCTTCCACATGCTCAGCTCCCAACTAACCATCCCAGACCTAGTCCCCACTGCCTATTTGAGAGGTGCATGTGAATTCCAAACTGAACACACTCAAGATTCTTGGTTCAGACACACCACCCACCCTTCAGGGTACAGGCCTATCCACAGGGCTGAAAATAAATATGTTTCTAGAAAGAGAGCTCTACCAAGGGCAATTTCTCAGAATAAGTGAAGGAAAGCTCAGAATCCATTACTACAATGAATAAAGGGTAAGACTGACCCAAAAATGGCACAATTCATGGAGAAATGCTTAAGACTATGATTCAGAATAGTAAGTGAATCTTTCTGGATCTAAAGTGTTGTTTTTGTTTGTTTGTTTGTTTGTTTGTTTTCCCTTAAAAAAATACCATACAATTACTTGATTATATTCTCCAGACAAGCAAAAAGAGAAAGGAAGGTAGACAGATGGCAGAAGCAAAGAAGTTGTGAAGCCCCCCACTGATATAGCTTCCCAACTTGATAGACTTTAGCCAAATCTGCTACACCAAAGTGTTGATGCACAGAGTTCAACAAACATCAGAGGAATAAATGAAAACTCTAAGCTAGATTTACAGCCAACCTGCCATCTATAAACAAAACAGTAGCTGACAAGCATGCTCAAATTCTTTCATTTCTGTGACAGCACTGGATGGAGCTGCCACTCACAGAATCATCATCAACAATGAGGCTATACCTCACAGCCGAGGTGGAAAATCCAACTGGTAAAACGTTGAATAGGTAGAACCCAGTATGTTCTGAGGCAGTAATACTTACTGAGAGAAATGACTCAGACAATAGCAGTTTGGCTTGACTTGAAAATCAAATCTGAAAAATCTATTTGGTTCTCAAAATTCACGATACATACTACACAATTTATAAATCGATGTTAAATAGCCACAGAGGACAATGATGAAAATATCAATGATTGGACAGTGATGAAAAAGGACCTATATGTTTCTCTTCAGCTGATAAATTACAAATCACACATAATTTTTATCACATCTGATTAACTGTATGCAGGAGCTTTCCCTGGATTTGAAGCATGAGGGACAAAAGTGGTCCTTATGAACATCTGAGTTCAATCAATTTAAGAAAGTAGATGTTGTTGTTTAGTTATTAAGTAGTATTTGACTCTTTGCGACCCCATAGACCATAGCCCACCAGGCTCCTATGTCCATGAGATTTCCCAGCCAAGAATACTGGAGTGGGTTGCCATTTCCTTCTTCAGGGGATCTTTCCAACCCCTGGGATCAAATCCATGTCTCCCGCATTGGCAGGTGGATTCTTTACCACTGAGCCACCAGGGAAGCCAGGAGTCAGAAAATCAAACTCTCAGGTTTATTATCACTGAGGTTGCCCTGGAGAAGGTGGATCTAGGGTGTGACTACCGTGGAGCTTTCTGTATCCCCTCCCTCTCCAGTTCTAAACCCTCAGGTGGACACCACTGAGCCTGCAGAGTAGATCAGCTCAGGATCACTGCCTCACAGCAGGGCGAGGGCAATAACCCTGGCCTCCACCCAGCACACCCCCTCCACCACCACGGGCAGGCAGGAGTGAAAGTGGAAGCAGCCTTCCTGCAAGATGAACTCCAAGAGGAGACCGATGTGACTGTCTCTGCTAATCCATAAACGCCTCCATGTGGAGAAAGTAGAACCGTGGAGGCCGGGCTGTCACCACTCACCCCTCCAATCAGCTTATGTCCAGCAGGGGAGCAAGCACAGGATGAGGAGCATGGGGAGGGGACAGTGGAAGTTCCCAAGCATCCCCAGGGGCTTGTTCCCTCATCCCATTGGACATGACCATCAATCTGAGGTCAAGTGTGGCTGCCTTTTCAGAATGAGGGTCCAGGCCACTTCCCCCTCATTCAGAGCCTCCACCAGTACTAACCACTCTCCCACCATGTACCCTCCTGAGGTCATAGGTGGGGAGCCCCCTCAGCGCACCCCCCACCAGAAAGCTCTGAAAAGAGGAAGCCTCATTCTTCAACCAACCCCAAAGCCAAGTTGACCTCTGGCCTGAAAATCCACTTCTGGCCTTTTCTATTTCAATCTCAAATTTTGTCCAAGCTCATAGGATCCAAAATAGCCCACAGGATTTAAACAATGAGACGAAACAACAGCATGGAGATACTCTGAAGATGAAGATATAATACCAAGTTTCAATGTAAGTGCCTTCTATCACAAAAGGCCTGGGGAAAGTATAAAGTCCAAGAGTGAAGGCTTCTCAGCCTCGTGGCTTAAATGAGATGGAAAGAGTTGAAATCCACACTGCTCTCCTCCCTTTCTTCTCATCCTGTTTAGCCTCAGCCCAAAGAGATTCATTCAAATGCCCAGAGGGAGTCAAGGTTCTCTCAACTACCATCTCTGCCATCTTTCACTGAAATTGGTGGCAATTAGGTAGTTCAGTGGGTAAAGAATCCATCTGCAGTGCAGGAGACACAGAAGATGTGGGTTCGATCCTTCGGTCGGGATGATCCCCTGGAGAAGGAAATGGCTACCCACTCCAGTATTCTTGCCTGGGAAATCCCATGGACAGAGGAGCCTGGTGGGCCACAGTCCACACTGTCTCAAAGAGTTGGACATGGCTCAGTGACTGAACACACATGTGCAGCACTTCAGGATTCCTTGGAGTAAAAATAATTGAATCCAAAATCTCTCTAGAGCGACTACATTTGTGTAGAGTTCCAAGACCCTAAAAACAAACAAACAAACAAACAAAAAAAAATCTCTGCACAGCAGGGAACCCAAAATGCACTGTGTGAAGGACACATTATTTTTTCTACCCAGTGAAGCTTCCCCCAATTCTTCTGGTAACAGACCTCTGTCCCTGTTATCCCAGCCAGCCCCAAAGTCTTCACAGGAAATGTTCTCATTGGAACCAGACCCTGGCCACTGCCTTAGCCTCTGGCTGGAACTGTGGGTGACCAGCTCTTACTGTCCCACGGAGAAGAGACCAGAGATAGAGAGAAAGAGTCTAGGGCTCCCTCAGACCAGCTCAGCCACTGCCCCTCCCAATGTGCAGTTTCACAAGCCAATGGATTCTGGGATTTAAATTAGTTCAAGTTGGGCTTTCACCACTTGCAGTCAGAACCTAATGGATTAAGAGCCTATTAATCAAAATCTTCTATGGAAGTCAAAAATAACTTTCTGAAGCTACCCTGGCAGCCAGTACATTTAGTCACAAAAGGCTGCCAGTGGAGACACGCCCAAAGACATGAAGGCAAATACCAGCCAGGAATGGCTGCCATTCTCAGCTAAGAGCTCCCTGCAGCCCACCCAGTCCGGCAGGGGAGGCGGAGGAGTAGGAGGGGACAACCCTGGTTATGGAGAAAACCCCCAAAAGAATGTTAAGAGCTTGTGAAATAAACCGGTCCCTAAAAACCCCAAAATGGTAAAATTATTTCTTAAATATACCAAGGATTGCTCTTTAATGCACTAAAACCTTCATGTTTATGTAAGTCTCCCTACTGCTTCTTTGTTTGAAATTCAATTCTGACTTTCCACTGGAAACCGCCAAATAGTTCCCAGACTCTGAAATGAAGAAAACACAAATCTCAGTGTAACCACGAATGTTTGACCAAAAATCCCATCGATATGCCAAGAAAGGTTATGATGTACTGAAGTGCAGTGTAGCTTGGGGGAAGAAGCAACATGATCTACAAATCTGACTATGATTCTGAGGAAGATTGGAAAAATCCAACAATCATCCATAAGATCCCAAACAGCACAGGAATATCCACCCAGAAATGCAGAAATATCCAGATGGTTGGCAATGTGTGGGCAAACACCAAAATGACTGAGTTTTAAATAATTTTTCAAATGAATATTGGAATTCTATTCGTCAAATAGTTAGGAACCTTCCCTTCAAAAAAAAAAAAGAAAGAGGAGCGGGGTGTACATGGTGTTTTGCAACTGTGGGAAGTAAGACCAATGCTAGTAAAATTGACAGATGGTTGATTGAGCTTTCCACCTGGAAAGCTGGGGCTGGGTAGACAGAGGCTGGGTATTAAAATAATGGCCTGGCTCCTCTTCTGACATTTCACGCTAGGCATGGGGTTCCATTAAAGTGTCCCCCACAGTTGGCATGGTTCTCGAGGGAGAGCTGCAATAAAAAGTGAAACCAAACTCTAGGTCATTGGAGTCTTTAAACTTAAAAACACTCCAGGGAGCTGAAAGAGCTCTGCCAACAGAACCTCTGATGGCCCCTCGGGAACCACACAATGCCGGCCTCCTGCAGAGAGAAACACCAAGGCAAGCAGATGTCCCAAGTTCCTCAGGAAATCAAGGGCGACCGAGGATCTCCAGACTTTAACCTCGGTTCATGGTCTTCAAAACCCAGTCGACTTCTCCAGGTCACGGTGACTTACTGGATTCCACCCCATGCCCTCAAATATGGCAAATATGTCCCGTCATAGTTACCTGGTGAGGGTGTAAACGGAGAAGCTAGGAGATTCCAAATGGCCCAGACAACTCTTATGTGTGTCTGAAGCCCCTGGCCGGGTTTCCTAATGACCAGAGGGGCCAGCCGCTTCCTGCTACTCATCTCACCCATGGCCTCTGCTAAACTTGAGACCCCAGCCCCTTTGGGCATCTTCTAGTATTTTGATAACAACAATGCATCATTTTATTCAGATGAAAAAGCTAAACTCACATGCACACATGCCACTGTGCTTATAAGGGCACGAGATGGTCACTGCAGACAATTGCCAATCACATTTTTCCTCCCTCAGCTCAAAGAAGCCAAACAGTGAAGCCTCCAAATCTCAAAATTCAAGTCACTGGCTGATCCTTAAGTAAGAGTTTGTCTATGTCCTTTCCCATCCCCTTTGGACTGTCAGTGCCAAGGGCATCCATCCCTGTGCAAACGTCCTCCACGCTGGACCAGCTTCAGGAGGCCTTGTGTCATGGACAGAGCAGATCCTCACACTCGACTTTGGGAAACTATTCCCCTTGGGGGCTGAATGCAAGCTGGTTGTGCTCGAGGCTGCCAGGCACTCCTGTGGGCACTTGAGGACTTCTCAGGGGAAGAGCCTGATGTCACATTGGCAGGGCTTTCTCCTTGGTCCCCAACCTCCCACCCAAGGCCACTTGCACCCTTGACACAGCCACAGTCCTCTGATGCTGGTAAACAAGGCGTGTCATTCAAGCACTCTCTCATCACCTCAACGGTTAACAGCTCCCAGTGAACAAAGTTTGCTTAGAATGTTGTAGATTCTTGGTTGTTTGTATTTGGAGGAAAACGGGTGACGAGAGAAAGTGAGAATATTTTGCTAATCTAGTTTAACCTCATTTTATTCCTCTCCATCATCTTCTTTCTTTCTTCCCCTCCCCTCGCCCCACTGCCACCTTGGGGAATACCAACAGAGCAGAAAAGCACACAAAAAGTGAAGCAGCAAAGAATTCTGCTTCAAGACAAACAGCAAGTGGCAAAGCTAAAGTCAAATACTCAAGCCCAAAGGGCACTCTTAAAACGAATCTGCCTTTGCCCTCAAGATGTTTTCTGAGATGTTTTAAGTTGAATTTTTTACTAGTCCCAGGCAAGCCAAGTTTCCCAGCTAATTAAGAACAGCTTAGCAGTCTGCACTGAATTCAGAAGCTGCTGCGCAGACATTGCGGGTTGGGTACTAAGGAGCCATGCCCAGCTTCTTCTTCCTCTCTCACCATCTTCTACAGCAGAGGCGAGAATACAAAATATTCATGACCCTTCAGCTTCCCTCGTAGGTAGGGGTGGCCATGTGGTCAATTCAAGCCGATGACACTTAAGAGGAAGTTACTGCTGCCACTTCCAGGAAAGCAATTAAAAAAAAAAAAAAAAAGGTCAAGACCTGCTGTTACGTGCTTTTTCCTTCTGTATCTTCCTCCATTAATCCCGCCTCGGGATGTCGATACGATACCTGGAGATGCCACAGCCATCTTGCGGCATCAATCAAGCGACAAGTCTGAGAATGACGACCTGGCCTGCAGTGGCAGAGTGAAACTACTGGGTCCCTGTGAGCCTCTCTGCTCCTGAGTTTATTGGTGAGTAAGATAAACGATTCCTTAACCTGTTTAGCCACTGCTCACCAGATATCATGTCATTAGCAACCTGATTCATTGCTCCTTGATAACATCCTATCTGGGTCCATAAAAACAAATCACTTTTTTCTCTTAATTTCTAAATGAAAGCTTCTTTGTTTTAACTTTAATTTCTTCCTGTTTGTTGTTTTTAAGGGGTCCACTCCAGGAATTTGATTTTGACAATGTCAGTGCTTTATTTGTCAGTATGCCACGGACTTGAGTAAGGACACTGAGGCAGCCAGAAATTAGAGTGAACTGAACCAGCAGAGCTGGCAGAACTTGATCATTAGTAGTTAAGGTTTTACAGCCCTTGGCCATTTTATTCAGGAAGCAATGTAAGCAAAAGCTACTGTTTCAAGACAAAAACAAGAATTTTCCCATCGAAACCACCAACTTTCCAGAATGGTTTGATGGTGGTAGTTTGGTTGCTCAGTCATGTCCCCTTACAGGGACAATGCCATATGTGTAATAAAAGTAAAAGTTTAGTCGCTCAGTCGTATCCGACTCTGCGACCCTGTGGACTGTAGCCCGCCAGGCTCCTTTGACCATGGTATTTCCCAAGCAAGAATACTGGAGTGAGTTGCCATTTCCTTCTCTAGGGGATCTTCCTGACCAGGGATCAAACTGACCTCTGGAACTAGTGTCCTCTGCACTGGTGGTGGATTCTTTACTGCTGAGCCACCAGGGAAGCCCCCAGAATGGTTTAGGGAAAAGAAATGGGAGGAATTCCATAGATACACTTATTTATGACAACTGTAAGAAAACAAAGCACCCTGAAAAGAAAATGCCTAAGTAAGAGAAGGGAATACAGGACTCCTGCCTGCTCTTGACCAGCAGCAGAAACCCAGAAGCCAGTCCTTCTCAGGTTTTTGTGGGATCTTTTGCACATTCTTCAAATTCAGTTCGCGGCTGAGAAATAGTTTCTTAAAGAATAATCATTGTTTGCTGGTCCAGCTTAAATTCAGCCTACTACAAACTGCTTGACACACCAGCCAAAAAAAACTCCTTGAAAATTCATTCCTTGTCCCAAAATGTGAAAGTCATTGTCTAACTATGTTAAATACTTGGGCATTACTGTCGCTGAAATCACCATCATCTTACTCAGAGCTCCCTAAAAAATAGCCTTAGAAGAGAGGCCAAGAAAACGCTATGGAGAGGAAGGTATAAAACAGGGTGACTGAAGCTGACAGGACCAGAAGCCAGCCACACAGATCCAGTGACAACCGATGGCTGAGGATAATCACTTTTTAAAATATATTTTCACATTTAAAATCTTTTAATATTTCAGATAAGCTTACTGGTTATGAATGGGTTTAGAGGGAAATAAACTAGCAGTGGAGATGAAAACATTCACAACACAGCCAATAAGCAAACAGTTCAAGTACTGCAGCAGGACCATTGGTGAAAAGGGAAAATTAGAGTCAGCAATAAAGGAGGAGAAAGGGAAGGAACACAGGTTACATGCCCGCTAAGGCCAGCCATTGCATTTACTTCTGCAACAGATATTTACTGAGTACCTACTAGGAGTCAGATTCTGAGCTCTGTACTGGGGATCCACAGGTGGCTAAAAAGAGTTCATACAGGCAGGCTAAGTTGCTTAAGTCATGTCAGAGTCTTTGCAACCCAGTGGACTGTAACCCACCAGGCTCCTCTGTCCTTGGCATCTCCCAGGCAAGAACACTGGAGTGGGTTGTCATTTCCTCCCCCTCGATCCCGACTCAGGGATCGAGCCCGTGTCTCCTGCTTGGCAGATGGATTCTTCCCCACTGAGCCACCTGGGGAGCCGCATGATGCAACTGGAGAAAGCCCACCATGCCACAACAAAGACCCAGCGCCACCAAAAACAAAAACAAAAGAACTGAGTCTTAGAGAGTTGAGTGACTTGCCGAGGGCACGCAGCTATGAAGTGACGGTGGTCACAGCCAGGCGTATCTGAAACCACAGACCACGCTCTGCCTACTGCGTCTGGTTGCCTCTCAGCCCTGACTGTGGCTGCAAGGAATAAATGGAGCCCAGGAGAGAAGTCAGAGCCGAAGGTATGAGACTGAAAGTCATCAGTGGACGCTGAATTCACGGAGACATGAGAGCTCGTTGCACTGAGCAAGCTTGTCAGCATCAGGAGGACCTCACGCTGCTGAACCCTCGTTCCTGGTCCCGGACTTACCCTACTTCCAACCACATGAATAATGCTCCTCCTGAAAGCACCTCTCCTGTCCTCCAGCCCCACAGTCTCCCGCCTTCTAGGGCACCCTGCTCCCTGGTTTCTCTTCCCCATCGCTGGTCTCCCTTCTCAACTCCTCCCTCTTTGCCAGGACTCAAACGTTCAAGTGCTTTCAAGGCCCGCTCTGGACCACTCTCTTCTCTGCATGCACTTCTGGGCCCTTCTCTAAGTTAGCACATCCAGTCCCAGGATTGAAAACCCCATTCATGTGCTGATGGTTCCCAAATGGCTTCTCCTCTGAGCACCAGGGTTATTCAACCATCTGCTTAGCATCTCTGATGGAACCCAAAGAACACTGATGTCTAAAAGATGACTCAAAGTTGTTTTAAATCTGAAATATTAGTGATAAAATAGAGAACCAGGATTCAGGTTGTATCGTGGCAAACATGGGTAGAGAGATTTTCAAGAAGAAGTGAATATCCATCAGTGTCAAGTAAAGGCAGAGAAGAGCCCATTTTTCTCCACTTGTAAATAGGACACGCCCACCCTATTCAAGCGCTTTCCAGGTGGTGCTAGTGGTAAAGAATCCACCTGCCAGTGTAGGAGATGCAAGAGATGCAGGTTCAATCCCTGGGTTAGGAAGATCCCCTGGAGTAGGAAATGGCAACCCACTCCAGTATTCTTGCCTGGAAAATTCCATAGGCAGAGGAGCCTAGCAGGCTACAGTCCATGAGGCTGCAAAGAGTCAGACATGACTGAACACAACTATATATATTCCCTATTCAAAGCCCCAAATCAAGCAAATATACCACTGAGGTTTCACTCTGAAAATATTAAACTTAATTTCTTCCCTTGTTACGGCTACCCTCAAAGGATTGATGTGAGAATAAAATGTGAAAGAAAATCATAACGCACTCAACAATATGAGATACAGGAAGAAGAGCCACAGGATTGATGTCACCAATTTCAACCCAAAAGAAAATGACCCAGCAGGATTCCCAGTACCTGGGCTCTGGGCCAATGCTCCCTCCTCAGAGAGCATCACTGGACCTTGGGTTTTCACCTTCCTCATTCTTGGGAATTAATTCACAGAATGTACTTACTAGAATTTTTAAATCTGGAGAGTTGGGTCATCTAATCCCATCTCCCCTATTCAGTCTGCCTATCACTGATGTGTCTACAACAGTCTTCAGTCCCTCCCATGACTAGATGGTTCTCCCCAGTCAAACCCCAACAGATTCCCCCACCTTCAAAGGTGCTTGCATGCTCAGTTGCTCAGTCATGTCTGACTCTTTGTGACCCTATGGACCATGGGATTCTCCAGGCAAGAACACTGGAGCGGGTTGCCATTTCGTCCTCCAGGGGAACTTCCCGACCCGGCGATCAAACCCACATCTCCGGCACTGGCAGGCAAATTTTTTTACCACTGAGCCAACTGGGAAGCCCACCTTCAAAGGTAAACAGCTACGACTGTGTCGACTGGGTGACATGGGATTGCTAAGCAAGGCACTGCCCTGGGATACAAGAGGGGCAATCACAGAGATGCATGAAAGGCAGAGGCGTTCAGCCTCCTGAGGGCAGCACCCTGCGGGCATCTGAGAAGAGGAACAAAGGCGTCCGACGTGGAACACCAGTTGAGTGCAACTAACAATATACATTATCAAGGGTCAGAAAATCCTCCCCGGGCTGGGATGACTGGAGAACAAAGTGTGGCCTCAGGGTTCCCATGAGTGGAGCACTGGCCACTGCTCTCCACAGCTTGAATTCTAAGAGGACATTTAATCTCTTAAATGTTTGCCCACCTGATGTGAAGAACTGACTCATTTGAAAATACCCCGATGCTGGGAAAGATTGAGGGCAGGAGGAAAAGGGGACTACAGAGGATGAGATGGTTGGATGGCATCACCGACTCAATGGACATTGCATTTGAGTTAACTCTGGGAGTTGGCAATGGACAGGGAGGCCTGGCATCCTGCAGTCCATGGGGTCACAAAGAGTCGGACACGACTGAGTGACTGAACTGAACCGAATCTCTTAAAACTCTCATCCAGTCTGCCCTTTATCCCTCAGAATGTTCCTGAATTGTTCCGTGAAACGAAAACTCATTACTACTTCAGAGCATCAGTGGACCCTGTGGAACTCACCCCAGAGACCTCTCATGGGATCTCTGAGACAAAAGAGAGACACACAACACGCTCAGACATTAGCCATGTCTCGTCTCCCAGAGGTCTTCCTTCCTGGGTGTTAGAGTCCAAGCGTCGTCATGACAACTCTAAGACAGGATCGGCCCAGGTCTCAGGCAGGGGGCATCATATTCTCTGTCCCTCTTTTCTCTTCCCCTTCACTGTGGTTTGCGTCGATATCCGTAGGTACGTTTGTGGATTCTGAGAGTTATTCAACATAAGATGATGCTTCAACCCTCCCAGTCTATTAGAAAATAATCAAAAGAAATTGTCGGGTAGGCTAGTGAAGTGAAGTCAAAGTCGCTCAGTTGTGTCCAGCTCTTTTCAACCCCATGGACTATACAGTCCGTGGAATTCTCCAGGCCAGCATACTGGAATGGGTAGCCTTTCCCTTCTCCAGGGGATCTTCCCAACCCAGGGATCGAACCCAGGTCTCCCACATTGCAGGCCGAGTCTTTACCAGCTGAGCCACCAGGGAAGCACATAGAAAATGGTATTAAAAGCAGCAGGGCCGAGGGATGGTTAGAAAGATAACGTGGTGGCTTTCCGTGACACAAAGAGTGTCAGGGAGTCAGACATGCTGGGAAAGCCAGGCTGCCACCTAAACATCTCCACTAGGGAACACAACCCAGATAAAAGACAGTCACACATCCCAACATTTACTACACAGGAAAATAACGTGGACTGCATCAACTTCGAAGTGCAGCCACCAGGCCAAGTCCTCGGACAAATTTGGTGGTTCCCCTTGTCAACCTTCCCTGGTGGCTCAGATGGTAAAGCATCTGCCGGCAATGTGGGATACCCAGGTTTGATACCTGGGTTGGGAAGATCCCCTGGAGAAGGAAATGGCAACCCACTACAGTACCCTTGGCTGGAAAATCCTATGGACAGAGGAGCCTGGTAGGCTACAGTCCATGAGGTCGCAAAGAGTCTGACACAACTAAGTGACTTCACTCACTTGTCAATCTTGCAATTCTAGGCACATCAGTGTAAAAACATTCAGACCTTAACACTCTCTGGCAGGTGGAAGTCGTTAGAAAGTACTAGATGATCTTATATTGCTACTGATCACATTGGATGCCATTATTTATTGTTACAGCAATTCCAGCTCCTTTAATAAGTCTTTATAGCCTGTGCCTTAGAGCCGAGCAGAGTTACTTGTCCATAGGAGACCTGAGTGAGGGAGTGAAAGTCACTCAGTCGTGTCCAATTCTTTGTGACCCCATGGACTGTAGCCCACCAGGATCCTCTGTCCATGGAATTCTCCAGGCAAGAACACTGGAGTGGGTTGCCATTTCCATCTCAGGGGACTTCCCTGAGTTAACTGTTTAATCACTGACTTTATGAATGAAGGCTGTAGCCAGGCTGGATCTATGAATGCGGCTCACTGAATGTGTGTGGGTGTTTGAAGCTCTGGGTTCACAGTTCAGCACACAATGCAACACAGTGACTCGTGTCTGCCCACATCTCAGCTCCAGGCCAGTGTCGGAGGCTGTGTGAATTCTTTCACCTACTGAAAAGGAATCATGTTGGTATGTAGGCATACCACATGTCGTGGGTTGAACTGTATTCTCCAGAAAGATATGTTGGGTCCTAACACCCAGGACCTGTGGATGGGATTTAGAAACAGGTTTTTGCAAATATAATCACATTAAGATGGAATCATGCTTGACTAGGGTTGGCCTTGATTCCATATGACCAATATCCTCATAAGACGACACACAGGGAGAATACCACGTGACAAGGGAGACCAATGGAGTGATGCGTCCACAAGCCAGGAAACACCAAGGATTCTGGAAATCTCCTGAAGCTAAGGAAAGGAAGGATTCTTCCCTAGAGCCTTCAGAAAGAGTACCACCTTGCCCTGCAGATTTCAGACTTCTAGTCTCCAGACCTATGGAAGAATAAACTTCTGTTGTTTAAAGGGCCATGCAGATTGTGGCCCCTTGTCCTGGCAGCCCTAGGAAATGAGTGTATCTACCATGTAAAAGATCCTGATGAGGGGAATGATTGAAGGCAGGAGGAGAAGGGGACGACAGAGGATGAGATGGTTGGATGCCATCACAAAATCAATAGACATGCGTTTGAGCAAGCTCCAGGAGATAGTGAAAGACAGGGAGGCCTGGTGTGCTGCAGTCCATGAGGTTGCAAAGAATTGGGCACCACTTAGTGACTAAACAACAACCAAATAAAGTTCTTCACTCTCACCACAGGTGGGGCTTCCAACACAAGCGAGCACTCCTCAAAACCCACTGGTTCAGGTGAGAGGGACGCACGCACCCGCCCCACACCCACCAGCCTACACACCGAGCTGGCGTCAGGTCAACACACACAAAAGGCAGAAGCAGTGACAGACTTCATTTTCTTGGGCCCCAAAATCACTGCAGATGGTGAGTGCAGCCACGGAATTCAAAGACGCTTGCTCCTTGGAAGAAAAGTATGACCAACCTGGACAGCATATTAAACAGCAGAGACATCACTTTGCTGGCAAAGGTCCATAGAGTCAAAGCCGTGGTTTTCCCAGTAATGCCGTGTGGATGTGAGAGCTGGACCATAAAGAAGGCTGAGCACTGAAGAACGGGTGCTTTCAGACTGTGGTGCTAGAGAAGACTCCTCAGAGTCCCTTAGATGGCAAGGAGATCAAACCAGTCTATCCTAAAGGAAATCAATCCTGAATATTCACTGGAAGTGAAGTGAAGTGAAGTGAAGTGAAGTGAAGTCACTCAGTCGTGTCCGACTCTTTGCGACCCCATGGACTGTAGCCTACCAGGCTCCTCAGTCCATGGGATTCTCCAGGCAAGAGTACTCGAGTGGGTTGCCATTTGGACTAGTAAATGAGTATACCGACCATGTAAAAGATCCTGATGCTGGGAAAGATTGAAGGCAGGAGGAGAAGGGCACAACAGAGGATGAGATGGTTGGATGGCATCACCAGCTCAATGGACATGAGTTTGAGCAAAGTACGGGAGATGGTGAAGGACAGGGAAGCCAGATGTGCTGCAGTCCATGGGGTCGCAGAGTCGGACATGACTGAGCGGCTGAACAACAAACAAAAAATGCCATATGTAATTACTACCAAAGAAAGCATATCCGATCATTCAGTGAATATTCACTAAGCACCCCCTATTTCCAGACAGCATTCCAGGCAATGGGGAGACTTCAGTGAACAAAACTGACCTAACCTCATATGATCACGGAGCTTTGGTTCCAGAGGAGGAAGACAGGGAATTACCACCACACACGTGAAATACACACACTCTCAGGTAGAGACAGAGGTTATGGAGAAAAATAAAGCTGGGATAAGAAGCGGTGCAGGATAGGGGTAAGATTATACTGTTAAATGGTGGGGCATGGTCAGGTGAGACCTCGTGAGATGATATCCCATAAAGAACCTGAAGACAATGAGGGATATCCCATACGTGTTTATGGACAGTTGTTCAGGCCAATGGAACAGCAAGTGCAAAGGCCCTGGGGCTGGGGGGGTACCTAGCACACAAGGAACCAGCAAGGAAGCTCGGGGATGGATGCTGAAGGTGAGGGAGGGCCTGGTGCGGAAGATGATTATGTGTAGCCTCGAACACTTGCTCGGAATTGGTTTTCTATCTGAGAGAGACAGAAGGTTATGTGACTTCATGCATCATGAGAACCACTGTGCTGGGGGGTGGGGGTTGAAAACGGAGTGTAAGGGGAGAGGGCAGGAGCAGGGGAACCAGTGAGAAGGTTACTGCAGTAATCCGGGTACGATGGCGTGGACCAGGGTGGGCGTGGCCCCTCCCTGCCACGCCAGATTCCTCACCGAGTATCCAAGTACACACAGAAAGTATGGGCAAACTAACTGCTGTGATCTCAAGCAGAAAGAGCTAACACATATACTTTTTAAAAACAGGCTTTTGCCAATCTCAAAAGGTTATAAATACAAGTCCATTGATATGATGTGCCTTTTATTTTTTTGGTCATGCCACACAGTACGCACACAATTAGGGATCTTAGTTCCCTAACAAGGGATTAGACCCCCTCCGGAACTCCCTGCAGTGGAAACATGGAGCCTTCATCACTTGACTATCAGGAAAGTCCCTGATATGACATTCTTGAAATGGCAAAATTACAAAGACAGAGAATGGATTGGTGGTTGCCAAGAAGGGGGGAAGAAGGGAGGTGGGTGTGGCTGCCAAAGAGGAGTGGGAGGGGGTCTTTCTGATGGAACGGTTCTGTATCTCGACTGTGGTGATCGCACAGGCTACATGTCTGGTGAAATTACACACACACACACACAAAAGCACATGACGCTAGTGCACGCTGGATAGAGTTGACATATGGCACCAACGTCAGCTGCCCACCTAGGGCAGTGCGCTGTGGCCTTGCAAGATGTTACCTGGGGGAGAAACCAGGGGACGGTCACTGGCTCTCTGCATCACTTTTTACAGTTGCAAAGGAAATCTACAACTCCCTGAAAATAAAAACTTCTAAAAACCATTAAAAAAAAAAAGAATCTTTTACACTATAATGTCGTCCAAAGCCTTATTGTAATCTGCCATAAAGCACAAGGAAAATAAACAGAATGAAGCATTAAGCATAGATGCCTGTAAGATACGAGTTTATGAAATATAGGTGAAACTCACAGCTTGTTTTAATCATACAGTATGAGTGAACAAGAAGTAGATTGTGAGAAAAATGTGACTTCATAAGATTCATTAAGAATAATAGGTTATTTCCCTTTAAAACACGACGCAGATGAACATACGAACAAGATAAGAGTAGCACTTACAGACAGATAAGGATGGAAAGTCACTGGGTATGAACACGCAAACTCTGAACTGACAGTCACCCCCTAAATCGACCACCCATTGGTGACACCAGGTACAGTCCCATTCAGCCCTGACAGTTTTGTCTAGGGCAACAATCCCATAATGCTTTCTTTAAACTGACCCACAGGGAGCACAATAAGCCCCTCCACCCCCTTCACCCCTATACCCCTACCCTGCACCCGCCCACCCCCACCCCAGCTTCAGTGGGACAGCCTCACCTCCACTCTCCACGTGCTAGGAGGGAGCCGCAGGCGACAACCACACAGCCAGGCCATCGCCAGAGCAGACAGGCTGAGCCTTCTCAGCAGAGGATTTTATTTGTATCAAACTCTACGAGGATGAGGTGGTACTGCCCTCAGGTGATGGTGCTGGCCGCTTTCCCCTCTGTTGCCCCAGAGAACCCGTCAGTGTTAACAGGCACCCTGGCCGGGTTCAGACAGCAGCTCACGGGGCCCATGCGCCCCGGCCGCCCTCGCCTGACCTGGCCTGGGCTGAGGTTGTTCCTCTGAGCTC
The DNA here is from genome assembly GCF_042477335.2 of Ovis canadensis. Lineage (NCBI taxonomy): Eukaryota > Metazoa > Chordata > Mammalia > Artiodactyla > Bovidae > Ovis > Ovis canadensis. The sequence continues at coordinate 94,761,475 of NC_091252.1, read as the reverse complement.
CCAGGAGACCACACGTACCCCCTCAGCTCTCCGGCCTCTTTGGCCCTGCCCAGCCCTGGGAAGTCCAGCCGTGGTGAGTGTTGGTGGGTGCACAGGCAAACAAACGTAGAGTCATCTCAAATTAGGAGCTGTGGTTGCACAGCTGCTCAGATTGCTTATCATGATGCTAACTGGTTCCAGCCACGGCATGGGGGGCGCAGGGACCCACTGTCCACCCTTTTCCCACAAGCCACACAGGTGCATCCGCAACCCACGTTTGCTGGCTTGGACCAACCATCTGGCCACGTAAAACGACCTTCTAACCCTGAAATGTATCTTTAAAAGCAGAGACATTACTTTGCCAACAAAGGTCCGTCTAGTGAAAGCTATGGTGTTTCCAGTAGTCATGTATGGATGTGAGAGTTGGACTATAAAGAAAGCTGAGTGCCAAAGAATTGATGCTTTTGAACTATGGTGTTGGAGAAGACTCTTGAGAGTCCCTCGGAATGCAAGGAGATCCAACCAGTCAATCCTAAAGGAAATCAGTCCTGAATATTCATTGGAAGGACTGATGCTGAAGCTGAAATTCCAATACTTTGGCCACCTGATGCAAAGAATCGACTCATTGGAAAAGACCCGATGCTGTGAAAGACGGAAGGCAGGAGGAGAAGGGGACAACAGAGGATGAGATGGCTGGATGGCATCACTGACTCAATGGACATGAGTCTGAGTGAACTCCGGGAGTTGATGATGGACAGGCAGGCCTGGCGTGCTGTGGTCCATGGGATGGCAAAGAGTCCGACACGACTGAGCGACTGAACTGAACTGAACTATTTCGGTGCACTTATTAAACCCATCTTAGGATTTGCATCAGTGTCCCTGAATACAAAAAGAATCCACAGAGCATGGAGGGGGATGGATATTGAGAGACAGTTTCACTAAAGCTCACTCAAAAATGACTTCCAGCACCCAGAAGGCAAGCACCACCCCGAGGGGTCCAGGGTTCTCACCCATCCTCCAGCTGCTGGAACCACGGCCCCTGGTTCTTTCTCACCAGCAGTCAGGTGAAAATTGCTAACTTGCAGGCATCACAAGGAGTGATGTGTCCTTCCTAGGTTAATATCTGAAGGAAGCTCCAGTGAGTAGCAGAAATGAAAAAAAAAAATGCAAAACACTAAGGGAAAACCAAAGCAGGTAAACTGAACGTGTGTTCTATAAAGCCCCCCAACCACTGGGGCCGCAAAGCGAGGGGCCCGCGGGCAGCGCCGCGCGGCGGGAAGGCCCGGAGCGCCCTCTAAGGGCCGTGGGCCGCAAACACTGCCGTGCGCCAGGCCGGGAGCCGAAAAGGGAAGAAACTGGGAGAAAAAAAATGTCTTCCACATGACGTCACCTAATACTCAGGGCCACAAAACTTACTTATTCAAAATTTCTAAGTTTTAACCATCTGATCCATACTGGAGAACTTTCCTTAATAAGATGATAATAGTAACACAATTCCCCCAAATTAAATTAAATCCATCTTCTTTGTAACTAAGACAAGGATAAATATATATATATACATAGAGAGAGAGAGAGAAAAAATTAAAAATATATATTAAAAATAAAAGATTTTTAAAAAGGAAAAGATAAGTATAACATCTTAGAAGGAAAAAAGGATGTTTTCCATGTGTTTAACCAGTATCTCCCTGATTCCAAATGCTCTAACGTTGTCTACTAAAATAATGAAATATCCATCCCCACCCCCCAGTTACCCAGTCCTCCCCAAAGGCAGCCAAGTTTGCAATTTCAGGTGTATCCTAACATATATATTCTATGGCTAAACATCTGATTACATATACATATATATTCTTTTCTCTTCCTTCATATATTTAAATATTGACCCCCATATTTTCTAACTGAAACGAAAACTTCTGATAAGAAGTTTTATTGTAACTCAAGAAACTCCTAAATTCTAAAGGGACCAATAAAAAGGATCTGCTTCTTATCAACAAAGTCATGGAGACTTTCCTGAAATCTCTGCATCTAATCACCTCCTCCCACTCTCACTCCATGCAGTAGCAGAATAATGCCCCCCCAAAAACGTGCATATCCAAATCCCCAGAACCTGTGAATGCATGACCTCACACAGCAAAATCAACTTTGCACATGTGATTAAGTTAAGGACCATCCAATGTAATCCCAAGGGTCTCTATGAGCAAAAGAGGGAGAATGAAGGTCAGAGAAGGTGACGCGTGGATGCAAGCAGAGTGAGGTCATCGCTGGAGAGGCCACCGAGGATCTCAGCACCTCTAGAAGCTGGAGAGGGTGAGGAGAACTGGATTCTCCCTCAAGCCCAGAGAAGCAACACGACCCCTGACTGTATCCCAGTGAGGCCCATTTCAGACTTCTAACCTCCATAACTATAACAAATGTGTGTTATTTAAAGCTACTACATTTGCGGTAACTTGCTACAACAGCAAAAGGAAACTAATACACCCTTCCACTCCTCATCTCCAACCAGGCCAGTTTTGGGGGAACAAGCCCCAAAACTGTTAGACCCTGTTAAGGGTCTAAACAGAGCTAGGGACAGTCTTGGTAAGATGGTACCCTGGAACTGACCGGTGATAACTTTCCAGGGACACAAGTTACCGCTCGGCAATTCTATCACAACCTCTAAACACTACTAATGAATTCTGTGCTCAGTTGACAAAAAAAAAACACAAAGTTTTTCATCTGAGGGGAGGGAGTGCAATGCACAAGATAAAAAGAGAGGGGGAGCTCACCCCTCCTTTCAGAGGACAGAAGGAGGAGGGAAACTCTAAGAGCTGCATGGAGCCTGGGCCACAGGAGAGCCTATGAGGGCTTCTAGGGGCAGAAGGAATCTTTCCATTTACTCGGTCTAATGGGGACTGGGTCTGCGTGAACCCCGGGAGTTGGTGATGGACAGGGAGGCCTGGCCTGCTGCGATTCATGGAGTTGCAAAGGGTCGGACCCGACTGAGCGACTGAACTGAACTGAACTGAACTGAATGGGGACTGACTAACTGGCCTGAGGTCACAGGGCAGGTGAAGGGCGACAGCATGGAGACACCCCCACGCACCTTGATTTGAGCCTACTTCCTTTCTATACACCAGTTGTCATCAAACTTCCTGTTCTCAGATTCCTTTCTATGCTTAAATTAATGAGGATCTCACAGAGGTTATATTTATGTCTACTTACTAGAAATTAAATCCTGGAAGAGGTTAATCTACATACCTATTAATTCATGTTGAAATAGCAATAGTAAACCATTACAAGCCATCATAACAACTGGATTTTATAATAAACTGTTTTCCAAAATAAAAAAGAAATAATGAGAAGAATGGCATTTGGGGCATTTTGGCAAATCTCTTTACTGGAGGACAGTGGGATCTCCTATCCAATTGCAACCTATTGCAGTATATTGTTTTCACTGGAGTCCCCCAAACACATCAGGCCTCATACAGATATTGGAAAAGTATTTCAATAGCCTTATGGATAATTTTGGAAAGTTTTTGATACTACACCAAAACTCATCAAGTAGTAGTTCCTTAAAGGTTAGCTGCAGTGTACAATCTGAAACCATATAAAGAATTTCTCACATTTTGTTACACTGAAAATCCACTGGGCTATTTTGAACTTCAATGGATCTTTTACCCAGGCAAGTTTTTGTAACACTGTGCATCAGTCACCTGGATTTACCTTGTCTGTGCAGAGCATCTAAACATTGATACACTTTATAACACAGTATTTCAAAATCATTTATATCACCAGCTATCTTGTTAGAAAATTGTCAAAATAGTGGGACACATTCAAGCTTAGGATGTTAGCGGTGACTTGGCAAAATTCTAATTTTCACTTGACAGCTCAAATTTTCTCACTGGCAAGACATATGAGCAGTTATTTTACCAGAAGCAGCAGCCCACCTTTGTTCATTTTTTGAGATGTCTGCCAAAGACCCAAGTCAAAATAATGGGTTTGTTCACAGCCCATTATTTAAGGTGATGTTCCATAAAAAAAGAGCAGCTAGTTCAGTTCACACCTCACACTATCACAACTGCTTTCCTGCACAATTACCAAAGAACTTCCCTGGTGGCTCAGAGAGTAAAGAATCCGCCTGTAGTGCAGGAGATATGGGTGCGATCCCTGGTCAGGAAGAACCCCTGGAGAAGGGAATGGCAACCCACTCCAGTATTCTTGCCTAGAAAACCCATGGGCAGAGGAGCCTGGAGGGCTCAAAAAGAGTCAGACATGACTGAGCAACTAACACTTCCACTTCACTGATGAACATGGGCTGTCAGAAGTATTAATCATGCCTTTCCCATTTCTCCACACAGCATATTAAAAAGGCATGCATACAAGGGAGGAGATTTGGTAAAATCTCTCACTTTCACTCTTGCACCAAGGACATTCTTCATTGAAACTAGCATGTCTGAAAGATGCAATGACCCTGAGTTCATGAGGGCACCAATGCCAAGATTCACCCTAAAGCACCACCAGTTTTCCCACTAAACTTTTGTACCGTCTCCACAGTTACCAACACTGTGGAAAAAGGCAAATAGTATCTTAGTATTACTTTGAAAATCGCTTTGACCTTGAGGATTCCCTAAAAGAGTCTTCAAGCTTTAAAGAAAAATAAATCACCCCAAACCACACTAAGATAACCATTACAAATACATGACAGTGTGTGTGTGTTCTTATATGATTTCTAGGAAACTGTCATATATATATCATAATCTTAATGGTTGTGTTGTATTTTATTGTAGGGAGGGTGGAGGGGGTGAAAGGCATCACTTGCTTATTTCGTTTTACATTTTAATTGACCATCAAGATGAAGGGTTTATTTAGGTCTTCAGCATGCCCTGCAAATCATCTCTGCTTTAAAGAAAATTCCTCTGAGCTGTGGTGGGTCCACCACTAGGAATCTGTCTCTGGGGGATTTCATTACAGAGATTCTGGTCCCAAAGGTCTGGGGACTAGGAGAGGCTCTGACTCAAGAAGCTTGCTAAGCCAGATGAGCCAGAGAGGAAGCAGTGTGCCCACAGCCCTGCTATAACCCAGAGTACAAGTCTGGGGCAGTGACTGTAGCTATTACAGCAAGACAGACAGGAAGCCTTCTGGAGAAGCAGATGAAATACATTCTGTGACCCCGATGTCTTCCCCAGCACAGGGGAGCTCTCAGCAGGTTCCGTCTGTTCCTTTCCTTCTATAATTTAAAGGCAGTGGATGTGCATTTCAAAATACGCTTGTCCTCCTTTGTCTGCTTCTAGTCTGGTCATCATTTTCTTGCAAATCCCACGTCAACACAGTAGAGAGAAGTGCCAGCAAGCGTTCCAGCTCCAACATTCCACAGCTCAGTGATTTACAGAGCAGGAGGCGAGAGAACACAGCTGGGTCCCGGGAGCAATCACAAGCCACCCCGACCTCAGACCCACTCAAACGTAACCCATCAAGCAGGTGGCAGAGCAGTCTAGCAGGTCCAAGGCTGTAAAATGCCCGCATGGCACCGGCTCCAGTTTCAGTCTGCTTTCTGATACTAAAACTCTTTCAACATTCAGAGAATTTTAATTTAGAGGGGGGAAAAAAAGCCATGGGTTGTAGGTTGGGGGGTGGGGTTGAAAGGTTTTAAAATAGTCTTATTATTGATAAAAAATACTATTAAAAAATATTCAGACAATGCTTTCCTAGAAGTAGCTAACAGAGAGGAAAAACCCCACAGCTGGAACTGCCTTTTATGAACAAGTAGCATCTCAGCACTTGGCATAATCCTGAAGCAAGCGTCACACATGAGGCACCCACCAAAAAGAGTCACCAAGCAGTGTGGCCCTTTTCCCCTTTCACTTGTAGTAAGAGAGCAATCGAGACACGAAATAGTCTCACCAAGCAAGTAGCCCTCCTTGGAATCGCGTCTGAATTTTTTATAACCCAGCTGGGAGTGAATAGTATCAACAAAAATGTCCATTTCTTGGATTCCTACAAACCGATGACATAAATAAAATCCACACAGTGTCGTGTGAAAATGCCTGTACAGGAGGTGGAAACAAAGGCCACCAACGGCTTGAAGATGAAAACCCTTGTCTCTCTCTCTGCGGGAAACCTATGAGAAATGTGAACACAGCGCGCTGGCATTTTCGGAAAAGCAGTTGTTCACGTTTCAGCCCCCGAGGAAAGCATCCACCCCGTGCCCAGCCTCGGCCTTAGGGGAAGGGTGAGGTCCTCCCGAACCGACTCCTGGCTTCCCCTCTCTCCTCCCGAGACAGAAGTCCTCTCCCAGCTCCAAATTCCCACCGAGATGCTCCCTAAGAGCCGGGCTTCTCCTTGGGCACCGAGGTACCCGACCGCCCGGAGGCGGCTCAGGGCTCTCCCCGCGCGCTCGTGGACGTGTCCTGCCTGCCTGGGAACCGTCCACCACACATCAGGCATCCGTGCCTCGAGGCAGGTGAACAGGAGGAAAAGGAGGATGCCCCGGGGGGAAAATTCTGGGCGAAGGAAAGCATCGCCCTCAGTCCTACCGCAGCGCCGAAAGGTCACTTTTCTTTTCCTCCCGCGCCCCCCACTTTTTTTTATTTTTCAGGCTTTTCTTTGCCTGAATGTTCCTGGGATGTCCGATTCCGGGCATTCGACGGCAAAATTGAAACCGAGGAAGCTGAGGTCCCCTGCGGCTAACCGTGTCCCTGCGCTCGCCTCCCGCTCGCGAGGCACCGAATACCGGGACCCCCTCATCCCCAGTCGCCCCTCCACGCCGGGACTCGCAAGAGATGAGGACGCACAGGTTAGGGACCCGACATGCAGCCAGTACCGAGCAGGGAGGGCTGCGGTGCCCGGAGCGACAGGCGGTCGAGGGGCGCATGGAAAGTGGACAGAGGGGCGCGAAGAGCCCGGCGGCCGAGCGCGGGACTGCGCGTACCTGGAGCAGCCCCCGCCGGGGAGACGACGGGCAGCAGCGCAGCTAGGAGCAGCAGCGCCGCCCAGGGCAGCGGGCTCCGCGCGCGATGGGACGCCCCGACCTTGGGGACCATCGCGAGCCCCGGGGTGCGCGGCCGACTGGGCCGGGCGGCGGGCGGGCGGGCGCTGGGCGAGAGTCCGGGAGTGCGGAGGGGCTGCCGTCGGGTCCCCGCCGTCGGTGTGCTTCTGAGCGCTCTGCGCCGCGCCCGCGCGCCCCTGGCCCTGCGCCGAGAGCTCCCGGCCCCGCGCCCCGGCCGCCGCGCTCCGCACTGAGGCCGCCGGCCGCCGGCCGCGCCTTTTAGCCGCGCGCGGGCTCCCCCTGCCGGCGCGAGGGCGGCGGGGGTGGCGGCCCGAGGCGGGCGGGGCGCGGGGCCGGGGCTCCGGGTGCCTGAGAGAGGCGGAAAACCGCTGGGAGGGTTTGAAAACGCAAGGATTGGGGGGCGCCCCGGGTGTCTAACCTCCTCTGGCTTGCTGGCTCAGGAAAAGGCCCATCACGTCCAGTCGTCGCCAAGCCTAGGTGTGCCCTCTGTCACCTTAAATAAAGACCTCTGGCGTCCGCGGTGGGGACCCTGGCCAGGCTCCTTCACCTCGATCAGCACGCGGCGGTCGCCCCTGCGGCTCACCCCGCGTTAGAGAGGGCGTTTCGTGTCCTTGGACACTGCTGCTCCCGGCTGTCTTGTGCGGAGCCGGTGAACTGGGTTCAAAGGAAGTGTTCTGTAAACGCGCAAAGAAAGGCGGAGCGCTTGCCTATTCTCGAAGACTCCGATCTCTACGATGATAACACAGTTTAGGGTTCCCCATCCAGATTTCCACCTGTCTCTCTGTGGTCAGCTCCCCGCCTGGAAGCGGACTGGGAGCGCCCCTGGAGGCGACCCGGACGCCTGCAGCCCGCCGGTCCGCGCTCTGCGCCCAGGCGCCGGGTCGCCAGCAGCCTCCTGAGGCCATCCTGATGGGGCTGCTGCTCACAAGCTGAGGTCGAGGTAGCCCTCCTCTGTGACGGCCCCTAGACCTGTGTCCTTCTGCAGAGAGGGAAAGGTTGTCAGACGAATTCTAGACTGATGAAAAAAGTGAAACGAAGCGTCTCTTTTCGGAAAGGAAACGCATCCAAGCCATTAAGCCCCGGCAGGTACCTCTTGCCCCCGTGAGCACCCAGCAAAGGCAGGATCCCACGGTTTGCCTTTCTGGAAAACTTTTTCCTGGGTCCCCGTGAGGATTCGTTCTTCCTTTATCCCGCAAGGTCTGTGAGCTCCCAGAGCTCTTGTAATTTGCAATCATTTTGATGTTTAATTACTCCCTGGTTTTGAAATCTTTCCCCACCGATTCATGGAGCCTTGGTTTTCCGCAGCCCTCCCTCCTCTCTGCTTTTATTTCAGGAACAGTAACCCCTTCCTCCACTCCAAGGGGCTCCGGTGGAGCTCCCCTCTTAACCACCTTCTTTCCCACCCAACTTGATCCAAGGATCGCCGGTGGCTCAAGCCAGGTCAGTCAAATCAGGACTTTTCTCATTGGACTTGGTGAAAAAGTCTGAGGTAGGCTGAAATATGCCCTTCCTCAAACATGAAGACGTGGAGGACAACCAATTAGGGAGAAAGAATTGCGCAGGTAGGCAAGTCCTGGGCTCCAACCTCTGCCCTGCACTTCCTGAAGATTGCTTCTGGGAGACAAATTTTCCTTTGGCTAAGTTGGAGTGGGGTGTCTATCCCACATAACCTATGAGTCCTGACCAGTACCTGCCCCCATTTGTAGGAGTATGAGAATAAAGATTTACATTTATATCCTGTCTGCCACCCAAAAAGGTCATCACAGTACCAAGCACAGAGTTCAGTTCAGTTCAGTCACTCAGTCATGTCCGACTCATGAACCACAGCACACCAGGCTTCCCTGTCCTCACTGACTCCGGGAGTTTACTCAAACTCATGTCCATTGAGTTGGTGATGCCATCCAACCATATCATCCTCTGTCATCCCCTTTTCCTCCTGCCTTCAATCTTTCCCCGAATCGGGGTCTTTTCCATTGAGTCAGTTCTTCTCATCAGGTGGCCGAAGTATTGGATTTTCAGCTTCAGCCTCAGTCCTTCCAATGAATATTCAGGACTTTTTTCCTTTAGGATTGGCTGGTTGGATCTCCTTGCTGTCCAAGGGACTCTCAAGAGTCTTCTCCAACACCACAATTCAAAAGCATTAATTCTTTGGCACTCAGCTTTCTTTATAGTCCAACTCTCACATCCATACATGACTACTGGAAAAACCATAGCTTTGACTAGACTAATTTCCAGGAAATGCTGATTGATCAGTTGCCACTCATTTTGTCCATTCAATCAATATTTATTGTGTATCTTCTTCATGCCTGACACTGCTCCAGGCACTGCAGTTCTAAAACACTAAAAACAGCAGTGATTACAAGTTAGCAGGAGATGAGTTTTAAAAGATAAGGAGCATCATAGTAAGGGTGTGGCAGGCTACAGTAAGGGCTTGGGCTTTTATTCTGGGAAGTGGTGCACTGGAGAACTCTCATCATAAGAGTGACTACAAGATTTACATAGAAGCAGAAAGACCAGTAAGGAGGCTCTGATGATCCAGGTGAGGAAAGATGGTGCTTGGACCGAAAGGACAACCATGAAGGGGATGAGAACCAGTGAGACTCTGGGAACAGCTTGAAGATACAGGTCGGATGATTTTCTGACTAACTGGATGAGAGGGACTAGAGAAAAAAAAGAGAACTGGTAATAGCCAAAGTCATACTGGTCTTACCCTAGTCATTAATTCTCCACTAGGATGTTTTGTTATTTCAGGATTTCACTTTTGGATTTGGTTTTAATAAAATGATTAAAACCAGGAGAAGCAGAAGCTCACAGGGAAGGCTCACCAAAGGGTAGTTTTCCTCTCTTCCTTCCTCCTTCCTTCCTCATGAAATACACATGCATTCACCTGTCTCCCCAGTTTATTTGAGTCACTTTCTTCTGGGGACATTTCAGAGTAAAGTCTGATGCAAAATCACCTCCAACTTTCCATTTTGATGACAACTTTCCATTTTAGATCAGAACAACTGGCCATGGACTGTTCAATAGTAAATGAAATAACTAACTTTTATGAGTCTGAATCCTGATTCGATTACAAACTTGAGAATGTGTTTAATCATAAAAGAAACTTCAAAGCTTTCTCAAGCCTTTTGTTCTTTCGCTAAGTTGTGTCTGACTCTTTGCAACCCCATGAACTGCAGCACACCAGGCTTTCTTGTCCTTCACTATCTCTCGGAGTTTGCTCACATTCACGTCCATGAAATTGGTGATGCCATCCAACCACCTTATCCTCTGTTGCCCCCTTCTCTTCCTGCCCTCAATCTTTCTCAGCATCAGGGTCTTTTCCAATGAGTCGGTTCTTCATATAAGGTGGCCAAAGTTTTGAAGCCTCAGCATCAGTCCTTCCAGTGAATCTTCAGGGTTGATTTGCTTTAGGTTGACTGGTTTGATCTCCTTAAAACCTTTTAAAAGACCTCAAAACACCTGACCTAAAAACCATGGTCACCTATCCTGAATGTGATCATCTCAAAACTATAAGCTGTCTGAAGTGTCCTTCCTTCTGTTCATTTCTTTGTTCATTTTATTGTTGCAATTGTCCTGAAGGACTTTATTATTTTTTCACATAATTTCTTAAGCTCCTAGTTGTTGCTCTATTTTGTTTATCAAAGCAAAACAAAGCGATGTCACTCCTGGGCTAAGCAGATCATCAGCTATTTAATTATGATCCCTTACTAGCCTGCCTCCAAGTTATTTCTATGGTTCATGCCTAGTTATGCAAATCAGTCTGTGTCCACACACACCATCTCTGGTTCTAGTTAGTTTTTTAAATAACCATGCATTCAAAGAGTTCAGCTCTCTCCATACACATTGTCATGGCATTCTTATGCAGCAAAGTAGATTAAAATGCTCTTCTGTTTCGTGTGGAGAAATAGAAACCAAGTTCAAATGCCATCCAGGGCCAACTCCAGGAAGGTGTTGACAGCATGTGTCTCAGACTGTTGTCCGACATCAAATCTTGTTCTGGCTTCGGCTGGCTCGTGGCTCTTTTGTTCCTTTTTAAGCCATACATTTGAGTGTGTATCTTCACTGTGACATTGTACAATACCCATTACACAATGGCGACGTGCACACGATGTTTAAAAGACTCGATACAGGAATAGAATGAAGGCAAAGGAGTACTCATGCCTACCTGGGGTGATGCGGGGACAGCATTCATTCAGGCACAACAGACCTGGAGGAAAATATCAGCCTCTTGGTTTCCACAAACAAAGGGGAAAAGGGGAAGGAGAAAAGCAAAGTAAAATAATGCTTTCCCCAGTTTTCTGGAGCAGTGACCATTTTGTTCCACATCCCACAATAACCTCAGAGGCACAACTCCGATTTTACAGAGAGAAAATCGAGGCCCTGAGAGGGCGTGTGTCTTGTCCACCCGACTAGTGACCCATGATGGTGAGAGTCCAGCCCACACATCTAACCCCAAGTGAACATCTTTGCCGTGGCATCAAGGCATCACTGTGGCATCTCCATGACATCCATCAGATTCTCATCAGGACCAGTCAGGACCAGATTCTCAGCAGGCAGAGAGTGCAAATAAAAATACATTTGCCTGCCCCATGTCCACTACATTTATCAGACACACCTCCTTATCGTGCAAAAGGTGAGCGATCCTTCTGAGCCAGCGTGTACCAAGACCTGAATACTACGTCATCCATCTTCCGGGGTTTGGAAGGTGCTCCTTAAATATGCTGTTGTGAATCCATCAATGCCTGAAGCTCGCTTCCTCTGCACAGAATTTCTGACTTGTTCCCCCTGCCAGGCAGTGTCTATGCAAGTTCTCCTTCGTACAGATATCCCAGAATTTCATGAAACATTAAGGATTAAGACATCAGATATCTGGCCTAGCATAGAAACTGTTAAATATTCTAATTGAGAATGTTTCTATTGGCATGATAGACAAGCCAACAGACCTATATCATGGGGTTGCAAGTCACGCCTACTACAATGGAAGCAACTAGATATTCCCATTCTGTCCTCTATCTCTTGTCAATGGGCTTAGGGCTTGGGCTATATTAAGGGAAATCGTTCATTAATGTATTCTTTTGCTGTCGTTGTTGTTCAGTCACTAAGACGTGTCCAACTCTTTGGGACCCCATGGACTGCAGCACACCAGGCTCCCCTGTCCTTCACTCTCTCCCAGAGTTTGCTCAGATTCATGTCCATTGAGCTGGTGATGCCATCCAACCATCTCATCCTCTGCCACCCCCTTCTCCTTGTGCCATCAGTCTTCACCAGCATCACGGTCTTTTCCAGTTAGTCGGCTCTTAGTGTCAAGTGGCCGAAGTATTGGAGCTTCAGCTGCAGCCTCAGTCCTTCCAATGACTATTCAGGGTTGATTTCCTTTAGGATTGACTGGTTGGATCTCCTTGCAGTCCAAGGGACTCTCAAGAGTCTTCTCTAGCACCACAGTTCATAAGCATCAGTTCTTCGATGGGTATTCCTTTATAGGACTTTTATTGAACAGATATTTTTGTGTCGAGTGATGTGTTAGGGTCTGGGGATACAAATGTGGCTGAGACTCAGGCAGCCCTTGCCTCAAAGAGCTTATGCTCCAGGCCAGAGACAAGTTACAATCCAGAGGCCCGTGATCTTAGACCACGAAGCTCACAGGAGTCGTTCTCAGTGTTGCCTCTGTGCTGTGCTTATTCGCTCAGTCATGTTCGACCCTTTGTGATCCCATGGACTGTACCCTGCCAGGCTCCTCTGTCCATGGGATTCTCCAGGCAAGAATACTGGAGTGGGTTGCTATGCCCTCCTCCAGGGGATCTTCCCGATCCAGGGGTTGAACCCAGGTCTCCCACATTGCAGGCGGATTCTTTACTGTCTGAGCCACCAGGAGAGCCCTGCCTCTCTGTACCCTTACCTTACTTTCTTTTCTCCCCAATGCCTTAAACCCTGTGTGTGCATTCCATAGGCAGACATCGGGTGCATCCACTCTAATTCTGTGTGATTGAAGGAGCCCGGTTGTGGGGAGGTGTTAATAAATTGGGGTGAAACAAGGGCTCAAAAAGTATGGTCTTCAAGTTGAAGTTGGCAGTTTCAGAAGTTGGCCCAGGCCATGTGCTAAGAAAACACATATCTGGCCACCTTCCACTTGCCTTTGCCTGACCCCACCTCATATCCATGTCTGAACGGTTACCCAAAGATATTCCAGGCTTGGTATTTTGTATTTCTGCTTTTTTTTTTTTTTTGGTCTATTTTTCAGAAAGATTGCATTCCATTTATTCCAAATGCTAGTGGCTTAAAGCAACACTCACAGAGTGTTCTTCATAGTGTCTGACTGACCTGACTGCTACGTCATCCATTTTCCGGGGTTTGGAAGGTGCTCCTTAAACAGACCGTTGTGAATCCATCAATCCCTGAAGCTCGCTTCCTCTGCACAGAATTTCTGACTTGTTCCCCCTGCCAGGCAGTGTCTATGCAAGTTCTCCTTTGTACAGATATCCTGGAACTTCGTGAAACATTAAGGATTAAGACATCAGATATCTGGCCTAGCATAGAAACTGTTAAATATTCTAATTGAGAATGTTTCTATTGGCATGATAGACAAGCCAACAGACCTATATCATGGGTCAGGAATCTGGAAGCAGCTTGGTGGGGCGAACATGTCCTCTGGCAGGTGGACTGAGGAGCCACAGCCCTCATGATCTACCCCCTGTCTTGGCTCTGATACCTGCTAGATGTGGATGCTGCTACCAGACCAGGGCTCATTCATCCATTCAAGCCTGAATTATCCATTCAACACTGAAAATGTCAAGTTGTTTAGACTGTGATGTGTGTAAGGGATTAAGTGATACAGTTTCAAAGGCAGGACACGGGTGGTAACAGAAGGATGTAAAGGCAGCACCGGCACATTCGGATTTGCTCTGAAGGCCAGAGGAAGGCGCTAGGCAGAAAGTGCACCAGCTGATCCTCACACAGTCACTGTGCGGCACAAGAGAGATAACCCAGGGGTGGCACGGTCAAAACCGTGGCAAGCAATACAATCCTGAGGGGTTCACACTATTAAATCAGAATTGCACACTAGAAAGATGAATCGGGCAAACGGATTGGATGGGGAGGGACTCAAGGCAGAGTGGCAGCGAGGAGGCTACTGACATAATCCAGGAGAGAAAGCATAAGGGCCTGGATGAGGGTTTCAGGAAAGAGGTAAATGCATACGAGGATACTGTGAGAATTAACAGTGTGCGGTCTAGGGGTGGTGGATAAGAAGCTTTTATGGGGCCTCAAGATTAATCTTTGGGCTTACCGAAAGGCAGAGATTAAATCCAAGTGCCCCCAACCACTACAGCAGCCTATAGTTAGAGATATCTTCCATCTCTACAAAACAAACACAAAATGTCTCCACACAAAAGTGCACCCCAAACACCCTGAGAAGAGTCAGCAGAAACAAGATTTAGGCTCCCTAGTACTTTAGATATTAGATTATTAGATCCAAAATGCTAAGTGATTATACATGATATATTTAAAGAAGTAAGAATAAAATAATAAATAATGATGCGATCAATAGCCAAAACAACTCATAAGTGAAAGATGCTACCATGGATAATAAAAGCTGAGTGGATCGTGAAAGAGCAGATTAGAAATAGGAGAAGAGACAATTAGAGAACTAGAAGATTGGTCAGGAGAAGTTACCAAGATTGCAGCTCATTGATACAAAGAGAGGGAGCATATTAAGAAAGAGCATGCTACAAAGGACTAAGCTGAGGAGCAATCTTAACAACAGGAGCCCGAAGATGGGGGAATAATATCTCTAGACTTTGAGAGAAAATGACCTCCAGTCTAGAACTGTGTGCCTAGCAAAATTATCTTTCAAGAATCAAATCAAATAAAGGCATTTTCAGACAAATAAAAAGGAAAGAAGGCACAAGTAAAGAGTAAATAGTTAGAAAAAGAAGACACCATGGCATAAACAGCAAATATTAAAAGCAAAAGAAAATATTATGAATTATATCTGTTCATCATAATTACTTGATCTGCTCATAAATATAATGGTAATACATTTGAAAACTTACATGAAATAGATTCCTGGAAAACCATCTTACTAAATTTGACTCAAGAAGAAAGAGAAGGTCCAAATGGTCCTACTGAAACAATTATTAGAGGAATTTCAACCAGTTGTTTAAAATCTTCCTGTAAAGAAAATAGCAAGGTCAGCCAATTTTATGAGCAAATTCTACATAACTTTCAAGGAAAAATTGTTCCTATCTTCTAGATATAAAATGAGCTGCTCCTCCAGGAGAATTCCATGAGGTTAATATAACCTTAATGCCAAAACT
Organism: Ovis canadensis; assembly: GCF_042477335.2. Taxonomy (NCBI): domain Eukaryota; kingdom Metazoa; phylum Chordata; class Mammalia; order Artiodactyla; family Bovidae; genus Ovis; species Ovis canadensis. The sequence goes on along the minus strand of NC_091252.1, from coordinate 94,746,199 downwards.
AGACAAAAATGACATGATAAGAGAAAATTAAAGACATTATAATTGATAAACATTGATACAAAAATCCTAAGAAATATTAAATACCAAATCCGGTCAAGCATAAAAACAAAAATATATCTTGTCCAAATATGCTCCATCCCAGGGATTTGGGGGAGGTTTAACATTAGGATAAATGTTATTGTTGTTCAGTTGCTATGTCGTGTCCGACTCTTTCCATCCCCATGCAGCCCACCAGGCTCCTCCATCCTTCACTATCTTCCAGATAAATACAATCTATCGCATTACTAAATTAGAGGAGAAAGAACATATGCTCTTCTTATCTGACTCAGAAAAAAAGTATTAGATAAAACTTAATACCCCTTCATGCATTAAAAAGTCTTAAGAAACTCAAAACACAAGGCAGAGTCCATAAACTGATGAACAGTATCTATAAAGATCCTCTCGGATTTACTCAGTTTTCCTGGGTCTCTCCCACAAATACATGCAATTAAAATTTTGCCTGATTTCCTCTTGTTTAAAAAAAAACTGAAAAACTCCACACAGCAAACACCTTCCTTGATTATGAAATATGAGAAGCATGGGGTTTCCATCTCATAAGCTCTCTATACGGGCAGACTTGGCAACTAACCTTTATCTATTTCAGGCACTTGGCAATTCCTCCACTGTCAGTTGTACTGCTTGTCGTGTGGAAGGCAGTCTTCTCCCCGTATCTTAGTAACAAGACAACACAACTTCATCGCCCAGGTCGTCCTCCTTTCTAAGATCCTATATAACACACAGTGGTCATCAATTTAATTTTGCTTTGTACATTCACATACAGTTACCATATTGGCTGTCAAATATTTTGAATAGTACTCCAGCTCCTATGCAAGACCTTGCAAAGCCCCTGTGCCAGCATTATAATTCTCTCTCCTCTGGACATTTTCCATTATTCTCTAAATTTCAACAAAAGTAGGTGGAGAGAGGAGAGGAGATAAAGTCAAATGTGCTTTTCCCCTATTCACGCTGCAGAATGTTTCAAGAAGTTGATGGTGGGCATAATTTCAATTTCTCCATACTCTCCCTGGTACATCCAATTCCTGGTAGTTAAGTTCTCAATATTGTTCAATTTTATTTATGGTTCCCATTATCCATAAATCACCTGGGGCAATGAACCCCATGTGTATTGCTTTTAGTGATGGTATTTGCCCACATGGAGGATCTGGTTTTTTCTCAAATGCCTTCAAATTCATATGCCTTCTGCTTCTACAGACAGTTTTCTTAATATACATTTAAAATAAGAATAAAGTAATTGGCAAACATGATGTGAATTAGAGGAACTTTTTGTACAATACTTGCCTGTTCTTTTTGCTGACACTTGACGATTATGTCATTGTTTATAGTTGCTAAGGTGACCATTTGAGAATATTCAGTTTTGGAATACTTCACGTCCAAGTTTGCAGTTCATATCCTTTGTGAATCACTCCACTTATAAATAAAATTAATTTGACCCTGGGCCATTTCATCAGCTATACTTCTGGCAAGATAATACAAGCCTGTCGCGTTCTAGAAATAATTAATAAGTTATTTATTGGCCAACCCACTGGAGAAAGTGACATGTCACTTACTCATTTGGAAATAAAATCACTCTATCAGGAAATCAAAGTGGCATTGTGTCAGAAAAACTGAGTAACACCACACAACTGTTCAAAGAAAATCAAAATAAAGCCCCAAAGCCTCCAACTGTTGGTGGAAGTTTAAACTGTTCCTTCAGCTTAGAGAGCAACCAGAGGCATTTGTCAAAATATTAAATACACATATTCTTTCTATTATTGACAAACAAGAAAGACACGCTCAGGCTAGATTTGAAGGAAGAACAATAAAATATAGCATTAGGAGAATAGGATTAATAACAAGTTCTCACTTTTGAACGGTGGTGCTGGAAAAGACTCTTGAGAGTCCCTTGGACTGCAAGGAGATCCACCCAATCAATCCTAAAGGAAATCAACCCTGAATAGTCATTAGAAAGACTGATGCTGAAGCTGAAACTCCAATACTTTGGTCACCTGATGTGAAGAGACGACTCATTGGAAAAGACCCTGATGCTGGGCAGGACTGAGGGCAGGAGGAGAAGGGGATGGCAGAGGATGCGATGGTTGGATGGTATCACCGACTCAGTGGATACGAGTTTGAGCAAGCTCTGGGAGTTGGTGGTGGACAGGGAAGCCTGGCGTGCCCCAGTCTATGGGGTCACAAAGAGTCGGACATGACTGAGGGACTGGAAAACAACAAAAATGGGACAGTAGAGCCTTAGGGCAGAAACATTTAGCTAGATTCTTTAAGGTACCCCTTTGGGCACAGATCATCCCCAACCATTTTCCATTTTTTGTGTTTCCCAGGAGGCAGCACCTGATTGGCTTGGTTGGGTCACATGACTCCACCTCCCCACAAGAGGACAGGATGCCAAGCTTCTTCCCCAGACAGGGCAGGCACAGCCCCCACTGTATTTGCTTTTAAATAACAGCAGAAGACAAACATTTGAGGTGTTTTCTTAATACGTCTCCATTTCCCCAAAGGAAAACAGGGGTGCTATTATCAGAAAGAAAGAGAATGAAGGCTTCAGTTCAGTTCAGTTGCCCAGTCAGTCATGTCCGACTCTTTGCAACCCCATGGACTGCAGCATGCCAGGCCTCCCTGTCCATCACCAACTCCCAGAGCTTACTCAAACTCATGTCCATCGCATCGGTGATGCCATCCAGCCATCTCATCCTCTGTCGTCCCCTTCTCTCGCCTTCAGTAAATGTAGGGTCAGAAGATTAAAACACACGAGATCAACCCCTGTTCTGTGACAGCAGCTCCATGTCAGTCATCCGTCCAGAGAATCTATTCGTAGGTGTCACAGACGTGGTAAACAATATTTTTGTAATACTATTCTTAATAGTAATTAATACAAATAATAGGAATAGAGACTGGTTCAAGATTGTAAATCCAGACCCCAGAATTCTAGGCAGCAAAGACAATCAATGGATTGAAACAAGACTGACACAGAGTGATGTCTCATACATGCTGGTAAGTGATAGAGGATATTTCAGAAGAGTATGGAAAGTATAATAATGGTGATGTAAAAAAAAATGCTAAGATGTATATGGAACAGGGAAGTCTCACAAGATTTGATAAGAAAATGACTTTATTTTTGTCTTCCACTGTTTCTTTAAAATGTCTGCAGTGAGATCAGGTCTTCTTCTGTCTCAGAGGGAAAGCTCAGGCAGGGTTATGACTTCCATGAACTCTCAGTCCCTGCCTCTGAGTGTGTGCCTGTCTGTCCGTCTCTCTGTGCGTCTTTCTCTCTCTCTCTCTCTCTCTCACACACACACACACACACACACACACACACACACGAGTGAGTGAAGTGTCTCAGTCGTGTCCAACTCTTCGTGACCCCATGGACTGTAGCCCACCAGGCTCCTCCGTCCATGAGATTTTCCAGGCAAGACTACTAGAGTGGGTTGACATTTCCTTCTCCAGGGGATCTTCCGACCCAGGGATCAAACCCAGGTCTCCCGCCTTGTAGGCAGACGCGTTACCGTCTGAGCCACCAGGGAAGCCCACACACATATACACACACCCTAATCAAAGCTTATGTACGTATATGTATGCCTGCGTGCACAGGTATACCTGCACACACAGTCTCTCAGTCGTGTCCGACTCTTTGTGACCTCATGAACTGTAGCCTGCCAGGCTCCTCTGTCCATGGGATTTCCCAACCAGAATACCCCTCCAGGGATCTTCCTGACCCAGGGATCAAACCCACCTCTCCCGTAGCTTCTGCACTGGCCAGCAGATTCTTTACCACTGAGCCACCTGAAAAGCCCATGTCTATAAATAAAGTTGTTTAAAACAATGTGGAAGGACACAGTCTGTATCCACCAGGGGCCTGGCATTAGAAGAGAACTTGTCTGAACAGACTACTTATAAAAGAGAGGGAAGAATTTTGGGAAAGAATGGGGTTTAACGCAGGACCAACAAGAGCAGGGAATCATGGAGTCCCAGGAACCTGGAGAAGATGGCTTTTGGGGAATTCAAATTCTGGCATTTGGTGGAGATCCAACCAACCCACAGTGACCCAACAGGGAGGAAACAGGGAGGAGTAAAAACCATGCCATCAGCACTTCCCACCCTCCAGGCTCCTCCTGGTGCCTCCAATCAAAGGCTGGAGAGTAAAGCAATGGTCCCCACCTCCAGGGTCTAGTGCCTGAGGTAGAGCTGACATAATAATAATAGAAGTCAAGTGCACAATAAATGGAATGTACTTGAATCATCCTGATCCCATCCCTCCCTCGCCCAGTCCATGAAAAAACTGTCTTCCATGAAGCTGGTCCCTGGTGCTGAAAAGGTTAGGGATGGCTGCCCTACATTATTCAGTACGTGCTCACCAGCATTTAGAGCTAAGTAAATCTCAGTGACATGTAGAGCTAAGCATAGGCCATTCAGAGCTCTACATGGGAGTGTGGCAGAGACAGCTGAAACCCACCCCCTGCTGTAGCAGAACAATGACCCCCAAAGATGTCCTCATCTCCTGAACCAGTGAAAGTGACACCTTGCCAAGAGAAAACAGATCCTGCCAGTGTGATTAACTAAGAATCTTGCAATGCGGGAAATATTTTGGATTAGTTACTTGGGCCCAATATGACTAAGAGGTCCTTAAAAATGGGAAAAGGAGGCAGAGAGTCAAAGAACGACGCCTGGCAGGGGAAGCAGAGATCAGAGTGATGCGACCGCAAAGCAGGGAATGAGCACAGCCTCTAGAGACTGAGAAAGACCATTCCACTGAGCTTCCAGAGTGGACCTCTGCCAAAACCCTGATCCTCAGACCCCCTTCCAGCTTCTCTGACCCCCGGGCCAGAGTGGCTAGCTGAGGGACAAAAGGCCCAGACCCTGCAGGGCCCCATACCCTCAAGGTCTGAAGCCCTGAAAATGGATACAGCTTCCAGTGTTGCGTCCTTGGCTTCCAACTTGCTCTTGGTTTCCAAGGTTTTATACCCATCTTAAGTTCCCTGCTGCCTGCCTTTCAGATTTCAAGCTCTAGCATCACACATAGGCAACAGGTCCCAGAAAGATCATTGCAGTAGCTCGCAGGACTGCCTGTGGTCAAAGGTCCAATCCCTATAACTGAGCCCTTACAATGTATGTATCTATGCATCTATTACTCTACCTATCTGTACAAATGTGTACTTTTATATCTATAGATAGGCGCCCATAAGCATACAGACAGATGCTAGACAGACAGACAGGGAGATATAGTTATCTCCCCTAGTGGTTCTGCTTCTCTGCTCAAACCCTAACTGACACAAAGGGCTTGTCAACAGGTCATTGTCAATATCACTGTTGACATTATCCATCATAAAAGCCTTGGTTTTCTCAGGTTGTGCTCTATATTAGCCAAAGTCCTTAAAAAGATTCATCTATTCCTATTCTTGATAATTAGCAAGGCAAATAACATCCACCTTATACTACCAGTAGGAAAAGAACTTCATAACAGAAGTCCCTTAAGGAACCAGTGTCTGACACACCCACCTTTCATCCATGAAGGAAAGACAAGGAGGAATAACTATCTGGGCAAACGGGTCCCTCACCCTTTTTGACCTTGAAGAGGTCACAGGGCCATCACAGCTCTGGGACAGATCAGGAACCCAGTAAGTAGGATGCCTTTATGTGCCTAAGAACTAAATCCTTTGAATATTTTGCTGTGAAAGGGCTGACCTCCCTCTGCTTTGTTAGACAAAACTCTTGTGATTAGTTCTAACCAGGCTTGAATTGGGGATTACCTGGTCTTGGACAAGCTGAAAAGTGGAGCAAGTCCAAGCAAAGCACACCTCGAGGGTGTGATTTTTGCACAGGATTTTTTTCTACTTGTTGGTTTAACCAACTCTTTAATGTCCCTGACGTTAAAGATAGACGTCAGATATCTTTATAGAGGTATCTATAGATAGAAAGATAGACTTTCTAGAATACACACACATTGCAGAGCCTCCTTGCAACCAAAGAAGTGTCATATGCTCAGCGTAGCCACTGCCCTCTGCATCATCGATCGGGCGGTTGCCCCATGTTGGTGATGCATACGGATCTCAGTTCTTTTCTGTAGGTCACCTGGATTTCTGTTTTGACGCCTCCTCCTATCAAGATGAAGGGTCATAATCTCAGTTAACTCCCCTCATTTCCCGAAGCTTAGGAAGTTCAGAGGCTGCACCATCTATGGGAAGAAGCCACCTGGCTGTTTCATCTAACCACACGAGGGCCCACTGAGATGTCTCACATCCCTGACACACCATCGTTCATACTAGTGGGTCTTCCTGTGAGTTCTGCACCACGCTTTGGACACAGGGACCACTTGGCTCCTCCAGCACTCCACAGGTGGGAGTGAAACAGGAGGGAAGTGGGCAGGCCACAGCCTTAAAACAGAATGACATAGCTGTAGGACATGACAAAAATTGGCTAGAACTAACTAGGTCCAAGATGGCAGAAGATTTGACTTCTAGTAGACGTTGAGCCTTATTGTAATACATTAGCTAAATGACACTCTCCCCCCACCCCCAGTGCCACGACAGTTCTGAGGCTGACTATAGTAGGCCAATGGAGAAGGAAATGGCACCCCACTTCGGTACTCTTGCCTGGAGAAGCCCTTGGACAAAGGAGCCCGGTGGGCTACAGTCCATGGGGTCGCAGAGTCGGACATGACTGAGCAGCTGACACATACATAGTAACCAAAAAGTGGGCCGTGGTCCCTTACTGGAAATCCCAGCTCCTTTCCCAAGAGAGTTGGAATCATTTTCCCACTCAGTAGCCTATAAAATTACCCAGCCCACAAAAACTAACCACGCCATGCTTTGGGCTCTCTCACCTGAGATGGCCCACGCTCTGTCGGTGAAGTGTATTTCTTGCTAAATAAATCTACTTCTTACCTATCACTTTGCCTCTCATTGAATTCCTTCTGTGACATCAAGAACCTGAGCTTAAGTCCAGACGCCAGGTGTGAGAGAGCTCAATTAAAAGCCGGTAGTTCAACTCCCAATCTGGACTGCACGCTTTCAGTAGGGGCAGATGGCAAACAATGACTGGAGATGAAAGCAAAAGATGGGCAAATGCATCCTAAATTATATCCTGCCCCCAAGTCTTATGGAATTTTATTCTGTATGCTCTGCGTGTGTGTGTGTGTGTGTGTGTGTGTGTGTGTGTACGCATGCTCAGTTGTATCTGACTCTCTGTGGCCCATAGAATTTTCCAGGCAGAAATACTGCAGTGGGTTGCCATTTCCTGCTCCAGGGGATCTTACTGACCCAGGGAGCGAACCCATATCTCTTGCATCTCCTGCATTTGCAGATGGATCCTTTACCCACTGTGCCACTTGGGAAGCCCGTGCTTTACAAGTCCCAAACAAGATTTTGATTCCCTCCAGGCCATCAGCTGTGCCTTATAACTCTACATGTCCTTACTGGTCAGCAGAGTACCAACCAATATATTTTTAACTTTGACCACAATCCTGTGTAGATTACATATACTTAGGTATGACTGATGCTTTCACCATGCAGGGACCTGTGACCAGCAGAATACTCCAGATGTGGACCCCATAGTGAAGACTCATGTGCAAGAAATGTGCTGATTGTGAAAGTAGTGCTCGCAGGGCCAACTGGGAAGTGTGGAAGGCAAGATGGGGTGGGGGAGGGGTGGGCCAGCAAAGGCTCAGTCTCAAGCCGTCACACACAGAGGGTCGCTGCAGCCTGATCCCTCAGAGGAGCCTCGGAGGATAAATTACACCTCAGGGTGGTCCCACAGGAGCCAGGGAGCTGGGTCTGTGAGTATCAGGGCTAACCTGCTCCCATAGCCAAGGGCAATCCTTTAAAAAGTGTTGGGAAGCCCACAGGCATGGAGGGAAAGGACCCAAGAGGATGTGAGCAGAGCCTGGGCACTGACCAGCGTAGCGCCCCCCACTGGCCTGACACGGGGAGCGAAAACTTCTGAAGCCAAGTACCGACACTGAAGCGCTCCACGACTCAGTGGCTGTGAATGCAAGACAAACAGAGGGAAGAGAAGAAACTGCCTGAAACACTTCAGACAAGGGTGTGCACCCCTCCGGTTCACTGAGATCTTTTCACGTATCACATCAGCAGTATTGTGACTTTTTGAGCCATGGCTTTGAGTCAAGAGTTTATCAACTAAAACTGCAAAATGTCACATAATGCAAATTATGGTTGTCAACACACACAAATGTCAGCTGGCAAGTGCTAGGACACAAAATAGAGAATGAAGTTTATCTGAAATTCAATTTACAGGTATTTGGAAATATTGATAGTATGTAAATAATACTTATTCAAGCAGATATGCTACAAAGTTTAAGAAAAAAAACTGGTCTCATAAAAAATTCCAAAATTCTTTTACAATATTTTATCTCTAATATTTTAAAGGAGCACTTATTCTAGATAACTTGGAAAAGTTGGAGAGGAGACTATTACTCCTAACTTTCAAACACCTTTTTCCTAATTTAGAACAATGGTTCTCAAAGTGATATCAGGTTGATTCCAGGTCAGCAGCAACAGGTCACCCAAAAGCCTGTTAGAAATGAAGGTTCTCAGGCCCCACCCCAGACCTGAAAAGTGAAAGTCTCTCAGTCAGTCCTTGGGATTCTCCAGGCCAGAATGCAGGCATGAGTAGCCTTTCCCTTCTCCAGGGGATCTTCCCAACTCAGGGATTGAATCCAGGTCTCCTGCATTGCAGGCAGATTCTTTACCCTCTGAGCCACCAGGGAAGCCCCGACCTACAGTCATAAATGCTGAGGGCTGGGAAGGCCTGTAGGGGGAGCTGTCACCCCCACCATAAGTTTACCCCACTGCCTTATTATTGGGCTTCCCAGTTGGCACAGTGGTAAAGAATCTGCCTGCCAATGCAGGAGACCCAAGAAACGCAGGTTCGATCCCTGGGTTGGGAAGATCCTCTCAAGGAGGAAATGGCAACCCACCCCAGTATTCTTGCCTGGAAAATTCCGTGGACAGAGGAGCCTGGCAGGTTACAATCCATGGGGTCACAAAGAGTGACAGAGCACGCACACACATACTTAGTATTGGATACATAAGCTGCTTCCAACATTTCACTATTTTAAAAAAATATTTATTTGGCTGCATCTTCATTGCGGCCTGAGGGGTCTTTAGTTGCAGTCTGCAGGCTCTGAGTTGCAGCATGTGGGATCTAGTTCCCTGACCAGGGATCAGAACCCAGGCCCCCAGCATTAGAAGTTCGGAGTCTCAGCCACTGGACCACGAGGGAAGTCCCCATTCCCCAGTTTCGAACAGTGTGTCAGGAAGCATCCTTATGCTAGATTTTTTCTGCAATTAGTTGAGTAGATATTTCGCAATCTCCTTTCTCCCTCTCTTTCTGCCTCTCTCAAACAGAAGCTTTAAAAATGAGGAAACTGTCTTGCCTCCTCGGCTTTCTCCCTGTCTTACTCACTCTATGCCAAACCCCAGAATACATGCCAGGAACATGGGCAGGAGGGGAACACAAAAATAAAAAAAGATTGTATTAAAAGCACTTGTTCCAAAGATTATATTAAGAACTCTAGCTTTTGATCCATCCCCTTGTATTTTCTTTTTTACCTCCTGTGGAAAAATCTTGCCTGCCTCTCTGGAAAAGCAGCCCATAATTTTTCCTGAACGGAACCGCAACTGATCCTGTCCATTTCTGTTCAGAGTTTACGGACAGGACTCACAAGGGGGCAGAAAGAGCTACGTCCCCTTTTAGGGTAAAGCCAGGGAGAGGAAAAGGAACAGAGGGAAACTGAAGAGAGGAGAGGAGCAGAGCATAAAGGGGGGTGGAAAAAGAGGTGGGAACCTTTCACAGGCTTGGGTCCTCAGGTGCAGAGCAAAGTAAAGTTGCCACCTGGCGCCCTCATCCCTGGAGCATCCACTATACACATTTTACATAGATACCCGGGCAATGTGTGCTTCCATAAACCCTCCAGCATTTTTTCTTTACAACCTCAAACAAAATTCCATTTCTGCTGCCGTGGCTGCAGGCCATCATAAATACATCTCCAGTAATTTCAGCGCCTGATATTGGCAGTGTCCTGGAGCTGAACTTAACCTGAAAAGCTGAAGTTGCAATCTCCTCAGCCGTAAATGTGTTTTCCCTTTGACCACATAATTGGGATAAGAAAGGTAACACCCATGGGAATATAAACATGCCTCTGAAATTGAAAAAAAAAATTAAATGAATTATCCATAGGCCAGTGATACACATTCGTCCACATATTTCCCATTCTATTGTGTCACTTGTACCACTAAACTGCCAACTGCACAGCTTCCCAGTAAACTTGCTGGGGCTGTTATAAGTAAAATGTCAAGAGTTACCTGAGCAAGCATGTGAAAGTGACTAAAAATACTATTACTATGCTCCCACCCTGTCTGCAGTGACGTCAATCGGCTGTAGCTGGTGGCTTCACCTGCCACCTCTCCTTCTTGATACCCACCAGGCTCCCCCTGGGCAGCCCCCCCCCAACCCCAGACCCCTCATTGTGCAGCTGCTGGTCCTGGAGACCCCCGCCCCGCTCAGCTGCCACTGTCTCCGCCTCGCAGATCACCTTTCCGGGGCTACCTGCTGGCGCCTCCGCCCACCGCAGGGGGGCTCAAGGTGGGTCACTGCTGGGTTTATTCAACTCTGACACTGAATGATGCTGACTCCTACCTGTCCCCCGACTCAGACCCTGAGTCCTGTGAAGATGGGGCCAGTGTCTCTGTCCTTGCTTTTCGGATGTGGGGGAGACTTTCCCCCAGAGTCCTCAAGCCCTGGACTCACACCCCTTCACGCTGTGAGTTTGCAGTTGCTTCCTGCCCGGCCAGGTGGAGTCTACTCACCACGCTCTTGACGCTAGGCTTGGCCATGCCATGCGTCTGGGCCAATCGGACATCAGCAGAAGGAGCCCAGGCTGGTCTGGCAGAGGACAACATATGATAGCATCTAATGGGTGGCTCAGGAGGGAATCTACCCTAGACCAGCGGGAGGAGGTGAGGGATCATAAAATGTCCATGTATGGACACCAGTGGCTAATTTACACATGAAAGGAACAGGGACTGTCCTAGTTATCATACACTTTGTAACCTCTGCTTGCTGTTGTTCAGTCACTCAGTTGTGTCTCTTTGTGATCCCATGGACTGCAGCTTGCCAGACTTCTCTGTCATTCACAATCTCCCAGAATTTGCTCAAACTCATGTCCATTGAGTCAGTGATGCCATCCAACACCACCTCATCCCGTTGCCCCCTTCTCCTTCTGTCTTCCATCTTTCCCAGGATCAGAGTCTTTTCCAATAATTCAGCTCTTCACATCAGGTGGACAAAGTACTGGAGCTTCAGCTTCAACATCAGTCCTTCCAATGAATGCTCAGGGTTGGTTTTCTTTAGGATGAACTGGTTTGATCTTGTAGTCCAAGGGACTCTCAAGAGTTTTCTCCAGAACTAGTGTTCAAAAAAATCAATTTTTTGGTGTTCAGCCTTCTTTACGGTCCAACTCTCACATCTGTACATGACTACTGGAAAAACCATAGCTTTGACTAGATGGACCTTTGTTGGCAAAGTGATGTCTCTACTTTTTAATACTGTCTAGGTTTGTCATAGCTATCCTTCCAAGAAGGAAGCATCTTTTAATTTCATGGCTTCAGTCACCATCTGCAGTGACTTTAGAGCCCAGGAAAAGAAAAATCTGTCACCACTTCCACTTTCTCTCTCTCTATTTGCCATAAAGTTATGGGATCAGATACCATGATCTTAGTTTTTTGAATGTTGAGTTTTAAACCAGCTTTTTCACTCTTCTCTCGCAACCTCATTCAGAGGCTCTTTAGTTCTTCACTTTCTGCCAATAGAGTGGTATCATCTGCATATCTGACGTTGTTGATATTTCTCCTGGCACTCTTGATTCCAGCTTGTGATTCATCCAGCCTGGCATTTCACATGATGTACACTGCACATAAATCAAATAAACAGGGTGACAATATACAGCCTTGTCACACTCCTTTCCCAATTTTAAATCTCTACTTATACCCTTCCATAAGTTATAGATACAGGATCCATGTCTGTAGGCCCTGATGAGATGGCGCCATACTTTTAAAAGTCACTTACTGACTTTACAGCTAACTAATTTGGAATTAGGAAACACCACACACCTGTGTTTGGGTATTCGGGTTGGAGTCACAACACTTCTGGAGTTAGGAATACCCCATTCGGAACTCAGGGTCCCTGATGGAGTCTTTCTCAGGGCCTGAAAAACCCAACCTCTAACCAGGTGCGGGCGCTACCCCCCAAGGTGGCCAGGCGCAGGCCACGCCTCCCGCGAGCCGGCCACACCCCCACAAGCAGGCCAGGCCTCTCAAGAGCCGGCCACACCTCCCAAGCACTGGCCACACCCTACAAGCCGGCCACGCCTCCCGTCAGCTGGTTACCACCTCCCACAAGTCTGCCTGTGGGTACCTTCCTGCACCTGTACACACTGATGACGACGGCCATGAGCCAGTCTGGGGGAGCCGCAGATTTCTTAGCCGGGCGGACTGGGCCATGTGATGGCAGAGGCGCTGCTGATAGGAGACTCATCCTATCAAATCCAGGGGCCTGGGTTCTTCCGGAGGAGCCTGGCATGCCATCAGACCTGGTGAGCAGTGGATTTACCAGACACTGAGCTCCCCCTGGAGGCCAATGGACCTGAGGACCACTACCGGGCCACTTCCAGATGACAAGAGTGAGGTTCCAGAGCCCTGGACTGATGCACCTGAGGTACCAAGGCGGGCGGAGGTTTCATTCTTAGCTTCCCAGGAGTCTTAGCAGAAAGGTCACTGTTGGGATGCAGGGAAGGAAAGCAGTGTTGAGGGCCACCTCGCAGGTGGGACCAAGGGGACGGTGTCTGCTCCTTGACTGTCTTGCTTTGCTGCACTGCATTAATTATTTTAAAATCCCACGTATGTCTTTCCCTACAGTTTAGTTTTAAACTGTTCTTGGGCAAGAATCACATGTTACACTTTTTAAAGCACTAAGGAAAGTGCTATGAGCAATGTAAAATACATTTTGACTTGAATTAACATGAAAAGGAGGAACATACCCCAATATCTATTATTTTAAAATGATTAGAGATCAGGTCTCCACTGACAAGGTGAAGCAGAAAGCAAAGTTTCTCTATAGCAAAGTAGGTTTTTAAAATCCAGGGGATTCAAGCCTGCTGTGGGGAGCACACAGAGCTGAGTCTGAAAGTCAAATACCTTCTGGGTGTTTATGGCTTTGCCCCCGACTAACTGCTGGCTGCTGGGAGAATGACTCTGTCACCCAGGCCCCAGCTGGGTTATCTCAACGTGCACAATATTGGGGCCACTTTTAAAAGGAGAATTTGCTCCCCACCACCACCCACAGTGGATTGCTTCATTTTCTGGAATAACACATAAATATACACAATGGTAAGACACAGTGTAAATCATTTAAGACTTTCCTGATGGCTCAGATGGTAAAGAATCTATCTGCAATGCAGGAGACCTGGGTTCAATCCCTAGGTCAGGAGGATCCCCTGGAGAAGGGAATGGCAACCTACTCCAGTATCCTTGTCCGGGAAATCCCATGGACGGAGGGGCCTGGTGGTTACACTCCCTGGGGTCGCAAAGAGTCAGACACGACCGAGTGACTAACACACACAAAGCACATGTTGTTGTTCAGTCGCTAAGTTGTGTCTGTGTCCTTGGGACCCCATGGGCTGCAGCACACCAGGCTTGCAAACACACATTTAAAACATTTAAAAAATAAACTGTAGCAACACCCCAAGTCAGTAGAACTCAAATGAGAAAACTGACGTGAGAGAAGATGTTGTATTTCTGAACAACACTGCCTCTCACCAAGGGCAGTGTTGACAGTGCAAGGCTTTTATATCCGCTTGCTGCTACTGTAGTTGCTGTTGTTAGTCGCTGGGTCGTGTCCTACTTTTTTACAACCTAGTGAACTGTAGCCTGCCAGGCTCGGACTGTGCATGGGATTTCCCAGGCAAGAATATTGGAGTAGGTTTCCATTCCTTCTCCAGGGAATGTTTCCCCAACCAAGGATCGAACCCGGGTCTCTTGCATTGGCGGGTGGATTCTTTACCGCTGAGCTACCAGTAGCTGAGTGCAAAACCTGTATGGGTGCAGGGAGCCTGAGTCTCACTGGGTCTCCTTTGGCCTTGCAGTAATACCTGGCACCAGCCTGACCAGAAGCGCAAACACAAACGAGAAAACCCTACAGCCAGGGAGTGCTTAGAAGGGGGCCAGCCATGTGATACAGACCATGCTCCTTTTTAGATTGCCACTGAAGTCAAAACGAAGTTTTAATCTGATAGAGAATTCAGAGATTTTCCAAAATCTGTCGTAAACGCTAGCTGGAGAAATACTGGAATCAAAAACCTCTAAAAATACTTCAAGATTTTAAAGTCCCTTCCATTCAAATCTAACCTCCCTGGACCTCAGAAACATCCGTTGCAGTACACAGACTTGCCACCAGAGGGAAGTACAGAGCCATCCCGGTAAAGACTAGGCAGCCGGCAAGCCGCCTCCTCCTCCGCTTGTGGGAGCAAAGAGCTGGTTGGCAACTGCTCCTCCTTCTCTTCCCGTGGGTCCCAAAGATAGGGTAGTTCAACCCAACTGAGCATGATAGGGGCTCAAATAATACGAGTTCGTTCTTTTACTCAAATAAGAGTCTTCTCTTTTTATTAGTTTCTATTTATTGGCATCTATTGGACAAACTTCCGTCAGATGCCTACTATGTGCAAGAAAAAGATATGTGAGAAGAAAAAGTTATTCACAGAACTCTAAATACACTTCCAGCATAAGCTAGGTTGATAGCTCTCAGAGATTCTTTCTGCAAAATTCATTAGTTATGGTCTTCAAGTGAAGACCATAACATACAGAGTGAACAGTAGAAGGAGAAAACGATGCCTTGTTTGAAAATAACAAAGTACCACCACTGGCATCATCGACTCAATGACCTGAGTTTGAGAAAACTCCAGGAGATGGTGAAGAACAGGGAAGCCAGGCACGCTGCAGTCCATGGGTCGCAAAGAATCAGACAGGACTTAGCGCCTGAACAGCAAAGAGTACCACGGGTGGCTGTACTCAGAAGGAAACGCTCTGCTTCCTGCCCACAGGGCCCATCTCTGTAGAAAATCACTGTCTCCAGCCATTCACTCAGGGAGCAGACAGTTTGGAACATCAAGCTGTGTGCTGGCAGCCCACAGTCCATGGGGTCGCCAAGAATCGGACATGACTGAGCAGCTGAGCCCGCATGCACTCAGAATGTGCTAGATGTTTTTGGTATTGCAAAGAAAGTGAAACTGGGTCCCCATCCTCAAGACCCCCTTATAACCTAGAGGAGTAAATGAAACTAATATGCAAGACGAGAGAGAAACAAGGACGAAATTGAGGGGTGGGGAAATCAATGAAATAAGAGTCGGAAGGAAGGGAAAGACACTATTGTTAATTATGAGAGACGGGACCCTTGGAGGAGGTGCAGGAGGAAAGGAGAAACGGGCAGTCATACCTGAAATGCAGGCAGCTCAAGATGGTGTGAAGTGATGTGGCCTTATCAGATGTATCTCTAAGACTATTTGACCTTCCTGAAAAACAAAAAAATTATATCCTCTGTGGAAAGGAAGTGTCCCAGGGCCTCGCTTGGCTGAAGAGTGAGGCTCAAAGGCACTGGGACCCAGGCTTCAGGACCACCTCCCTGCCTCTCACCCCAGTCTGTTCTGCCCACAAGTATGTGATGGCCTCTCCACCTCCCACATCCTATGCCTTGGGCTTCCTGCTGCTGAGCTGAGCATGGGGTAGGTGGGGAAGGGGATGGTCCCCTAATTCTTTGCGGGATTGAGCTTCTGTGCCCCCAAAAGGCACATCACCCGGGCTGCAGGTCACAGGAAGCGGCACCACTGACCCGCCAGCATCACCCTGCAGCCTCTGTCTCTAGAAGAATCCCCACAGAAATCCTGCTGCCTGCCTCCTCTCTCCACACAGACCCTCTCGCCTCTCTCCAGCCACGGAAGAAAACCTCATCTCCTTTTTAGCACACGAGGAGTCAGGCAGTAGCTTGTTCTTCTGTGTGACCCTTGGGAAGATGGCTGATCCCAGATTCTGTAAATGACTCTGACTTTGACAGGAGTGTGTGCCCTGTGAGAGGAGCCAGGCAGAGAGACCAGGGTGAAGAATCGGAATCAGTGTGTAGAGCTCGCCTGCTCCAAGAGTGATGGCAGATCTAGTTTACACACAAAGTTTTGCATCAGGAGAGAAATCCTCCCCTTTGGGTAGGAAAATTTGGTAATGTTTAAATTGTCAGAAATGATGGTTTTACTTCTATAAACTTGAAATTTCAATTCTCTTATGACTATACATCCACCCATTCTTTCAAAAAGAAACAAAAAATTGTGTATTTACAAAATGCCAAGCACCTTGCTGAGCCTGGACCTACAGAGAGAAATACAGCATGGTCCCTGTCCTGGAAAATGCAGCGGGTCATGGAGGCAGTGAGGTGTGTTAGTCGCTCAGTCATGTCCGACTCTTTGCAACCCCATGGGCTGTAGCCCGCCAGGCTCCTATCCTTGGGGTCACAAAAGAGTCAGACAAGACTGGGCCACTAAGTATGCATGCAGGGACCGCTAAAAAATGGAGACAGCACCCTGAGGATAAGAAACATTTAAGGACAGACAATAGACCGAAGGACCCCACACACGTGAGTTGTGACTAACAGCTGTGGTGCCCGAGGAAACCCAGCAGGGACCAAGAGGAAGGGGCCAGGGGCTGCTTGTCAAACCTCCTGCATCTCTGTTTAGCAGTCAGGGGAAGGGGGGAAAGGCATGCCTAACCAAATGACAAAACATGCCAAAGAACGGGTGATATAAATAACAAAGACCCAGCTCATAAATCAGGCCCAGGGATAAGCAAAGCGTGTTCAAGAACCCGCAAAGCTGACAGCCTGGCTCGCCTGCAGAAAGATGGCCCAGGAAGCAGAGCAGATTGGATGGTGGGTTAATCCACTCAGCTACCGCAACAGACTACCCCCAGACAACAGATGTTTGTTTTCTCTTGACTCCAGAGGCTCGAAGTCCAAGATCAAGGTGTCTTCTTGCTTTCTCACAACGACCTCTCTCCTTGGGGTGTAGGTGGCCGCTTTCTCCCTTAGAAAAAGGCTGTAAAAAGTAATTGACCGCTGTCTGAGTAAATGCCATCTGTAGGTTATGCTTTTTTTTTTTTTTTGGTTGTTGTTTAAACTCACAAAGAAAACTTTTTGATTTGTCTTCCACATCTCCTTCAGCAGAGAATTCTTTGTACAAACTAGATAATTTTGTATAAATCAGCCCTAACCCCTCTACTTCTATGATGATTTATGGGAGTTAGAGATGTCAGTTTGCTGGGAGGATTCTGGAGAGACTCTCAAAACCCCAAATCAGAAAACACGTGGCCCCGGGACCAGCCACTGCCGTGAGGGTCCCCCACCTCCTGCCCGCCCTCTCTGTCCGCCTCACTCTGCTTTCCCCTTTGCAGACTGGCTCCCTCCTCTTCCCCAGAATACATGGGGGTCAGTGGTCCCTTGAAACACCCCCAATTTTCCCTCTCACAGTCCCTATGCCCACGAGGTGCTTTCTTCTCCCCAGACCATTTGCAAATTTCCTGGGAAACAACTTGGTCCTATTTTGGGTCTGGTGGTTATTCCTGGAGCGAGAATTGACTGTGGCCAGGAGCCGTGTGGAAAAACTCTTGGCCCAGCCAGACCCGACCAGCCACAGCAGCAGCCAGGTCAGAGAACAGCTGCTCCCCCCCAACCTGGGGGACGAGCCCCAAAGAACGGGGTGGAAATGCTATCCCAGAATAGATGCCGACGCAGACTAATTGGCCAGAGGCTACATTTATTTCAGATGATCTCACCTTTCAATTGATAATCTCATTAATACTGCTGTGCGGAAAAAGCTGGAAGAGAAGCTGTTTAACTCTCAGAACTGAGAACCTATCCTAGTTCACTTCAGTTTCTCTTTTCCCGCACTGACATTGCTCTGTTCCTCCCATATTATTTCAATAAAGTTAGAAAGGATAGGCTACCCACTCCATTATTCTTGGGCTTCCCTTGTGACTCAGCTGGTAAAGAATCGGCCTGCAATGCGAGAGACCTGGGTTCCATCCTTGGGTTGGGGAGATCCCCTGGAGAAGGGAAAGGCTACCCACTCCAGTATTCTGGCCTGGAGAATTCCAGGGACTGTATAGTTCATGGGGTCGCAAAGAGTCAGACACGATTGAGCGACTTTCACTTTCAGATGGATGAGGCATGATGCTTTTAATATGCAACCTTAAGACAGGGGCTTTATTTTAAATATTTAACAGATCCTCTGTATTCTGAAACTACCATAATGAGTGTACTGCTGCTGCTGCTAAGTCGCTTCAGTCGTGTCCGACTCTGTGCGACCCCACAGACAGCAGCCCACCAGGCTCCCCTATCCCTGGGATTCTCCAGGCAAGGACACTGGAGTGGGTTGCCATTTCCTTCTCCAATGCATGAAAGTGAAAAGTGAAAGTGAAGTCGCTCGGTCGTGTCTGACTCTTCGCGACCCCATGGACTGTAGCCCACCAGGCTCCTCCATCCATGGGATTTTCCAGGCAAGAGGACTGGAGTGGGGTGCCATTGCTTTCTCTGATAATGGGTGTAAATCTCTGCAAAGATAAGCATAGTGGTGTCTGCCCTTGCTTCATGCCCATCCTTGTGTGCGGCACACAAACTACACTGGCATGAGATGCCCCGTTTGTACTAAATCCCACTGATGCTTGCAACAGCAGAGAGTATGATACAACATCCGGGTAAATGGTAGCATCCAAAACCAAATCAGGCTGCTTGGAGAACTTGAAGAAATTATTGATTTTGAACCTTAGTTTCTTTATTTAGAAAATTGGGAATTGGGACCAGGTATCTTTCAGGATGCCACTAAACCTTAAATTCTGAAGGATCTTCTGAATGACTGTCACAGTTACTGATAGAAAAGTATTTCTTTAGAAATCCGTGCGCTCTGTTGATTACCAATATGAATGGATTCAGCCAAAAAGGGGATCTTCACCAAGAAAAAAAAAATTGTTAATTAACTCTTTCAACTTCCCAGAAGTAAGCAAGTCATTGGTTCGCGCTTCTGTTCTCTTTGAAAATGTTTCTCTCTGCAGAGGCGGGGAGCCCAGCCCTCCGCCTTCACGCGAGGGGCTTGTACCGGCCACCTGTGCGCGCTATAAAAAGCAATCGCTCTGGAGCCACTTCCTACTGGACACTCAGGGGACTGCTTTCCATTCACTGGTCTGCACCGTTCTTTTGGGTAAGAGTGGCCAACAGTTGATGGAATCTTCTGCAATGAGAGATGCTGGGCGACCCGTTTTGGGCAAGTCACATTTGCTGAAAACAGACCCTTGTGGCATGAAGTTCTTTAGAATTCGGCAGGTCAGACCAAGAGCAGGGTGAAAGAGACAGAGAGAGAGAATGAAGGAGCGAGAACTCGCAACTTTCTAGCCAGTTGGCAGATAGAGCGAGTCCCTGAGACAGAGGGCAGGCGCATGCGTTGAAGCGCCTGAGCCCTCGGCTGGGAACAGCGCTTCTGACCGCACCGCCGCCCGGAAAGACCAGCGTGGGTCCGGGCTGCTCAGGTCCAGTGTGGTCGTGAGACTCTGAGCTCAGCTCCTGGCTCTTCTGGAGCTGCCCCAGCATGCCTGGTCCCCAGGCTCCGAAAGCACCCCCAGGGAAAAGCCGTGATGGGGTCCCCGCTGCAAAAAGCATGGTGAGTAGGGAGGCTTAAGCCTGAAGGTCCACTGGGCACTCAGATACTAAGGGGAGTCGAATATAGCAAGTCTTACCCCCGCCAAAGGGGGCTAAAAATAGACTCCAACTTAAAGGTCATTATTCAGAACAGTATATATTGGTTGACCCAAAATTGATTTATGTAGCTATCTAAAAGAATATATTAATATGAAGATCTGAAATAATCTCTACTGGAATGTTAACCATGGTTAGTTTACATGTAAGAATTTTTGTCGATTGTGCATTTTCACTGTTTATGTATTACCCATATTTTCTGTTTTTCTACAGTGAGCATTGTATATCCTAACCCCCGAATCTACACCTTTCCTCCCTACGTTGTTGGTGTCTTCTGCCCTTTGCTGTTTATTGTTTTTAGCTCTTCCTCTAAGTACTGGGGGTAGGTCGCACTAGATACTGTGATAAAGGGTTCTCAAAGTGATTTTTTAAATTCACTTTAAAAGAAACATTTAGCATAGAAGAGAAAAAGCAAGTCTTCACATTTTCAGGAACATAAATCTCTGAATTGAGCTTACAGTCAAGAACAGTCGTAATTCTGCGTACAGAGCACCAGCCCAGGCGGTAGGCATGATGTTAAATGATTGTGATTTGTTAATTCATTTACAAATGATGTTAAATTGAAATGAACAGTTGCTTGTTGATGCTAGATCAATTTAACACTTGTTAAGTGAAATGAAACTTCTGTTTATTTAAGGAGTGGATTTCTTTCTTAAAGATGATTCTGTCGTGTTCACATGAAATGATATATCTTGGAGCAAAGGGAAGGAGAAGGGATAAGAGGTTTAAATTTAGACCACCTCAGCCAGATTTAAAGGGGCCGCAGGAGCACTTGACCTTGGCCCAGATTCAGGCCAGAAGTCGTTAGGAAAAAACTCAACCACCCCAGAAGAGACAAGGCTAAGGATTTGTGTCACCTCTTGGGACAGCAAGAGCGTGACTCTGTCTGAAGTAGACCCATCGGGAATCTTCCATCTCAGCTGGCCGGTGTTCTTGGAAACGAAGCTTTAGGGATTGTTTCTTCTTTGTAACTGCACTTAACAACTGCCCTCCACGTAGACACTTGTGCAGGTGGCAAGCATGGATCAAATGCAGGCACGTGGAGGACCTTGGGCTGACCAAACAGAGGAGCCCATGGCTGGGAGAAGCCCAGCACAGACTCTGGACGGTGCAGTGAGGTCGCAGGTGTCCGGGGAGTACAGAGTGGAGGCCTTCCCCTGGGGAAACAGGGGGCTTCTAGAAGAAGAAGACCTGGGCCAGGTCTTGCAGGAAGCATAGGAGTTTGCCAGGCAGAGAAGGGACTTGCAGGCAGGGGAACATCTGGCCACAGACCTGGATGGAAGGTGTGTCCAGGATGTGCTGTTGGGATGCAGGGCCTGTGCTCCAGGTGGGACTCACAGCTCTCCTGCAGGAAAGTGACATGTTCAGATCTGCGGTTTAAGTGACAACCTGGGGGATTTCCCTGCAGTCCAGTGGTCAGGACTTCGCCTTCCAATGCAAGGGGTGTGAGTTCCATCCTTGGTCCGGGATCTAGGATCCTACCTGCCTCTCTCAGCCGAAAAACCAAAACAGGAAACAGAAAAGATATTATTAAAAAAATCCAATACAGACCTTAAAAATGGTCCACATTTTTTAAAAAAAATTTTTTTTAAGTGACAATCTGGCAACAATAGAGAGTGTGAGTTGGAGGGGATGGAGAGCAATGGCAGGACACCTCCTGGTCTTGATGTTCCTGCAAAAAGAGGAGCAAGAAAGACGAGGGCCTGGGTGGGAGCCCAGAGGATGAGGCGCTTTGTGGGACATTCTGGAGGAAGAAGTCAACAGGGCTCACTGTCACGTGAGGAGGAGTGGATGTGGGAAATGGGCCAGCGTACATGCACAAAGCTTTTGAGGGGGAAAGGTTGAAAAATTGACTATTAGTTAATAACAAAACTTCTCATTTGCAAGAGAAGAAAGACTAGTTAGAGTTCAACTTTTTAAATCATAGAACAAAAGTAGTCTAGGGCCTAGAATTTCAGGAGCATTAGTTCAGACAGGCTTCTTTTAAGAACCTTCTGGACGCTGTAGTCCCAGCATTTGAGTGGAAGCAAAAGCGAGCTAAATTTTTGCTTTTCCTTCTTCGTCTCTAAACGGTGGTGTTCCTTGCTGAGGATAATGACCTCAAAATTGCAACAGTATCAGATTCTGGAAGAAAAGATAGAGGGACACCGGGGACACGTGGAAGCCTATTTGATTTGAAAGAGCTCATTCAGGTTACCAACCTGCAGCAGCGGCTCGTGTACCCAGCCCAGCCTTCACCCTCCACCCTCCGTTCACCACTGCCTGGGGGCTGGCGTGGGGTGGAGGGGAGAGCCTTGCCCCTTCTGCTGTTTCTCTGTAATGATAAACTCTGGCTTTTCTCTTTATTGCCTAGTTTCTTTCCATTGTGTGTAGCCTTTATTAAAAACAAAGGCCACGATGGCCACAGGGAAAGCCAAGTAGAAGCCACCAAGTAAAAGGTCTGATTCTCTGTCATCACCCCGGGCTGGGGCCCTCCCAGGGAGAGTGAGCTGCCCTCCCAGTGCCACCTGGTGCCCCCGCTGGTTGTAGCCAACCACTTTGGATCAGGCTGTGATACACCCGTTAGGCTCCACCACAAGTGAAGGCCACCATCCCAACGCTGGGTCTGGGGTTGCACCTGGTCCTTGATCCCATTTCCAGCTTCATCAGCCAACATTCCACCAAGGAGGGCCTGATATCAGCCATCTGTCTCTGCTTCTTGCAGCCGCCCCGTTGACTTGACTCTGGGAACTGGCTCCTGTGAGCCGGAGTTTGTAGTCCCTTGGGAACACCCAGATCCAGCACCTGCCTCACCTCCTCCGACATTTGGTGGCTCGCTGTTCACCCCGTGACCCCAGATTCCATATTGTCGGTGACGATCACCTACAGACGCATGGTGGTGGTCCTGCCAGGACCTGACTTCCTGTTAGCACACATCACAGCCTCTGAAACATCACTTCCGTATGAGTGAAGGCCTGAGATCCCAATGAGCACTGTTGCTGGGCGGTTTGTCTGACATCCAGGTATGGCTGGTGGGAACTCAGAGTCAGGCTATGGTGCTTCAGATGGATCACTCTGCAAATCCGGAAAGGGAAGAGCCCTCAGGCTGTGTCTTAGAAAAGAAGCCGTATTTTGTCAAAGACTTTTTAACTTGTGATCCTAAAACTGATTTCATAGCAAAGCCACGTGCCTTCAAAGAGGTGTTGCTGAGTGACCTGCAGGAATCTCTCTGCTCCCTTCTCCTTGCCAATCCTCCAAACACAGAGAGCCCTGGGATTCCTGGTAGGGTGGACTTCAACCGGCAGGCCCTCGTGGGTGTGGGACATGCCCTTTGTTGTTCAGTCCCTCAGACGCGCCTGGTTCTTTGCAAGCCCACAGACTGTAGCCCACCAGGCTCCTCTGTCCATGGGAATTCCCAGGCAAGAATACTGGAGTGGATTGCCATTTCCTTCTCCAGGGGATCTTCCCAACCCAGGGATCAAACCCAGGTCTCCTGCATTGGCAGGCGGATTCTTTACCACTGAGCCCCCCAGAAAGCACAAGACATGCCCTTACACAGTTACAGTCCTACAAAGGTAGTGACGCATCCGGGCCTGAAGTCCTGCTGAGCCGCCCAAACCACCCACACTTCCGCCTCCTCTGTAGGGAGCTGGCGCATATTCATGGATTCTGAACTATCTGCTCAAATCTAAGGGTCGGCCTGGTTCTCACGCCCAAACTGTCACTTCATAGAAACAGGCTATGTGAGAAAGGCAGCCTTGCTCAGCAAAATCACATCTCTGTACCCTCCACCCAGGCAACCCATTTCCTTCAGATGTATTTAAAATTACAAAATTTTTGCCCATTTGGAAACTTTATTTCCAGTGGGGCACAGAATTAAGATAATATTCAAAGTGTAACCGTCCTTTTGTTAACTTGTAACAAACATGCTCCAGGCTCTTCCTAACAGACAAACATGGGGGACATGTGGAATAAGCAACCTGAAAGAAAACAGAATGTCCTTCTTTGCCTCAGTAAGCTTTTCAAAAAGGTGCGCCTGCTGTCCAGAGCCTTTATGAAATCTCAAGCACATATACAGCCGAGCCCTCAGTAAGTGCCCTGCACTGTTCTAAGCACTCTGGCTAAAAAAAGTTCATCCAGGATCCCTGGTGGTCCCGTGGTTAAGACTCTGAGCTCCCAGTGCAGGGGGCATGCATTCACTCCCTGGTCAGGGAACTAAGAGATGCCTCATGTATGTGTGCCAAGTCCCTCCAGTCATGTCCAACTCTTTCTGACCCCATGGACTATAGCGTGCTGGGCTCCTCTCTCTGTGGCATTCTCCAGGCAAGAATACTGGAGTGGGTTGCCGTGCCCTCCTCCAGGGGATCTTCCTGAGCCAGGGATGGAAGCTGCGTCTCCTGTCTCCTGTCTTCTGCATTGGCAGGTTCTTTATCACTACTGCCACCTGGGAAGCCCAAGATATGACTCAGGTGTAGAGGGGAAAAAAAAAAAAACTAATGCAATACCCATAATAATGCTGCGGGGATAGTTATTATCTCATTTTATCTTTACATGTGAATCACTTCATAATTCAATAATAATTGTCACTATTGCCATTTTACAAATGAGAGAGAGAGGCGTGGAGGTGAAGTAACAAGGTCATGGCTAGTCCGTGGAGAGCTGGATATGAACCCATTAAAGCACAGGCTCTGCTCTACAATCCTCGTCCTCTTTTAATGGAAAATAACAGAAGAAGTCCTCTATTATTAATTACTTTGTGACTTAGCAGAGGAAAAACAGAGGCAGCTCAAAACGTCTCAACCAGTGTTCTCTGGAGTGACCCCCACGGGTCCTGCAGTAAGGGTCCTCCGTCCCACCTCACAGACCTGACCCCAGCCTCCCAGGCCCCAGCCCGCCTCGAGGCTCTCCCATCAGCCAAATCCACACCTCCCACAGCAGAGTTCCTTTTCTGGGCCCTGACTCCTTTTCCAAACAGCCGTGCTCTCAGTGTTGACCTCTGTGGGAGGTTAGAAGAATCTCTCTAAGGCACAACTGACCGAAGGCTTTGGTAAAGCATTTGCCTTTTTAAAGAGGAGCTTCTCTGATGAGCAGAAATACAGGCTATGTGGAAAACAGAATAAAGAATTCAACTTGGAACATCATGTTAAAACAAGTATTTTAATTGAGTTATCATTCACATACTCAGTTGTTCAGCCATCGCCACTAACTCCAGAACATTTCCATCACCCAAATCAGAATCCCCGGACATTAGCAGGAAACCCCCCATCCCATTCTTCCCACCTCCTGGCAAGCATTAATCTACTTCCTGCCTCTAGAGATTTGTCTATTCTAGACACTTCCTATTGGAGAAGGCAGTGGCACCCCACTCCAGTACTCTTGCCTGGAGAATCTCATGGATGGAGGAGCCTGGTAGGCTACAGTCCACGGGATCGCAAAGAGTCGGACACGACTGAGTGACTTCACTTCACAGACACTTTCTATAAATGGGATCATATAATACGTGGTCTTTTGTGACTGGCTTCTTTCTCTTAGCATAGTGTTTCCCATGCATGTTGTAGCTACCATCAGTACTTTGTTCCCTTTTATGGCTGAAGATTATTTCATTGTAGGAATAGACCACATTTTGTTTATCCACTCATCAGCTGATGGACATTAGGTTGTTCCCTTTTTTTTTTTATTTGGTGATTAGGAATAATGCTGCTATGTACATTCACGTACAAGTTTTTGTGGGGACATAGATTTTCGTTTCCCTTGGGTAGATACGTAGGAGCAGAATTGCTGGATCATAGGATGACAGAATGTAATATTTAAAATGGGAAATTTAGAAGAACCTGTTAACTCATAGTATGTCGGTGACTGCCCACAGCCATCCCACCGCTTGCAGCCGCAGGACCTCAGGCCGAGCACGTGACCCCTCTGAATTTCAGGCAGTTGTTTTGTTCTGTCTTTACTGTTAATGTTGTTTTGTAAGTTAAATGTCTTTGAAAACACATTTGCCTCTCAGTTGTGTAGACAAACCAGGATCTATACATAAAAGTGTTTATAAACAGTGCATTTCGAGGTTCCTGAGCTATTATCCCCACAGTCCATGTCAGGCAGGGTGGCCATTCACATGAACCAACCTGCATGCTGGTGCTGGGAATCAGGGCAGGCAGCCCCAGAATGTGCCTCAATGACATATCGGTTATTTTGAATTAAAGTTACTTAAGAAATGGACAGTGCAAGGCAGAGAGCCAACCCTGTGTTTCTTTGTCCTGCCAACTCCTCACAAATGCATTGCTTCTTGGTCTAGAAAGTATAAAAACTAAACCTGCTCTCATTTCTGTGGGACCTCCATGCCTGTGAATTTAAATGGGTTTTTATTTTCTCCTGTTAAACTGTCCTGTATCAATTTTACCGTTAGTCCAGCCGCAAGAACTGAAGAGGGCTAAGGGTGTGAGGGCCAGCGCAGCAGGGGATGGTTTGTTTATAGCGCCCTTTGAGGATCTTTGCAAGTATTAGTGCAGTTGAGGTACCTTCTGCCTTTCCCTAAAACTGGTCTTGCTCACGATTTTGTTGCACTAACATATTTCTTGCTTCCATCAGTCTCCTGATCCAGAACTTTCCATGTGTAATAATATAATTGGAATCGTTGACCCCTTAGCGATCTGGCCATCCTTACTTTCCATTCTTACCTACGTTCTCACTCACCCACTGACTCCTGGACACCCTCCGATTTCCTGCCCCACTGCCTTTGCTAGAACTTCTCCCCCTACCAACACATGCCTCTCCCCACCCACGCCTGCCACCATCTGCATCATCCACCCCAACACCAGGCCAGATCAAAGGTCACCCTTCCAGCAGGTTCTATCAGATCTGCTCCCACCAGCCCCAGCTCCATGCCAGAAATCATGTTTCCTCCTTGTGTTCCCATAGCAGTCACAGCATTCTTCTAGAACATTCTCTCTGTGTTGTGATTATTTTGAATACATGTCTTTGTTACCACACTGTGAGTTTGTTATTGTAACACTGTCCTTCATGATGTAGCATTGCTGGGGCCTTGCAGATAGTAGATTAAAGTTTTTTAAGTTGAACAATTTGTACCCTTCAAAACAATGGGGTTTTCATAGTATGTCCTTAAATAACAAGTATCACTATGCTACAAATCTGTAAAAATAAGAACTGTAAGTCCTGCATTCTGTTGTTAAAAGTCAGCTCATGTCAGCAGGCATACCTTGGTTGATTGCTGGTTATGTAAACTTGGGCACATTCTGAATTCTCGGTGTTTCGATGTCCTTTTGGTAAAGATGGGAATAATAACTACCAACCTCTGAGAGTTGCTAGGAGGAAAACAAATGGGACTGTCTACACAATCCCCTGGGAAGGTGCCTGACTTGCAAGAAGTCTTCAGTAACTATTAACTGTTACTCACCCCAAGGGTAATTTCCACCGGACTCTGCCTAGAGAAGTCTGGAAAATGGCCCTTTAGGTGCCGCAGTTACCAACTCTGACCAGAAGGAGGCGCCCAGCCTCCAGAGCTGTAATCATTTAGCGTCCAGCTGGAGCCCCGCAATAGAGAATTCCGTCTGGGGGTGGCGGGTAGAGGCGTGTTTAGAAATATCAAGAAAACGTCGGGTTTTAAAGGTCACCACAAGGGCGTTTGGCAAGTCCCACTGCGCCTCCATCTCCACCCACCACCTGTTTAGAAAGGGCAGTGGTGCTGAGGTGTGAGCCCAGGGACTCGCGAGGAAGAAGCTTGGTCTGAAGCTGGGGACACATATACTGGTTTTCAGATCATGATTTCTTCCAGCATTAGCTAAAGTGGATCCATCCAGCCTCGTTCGTATGGTCACCTCCTGAACGTGGGATACAACGGGCCATGTGAAATCTCTTTCCTGTCCTCTAGTTCCCCCGTTTCCTCCTCCAGACTGTTCGTCTGTTCCCTGGGCCTGAGCATCCCTGCCCACTCCCAAGTCCCACGTGCCCATTTTTATCGTTCAGCAGCTAAGTCCTGTCCGACTCTTTGCGACCCCATGGACTGCAGCACGCCAAGCTTCCCTGTCCTTCAGTTTCTCCTGCCGGAGTTTGCCCAGGTTCACGTCCTTCGAGTTGGCGGTGCCATCCAACCATCTCATCCTCTGCTAACCCCCTTCTCCTCTGACCTTCAGTCTTTCCCAGCATCAGGGTCTTTTCCAATGAGTTGGCTGTCTGCACCACATGGCCAGAGTATTGGAGCTTCAGCATCAGTCTTTCCGATGAATATTCAGGGTTGATTTCCATTAGGATGGACTGGTTTGATCTCCTTGCAATCCAGGGGACTCTCAAGAGTCTTCTCCAGCACCACAGTTGGAAAGCATCAATTCTTCTGCCTGACCTGCCCCAATCCTGCTGGTATTTTTAGGTCCAGCTCATAAGCCACCTCCTCCAGGAGGCCTGCTCTGACAGCTGTAATTCTACAAACTCCTCCTCTGCTGAGCATCTGCCATTGGCATTTCCACGCAGTCAGATACTATCCCCAGTGCTGCCTGTCAGAAGCGTCCCTGTCCACAGAGCTACCTGAGGACAGGACATGCCTCGTATGTGCCCTGCCAGTAGTCAGTGCAGGATCTTGCATGGAGCTCGACAGCTGGAACAACTGGAGAAGGGCCAGGTGTCTTGCAGGTGTGAGAACAAAAGGATGGCTCCTTAATCTGCACCATAAACAGAGAAAAAAACACCATTTCCTCCAACTCTGTAGTCAAAATATGACACACGAAAGCCACTACAGTTATGTCTTATGTAGGTATGGTACATTACCTGCTCAATTCCACACTGCTGCTGCTGCTGCTGCTAAGTCGCTTCAGTCATGTCCAACTCTGTGCGACCCCATAGACGGCAGCCCACCAGGATCCCCCGTCCCTGGGATTCTCCAGGCAAGAACACTGGAATGGGTTGGAGTGGGTAGCCATTTCCTTCTCCAATGCATGAAAGTGGAAGTGAAGTCGCTCAGTCGTGTCCGACTCTTTGCGGCCCCATGGACTGCAGCTACAGGCCCCTCCGTCCATGGCGTTTTCCAGGCAAGGGTACTGGAGTGGGGTGCCATCGCCTTCTCCCTCTCCCGCACTGTCAGTATGCACTGATGCTTTGTTCACTTGTGGTTGGCTTTATGCATTTAGCGTTTGGTGAGTAAGCTCACTAGATGTTAGATTGCTGGCCTCCACATTGCTGTCAGCCTTGTGCTAGGAAGACGGGGAGGGGAGCAGATGTGCCCAGCCCACCGGGGTCACACAACAACGTTGTCTTGCACTTATATACACCTGGCCCTGGGCTGCAAGACTCTGGGGGAAGGAATCGGAGTAAGAGGACACTGTCTCCATCTTGGGGACATGCTATCTGATGGGGACACAGTTAAACCAGGTTCCAGGCACTCAGGTCATCAGCTTCTCAGAGGATCTGATGAAGGGCTCAAATAACAGACTTTATTTGATACTGTTCTGAGACAAGAACACTCCGAAGCGTGGAGTAGGGACCGTTCCCTAGTGGCCTAGTGCTTAGGATTCCAGGCTTTCACTGCCATGGCCCAGATTCAGTCCCTGTTTAGGGAACCAAGGTCCCACAAGCTGTGTGGTGGCACAGCAAAAAACAAGTCAGTAAATAAAATTTTAAAACATAAACAGCAAAGTTGTAGAAATGTGTTGAGGGAATTAGTAACCCTTTACGCCTACCTCCACCTCCCAAATCTCCTACCTGCTGTCTCATATTTTCTTTTCCTTTCATAAGAAAATAAAGCATTTCATTTCACAAGAAATCAGGCTTAGAAAACTGACAAACGAATATCTTATTCCTGATGGAGGAGTAAGGAAAAGCAGGAGAGAACCCAGGGCGTGCCCATTTTACAGATCAGGAGACTGAGGCTCCATACAGAAGGCTCAGCAGCGTGGCTTGGCTCACAGGGCAGGTGGCAGCACTCCAGCCCAGACCTCCTGAGTTCAGACATCCCTCTCTCCTGGTCTTCACTTCCTTCTCCGTGCCAACTCAGGGCCCGAGTTACAGGGTATTTGGGGCCCTCTGCTGCCTCAGGGGATCCCAGCAGGATCAACTGTCATGAAGCCAGGTGGAGAGAGGCTGAGATGGAAAACTGGTGTGAGGCCACCTCCACATAGGCTCCCAGGGCCCAGCCAGCCCCCGGGCCGGTGTGCAGCGCCAACCCCTACTCCTGCAGAACCTGCTGGAAGCCACAGAACCACCATGTCTGGAGCCAGGGAGCTCAGCCCACGCTTCAGGACAGCGGTGCAAGGGAAACAAAGAACGTGACCTCCCTCTGGCTGAGGACTCAGACGGCGACCCGCCCACCGAGGGCAGTGGCTGGCCCCGCAGTGGCATGGAGAGAGGCCGGTGTGGAATGTGCCTGGCCCAGACAGTACCCGGCCCAGGGAGTGCCCGGGATGGTCCAAGAGCTTCCCACCGGCCTCCGTAGGTCCCACCAGGCCAAGCGTGAGTGTGTTTCTCATGCTCACAGCTTCCCTAATGAGGCTGGGTTTCCCTCTGCAATTACTTTGCCTTTCTGGAAAGGGCACCATGAAAACAATGACAAGATTTTGAGGAATCTTCCAAACAGCCCTTGCGTGACCCCCAGAGCTGGACAGAGCAGACAGAGATGTGAGGTCGGACCTTCTTGGTTTGCAGAGCAGGTTTCCAGCATCTTCAGATTCACCCTACTTCCCCTCTTAGGAAAACCTGCTTTTAGGAAAAGAACAAATCACAGCCTGGAGGTTTAAATGAGTACGAGTGTCTTGTAATGTTGTCTTTTACCAGGGGGGCAGAAAACTTTTTGGACGGGAATGACTCTACAGGGGTGGCTTTTAGGCAGATTTGGGACACAGAACAGGTACTTCAGAGAAGAGAGCCCCCTCTTCACTCCAAACACCAGGCAGGTTAGAAGCCACTTCCTTTGTCCTTGTTCCAGTTCAGTCAGAAGGTTCTTCACATACCTGCCGCGTGGTACTCCAGGGAGAGATGGCCCAGCCCACCAGCATATCTTCCTGGGGACCATTCGCCTCGATTTTGCCATCTGCCTCCCTTCGTTCATACACATCCAAACTCCTCATCGTCCCTGTAAGTTCACCCAAAGCCAGAAAGCCATCCCCTACCCCCATCTCTCTACCCTGCAGGGTCAGCGTGGTGGATGACCATGAACTTTTCTGTCTGACCTTGGAATGAGTTTTGCACGTGATTATCAGAGTGGGTCCAATAGTAGGATTTCTACCTGCAGTGAGATCTCATGACGTGCCTAGAAAGAACCACATCACTAAATGCTGAGCCTAGACCAGGAAGGCCTGGTCACTGGGCACCAGGAAGACATGCAGTCCCCTCTGCTCCTGCACTAGCCAGCTGCAGTCTGGGAATGGGCAGAGATCCTTCCCTGCCAGAGATCCTTCAGCGCCTACAGAGTGGGAGGAGACAAAGTGTGTGTGTGTGTGTGTGTGTGCCTATCGTCACTTCAGTCATGTCCGACTCTTTGCGACCCCATGGGCTATAGCCTGCCAGGCTCCTCTGTCCATGGGATTCTCCAGGGAAGAACACTCGAGTGGGTTGCCATTTCCTCCTCCAGGGGACCTTCCTGACCCAGGGATCAAACCCACATCTCCTGCACTGGCAGGTGGGTTCTTTCCCACTAGCGCTGTCTGGGAAGCCCTCAACAGAGGGTGTGAGATGTCTATAAAGCACAATAGATCGGAATAGAAGCCCCCCCTCATTAAAGCTGAAATGTGGCTAAAGTCTTTAACTGTGTGAATCACAACAAACTGGAAAATTCACAGAAGGAGTCAACAGGAGATGGTTGAATGGCATCACCAACTCCGTGGACATGCGTGCGTGTCCAACTCTTTGCAACCCTTCTGGACTGTCCCCTGCCAGGCTCCTCTGTCCATGGGGTTTTCCACACGAGAAGAATAGAGCGGGTTTAGCTTAAGATGGAGATGGTGAAGAACAGAGAAGCCTGGTGTACCACAGATCATGGGTCGAAAAGAGTTGGACACAACTTAGGGACTGAACAACGGTGACAGTGTGGCAGAAATCTGTGGCCTTTCTCAATAAAGTGCAAAGCAAGACTCCTTCACACACACATAGCTGGGTATCGTTGAGAAAACACTGGGAATCAGTATTTTGCAGAAATGAAACCAAAGTGCTGCTTACGGGTTGTTGAATTGCCACATCTCAAAGGGGCTGCGTATACAACTTCAGCATCAGAGTCGCTAAATTAGGCCCAGGAATCAAATCTCTTGACTGTACCAAATGGGCAGAAGACCTCTGGAGGGGGCGTTGTGGGCAGAGCCTAGGCAGGGACTCGGAGACCGCGCCTGACTGCACAGAGTGGGTGGTGGGGCGGGGCTGGCGGGGACTGGTGAGAAGCCCCCTGCACCTGCTGTGCCTCAGGAGAGGGTGCTCAGGCCAGCTCCCCCCCGACGGTCCGGGTGTGGAGGTCCGGCCTCCCCACCTCCCTGCTCCCAGAGGACTTGGTGTTTCCTGAGGGTGGTGCTTTCCTTACGAAGGGGCAGACCAGGGCAGCCCCCTTTCTTTAGGTTCTTTGCACATTTTGGCTTTAATAAAAGATATTTCTATGGACATCTTTTGCAAGAAGACTTTGTGGATGCCTGTTTTCCCTTCTCTCGAGTATATTTGTACAGGTGGAAGTTCTGATTATGATATTGTGATTTGTGACATGTAGATTTGGTCATTCAGATGAGCAATGCAGGACTTCCAGTCACACGCTGTTTGGCAAAACTGATCTCAAGGACTCGTCTAGCAACACAGTGGCTGAGAAATTAGAGGAACATGTGGCTACTAATGTAGAGCTATTAAGAGTAAAGAAAGAGTTGTTGTTGTTGTTGTTGCTAAGTTGCATCCAACTCTGCAACCCCATGGACTGTAGCACACCAGGGTCCTCTGTCCTCCCAGAGTTTGCTCAAATTCATGTCCACTGAGTTGGTGATGCCATCCAACCGTCCCATCCTCTGTAGTCCCCTTCTCCTCCTGCCCTCAGTCTTTCCCAGCATCAGGGTCTTTTCAAGTGAGTCAGCTCTTTGCATCAGGTGGCCAAAGTATTGGAACTTCAGCATCAGTCCTTCTAAGGAATATTCAGGGTTGATTTCCTTTAGGATTGACTGGTTTGATCTCCTTGCTGTCCAAGGGACTCTCAAGGATCTTCTCCATCACTACAATTTGAAAGTATCAATTCTTCAGCACTCAGCCTTCTTTATGGTCCAACTCTCACATCCCATGACTACTGAAAAAACCATATGACTATATGGAGCTTTGTCAGCAAAGTGAAGTCTCTGCGTTTTAATATGCTGTCTAGGTTTGTTATAGCTTTCCTTCCAAGGGTTAGGGTTAAGCATTATGTTGGTGTAATCTCCACCATGCAACAGCATGTGGAAATTAAAATGAATACAAGTGAAAAATATAATTGAAAAAAATTAAAAGACAACCCCACTCTGCTTTGTTTCTGCAGCTTGGAAGCCTGACCCAGCGCTGCCCCTCAGTGCCAGCAACCGGACTGGGCAAGATGTTCAGCAAGACATGGCTACCCACCAGGTAAGTGAAGACCTCCCCACACCCCGCAGGGAAGCAGAGCAGTCAGGTGGGGAGCCTCTCTGAGCAGAGGTGCCGCCTGGTTCTCTTATGTCATGGCCCGTCACTAGGGGGTCTCTGTCT
Organism: Ovis canadensis; assembly: GCF_042477335.2. Lineage (NCBI taxonomy): Eukaryota > Metazoa > Chordata > Mammalia > Artiodactyla > Bovidae > Ovis > Ovis canadensis. The sequence goes on along the minus strand of NC_091252.1, from coordinate 94,712,641 downwards.
CCAGGGCACCATCCCTCCCACAACAGAACGGGTCATGCTGGTCCACATGAAGGTGGACCAAGCAAAGGCCTCAGTTTACCCCCAGGCACCAGGCACCACAGGGGCAGAGTGTCGTTGGGCTGCTCACTGGCTCACCCCTGGGGTACCCTCCAAGAAAGACCAAAGTGCAGGAAAGAAACAGCTCACCAAGTGAAAGGTGGAGCTGAGACTGATGTTTAAATTCAATCTTTGCTTTGCTGAACTGGTCCAAGTTGGATGAGTGCCCATGTCCCTCCCGGGATCTCACTCACCCCAGGAGGTAACCGGGGCAGAACAGCAGCAAGGAAGAACTCCTGTTCTGAGGGGTTTCCCATACGATGCTGCTCCCCATCACCGCTTTGCACCATTTACCCTCCAGTTCACCTTGGGAATGGATCCAATTTTTATCCCAACAAAAGTGGAGGAGGTTGAGTAACTCGTCACAGGATGACAAAGGCTGGGAGCCCGGTTCAGATCTGAGTGACGCCAGAGTCTCAGGGCTTCCCTAAAACTCTCTGCACAGAGTGACTTTACAGGGACCTGAAGCAGCATGGCAGGACCCTGGGAAGATGACCAAACAGAGCCCGCCCCAGGCAGTGGACGGCACGTGGCAAGGCCAGAGCACTCTCGGAGAAAGGAAGCCACCCTGTGATTCCACAGAGGCCCCTCCTTTATCCCCAGACCCCACGCTTGGGCACAGAGCCCCCATTCCAGGATGCCATGGACACAACCCACACCTACAGAAACACATGGAGAAGGTTCCCAACTCGTGCTGGGGAACAGGCTGCACTTGAGAGCCCCCGGGACCCCTGTAGAGTGCTCCCTCCCTTCCTCAAAGCCTCCCTGAATGTGAAAGCTTAGTTCTTGCAGACAGGTAATTACTGCTTTCACACATCTCCTGGAAGCTTTTGGGCAGAACCCATAGCACTTGATGGAAGATAAAATTTTCCATCTGTTTCTAAAATCCTTCACTATCACCTTTAAGAATGAAGGTCATACAGCTGCCATCCTAATGGGAACCTTTGAGTCGTTAGGTTTGATATCATGACTTTTGTGAAAGGATGGCTGGGGGCCAGGGATCAGAGGGCAGGAGAGGCCTGAGGGAACACGGCAGACACAGCCTCGCCTCTATCCACTCAGCATCACCTGGAGGAAGTGCTGATCTCAGAAGGTTGCCCTGGCAACAGAGCCGGGTGTGTCCGGCGTGATCAGAATCCCAGGAGGGGAGGGGAGGCTGCCCAGAAGGGTCTGGGAGCAGAGCAGAACACTTAGGGGGCTTGCCTGAGGGTCGCCGAGCTGGGTCAGCAACCCTGAGTCACAAACATGTGGGCTCACTGATGAGATACCACGTAGTCATTGTTCAGTCGCCAAGTCATGTCCAGCTCTTCCCGACCCCATGGACTGCAGCATGCCAGGCTTCTTTGTCCCTCACCATCTCCCAGAGTTTGCCCAAGTTCACGTCCATTGAATCGGTGATGCCGTCCAACCACCTCATCCTCTGTCACCCTCTTCTCTTTCTGCCTTCAGTGTTTCCCATCATCAGAGTCTTTTCCACAAAGACACCACAGGTGATGGCAGATTCTCTGGTAAAGTTATGGGAACTCATTGTCTCCATCAGGCACATGAAGATGGCTTTCCCAGGCTCTCCAAACATGGGGGAGAGTGGACTGAAATCTAGGTGATGCACTTGGCCTGCAGGAGGGCAAGGGTGCCTGGGGGCCGGGGGAGGCAGACCACAGCATCCCACACAGCATGCGTTGCCTGGGAAGGCCACTCCTCAGCCCTCCACTTGGGAGAAGATGCCCAAACCTCACAGGGTGGAGGGAGGTCAGCAGAGGCCCTTTGAGACTGTGGCTGGAGATGGTTAAAATCTGCTAGCTGGGTACAAAATATTTGAATCCATATACTATGGTTTTAATCATCATCTTTAGTGGTTAAAACTTGGCATGAAGATTTCAAAGAACATAGGGACTGTAATGGTCTCTCATAAGGTAATATCCACACAGGGAAGGATGAGAAAAATCAGGACTGAAAATCTGGTTAAGAGAAGAGACAATGATGGTGGGTGCTGAGTAAAACTCTCGCATGGTTAAGCGTATTCCAGAGGATAAGTGAAAGTAAAGCGAGTCTGACTTCACTAATGCAGACAGGTTACGTACCTTTCCCGCCACATCAGCACCTGTTTCACCCAGCGCTTTCGCATGCTGCTTTCAGGAAAGAGAGCAGTTTCTTTCCTCCCCTTAGGATCATCTATGACACGCAAGGCACTCTACTGCTTTTCCTGCTGAGAGGATGGATAAATTCTGTTTGACTCAGCCAAGCTCATATCAAGCTTGAGGTATGGAGGTGGTCCCATAGCCAGACCACCCAGCGTGCTTCTGCTTAGATACACTTAGAGGTACCTGTGTCTCTTAAAGCTAAACATCTGGTCGCAGGGCAAGATAACCACGTTTCTTTGGTAAGTCACTGGAAGCAGTGTGATTTGACTAATGAGTTGGGTTGTTTAGTGATCACAGAGGGCAGCACCTGAAAGTGTTAGTTGCCCAGTCACGTCTGACTCTTTGCGACCCCTTGAACTATAGCCTGCCAGGTTCCCTTGTCCCCGGGATTCTCCAGGCAAGAATGCTGGAGTGGGCAGCCATTCCCTTCTCCAGGGGATCTTCCTGACTCAGGGATCAAACCTGGTCTCCTGCACTGCAGGCAGATTCTTTACCATCTGAGCCACCAGGGAAGGCCACTCCTATAGCTATACTGTTTGCTCAAACCTCAACACAGATAACAATAGCAATTAATTGTAACTATTATGGCTTCCAGGCTATCTTGCCAGTTGACCCCTGGGACCAGATGTTTAGGTTTAGGAGGTGCAGGTACCTCTAAGAGTATCTAAGCACGAGCACGCTGGATGGTCTGGCTGTGGAACCACCTTCAGACCTCAGACTTGATATGCTGCTAAGTCGCTTCAGTCGTGTCCGACTCTGTGCGACCCATAGACGGCAGCCCGCCAGGCTTCCCCGTCCCTGGGATTCTCCAGGCAAGAGTACTGGAGTGGGTTGCCATTTCCTTCTCCGATGCATGAAAGTGAAAAGTGAAAGTGAAGTCGCTCAGTCGTGTATACGACTCCTAGCGACCCCATGGACTGCAGCCTACCAGGCTCCTCTGTCCATGGGATTTTCCAGGCAAGAGTACTGGAGTGGGTTGCCATTGCCTTCTCCAAATTTGATAAGAGCGTGGCCAAATCAAACAGAATTTACCCATCCTCTCAGCAGGGAACACAGTAGAGCGCTTTGCATACAGTAGGAGATCCGTAAGTGGCTGAAATATCCGCCCTATTTATCAGGGTGACCGCACCATTCAAATGCAAGTGACAATGTTCATATGACATTTACCAAGTCCTGTGTGAATCAGGCTAACCACATCTTCTGACCTGATTTAGCTCGGAACTGGTTTTGGTGTCTAATCTTAATAGCCTAGCTTCCAGGCTGTCAATCAAACGACAGATTTACTGAGCACCGTCTGTGTACCTGACACAGAGCTGGACACTAGGGAGGCCGCGATGGATAAAACAAAGTTCCCGACATAGTGACAGGTGAACAAGTAACCGCAGGAGAGCAAGACAGGTGTTAGAGACAGAGCAAGGTGCTGGCAGACTCCAAGGAGGCACCCCCTTGTGCCGAAGAGCCAGAGCTGGTTTCAGTTGGATGGGGAATGGATTCTGATAGACAAGAGGGAATTGGCCAGGCCGGAAGGGGCCACTGCAGGTACGCAGTGACATGTCCTAAAGGACCAGTAGTAGTGTGTCATTTATACACTCATGAAATTCCTATGGAATGGTGAATCCTAGTTAGGAGACATAAAGTCCTTTGAGAGTCTGATTTTCTTAATTGATGTCCCCAGCCCCCACGAAGCCACCCTTGGACTCCTGTTTAGAAAATCCTCCTGTACGTTATTTAGAGTCTGGAGACCTGGCTTTATCTCCTCCTCTTTCAACATTTACCTTCTGTTCCTCACAGCTCTGAGCCTTGGGTTGCCCATCTGTAAATAGGGCTCACGGATTCTTGCTTGACTCATAAGATAGATGAGAATTAAAGCAAGGCCATGTAGGTAAAGAGTAGTCTAAATTCTAAACCTTCTGAAAGCCATGTATGAATTTTAGAGAAAATATTAGAGAACTAATGATAACACAGTGATATTTAATGATAACACAAGGACTTCCCTGGCCGCTCAGCTGGTAAAGAATCTGCCTGCAATGTGGGAGACCTGGGTTTGATCCCTGGGTTGGGAAGATCCCCTGGAGAAGGGAAAGGCTACCCTCTCCATTATTATGGCCGGGAGAGTTCCAAAGGGGTTGCAAAGAGTGGGACATGACTGAGCGACTTTCACACTTTCACACAATGATAACATCACAGGAGGAAAAGAGGCTCAGACCACAAAGCCCTGAGACTCTCAAAGGCAGTGGCAGCTCTGTGGGATTTTAAGTCTGGGACTAGATCAAGCTCATACACTTAAAAAAATCCCCAGAGAGTTATGTGGAGGATGGAGGGGTTCAGAGAGTCAGGGGAATTCAGGTCTGAGACAAGGAAACCAGGAGAAACTATTGAGTTATGCAGGACAAGCCTTACGCCCAGACTTCAGGGGAAAACACCCTGAAACAGAGTGCCTAGAGAGAGAGAGGTGTGTCTGTGTGTTTACTCAGGGCGGCTCCTAAAGCAGGCCACCCCAGGGCCCTGGGGAGTAGAAGGCCCACATCTCGGCTGCCTCTAAACCCCAGCCCCCTGCCACTCATGACCTCAAGCTCAGGCTTTCTACTGCTGAAATCAGTTTAAAAGAACTTTGTTCCTTTTGAAAAACCGCCAGTCACTCGGAGAACCCCTAAATGCTTCATCGTTCTCCATTCCTTATGTCAGATCTAGAGAGAGATGGAGTTCAGGTCAGAGAGTTGGACTAGAGTACGGGTACCTGGCCCTTCCAGTGAGTGTCCCTTTGAGCATACTCACTCTGCGTCCATGAGAAACTTCTTTCTTCCCTTACTTGAAGCAAAGTGATGCTGGAGCAGACTTTTGAGTGTCCCTTAGACTGCAAGGAGATCAAAGCAGTCAATCCTAAAGGAAATCAGTCCTGAATATTCATTGGAAGGACTGATGCTGAAGCTGAAACTCCAATACTTTGGCCACCTGATGCAAAGAACTGACTCGTTGGAAAAGACCCTGATGCTGGGAAGGATTAAAGGCGGGAGGAGAAGGGGACGACAGAGGATGAGATGGTTGGATGGCATCACTGACTCGATGGACATGAGTTTGGGCAAGCTCTGGGAGTTGGTGATGGACAGGGAGGCCTGGCATGCTGCAGTCCATGGGGTCGCAGAGTCGGACACAACTGAACTGACTGACTTGAAGCATGCTCACAAGCTTGCTCAGGCCGGGAGCTGACTCTGAGTCCAGCGGGGGCCCTCAATATACTATATAAGTCCCCAGCTCAGGGTCTAGGGCAGCGGCTCAGGTCTCAAAAAGCGCAGGCAGCCAGCACTTTCACTGTGAGAAGCCGCCATCCGGCCCCACTTGGCTGGAAATTCATCATTACGTGGAAAGGCAAAGGGCCTCGTTATTTCCATTCCCCATGTATTTGCTACATCACTGGTTTCCTATTTCAGCACGTTTAAAAAATTTCCCCTCAGGGGAGAGTGCTGAGGCGCCTTTGTTGTGAAATATGGTTAACACAAGGTGCTTTTTTTTTCATGATGTCACTCAGAGTAGGTCTCTGTATATAGGAAAACTAACGCCTCTGTGACTGTACAGTCCTCTGGGATGTCAAAGAAATGCAGAGAAGAGGGAAGGGATGGTTAAGGGGAAGAGCAGTGAAATGTGAGGGGAAAGAAAAAAACAGTGTTTAGACCAAGATCAAAATGTGGAAAAGCACTTGGCGGGGGCAGCATTCTAAAAAAAGAAACCTTACCTACTTCCTCTTGCTGGTCATGGCTTATCTATGTGTCCATAGTTTTTAAAGCTGAAATGAATAATTATCTGACAGGTTTAGATCTGTTACTCTCAATATAGCTTGTAACATCAGATTTTAAATATTCAAATATTTTTCTCAAATCATCAGAGGCTCTGTATTAATGCTTTTATGTGCTCTAAAGCTGCAGGTGACTAAGGCTGAAATGAGGCCAGCAGTCAGAGCATTGCCCTCCTGTGTTTAAATAAATGCTTAAAATCACTTGACATTAATAAGATGTTGGCTTTCTGGCTTTTTAAATAGCTGGCAGGGACACTGGGCCCACATTCCTGTATGGTGCTGGTGGACCACCCCTTTGGACACAGCAAGACTTTTGCCATTTTTCCACAGACTCCACTACTCCCTATTACACACCACAACCATTCACTTTTCCCACCTGGCCCCTCAGGCATTTGAGGGTGCAGCCTCTGGGTCAGGCAGTGAGGCAGGCTCTGCTGGGTGTAGCCAAAGTTGTCCTCTGTACTAGTGAGCTTTTGTCCCTCCAACATATGAAAATAATGAGGCATTTCCAAACAAACTCAGAGGCAACCAAAAGACGTTTATTTATCTATTTTTAAACGATGTGGGTTTTTTAAAATTTATTTAACCATAGTTGATTTACAGTGTTGTGCTAGTTTCAGATATACAGTTTCAGATTCTTTTCCATTATAGGTTATTACAAGATACTGAATATAGTACCCTATGTGATACAGTAAATCCTTGTTATTTGTTTTATATAAAGTGGTGAAAGTGAAAGAAAGTGAAGTCGCTCAATCGTGTCCAACTCTTTGCAGCCCCATGGACTGTAGCTTACTAGGCTCCTCCTTTCATGGGATTTTCCAGGCAAGAGTACTGGAGTGGGTTGCCATTTCCTTCTCCATATATAAAGTGGTATGTGTCAGTTAATAAACATACAAGGGAGTTCTAGTTCCCGGGTCCTGTGGTTTGAGTCCCAATTTCTCTACCCTTGAGCTTCCAAGGGCTCTCTATTTAGGGGCTTCGCCAGTGGCTCAGATGGTAGAGAATCCACCTACAATGCAAGAGACATCAGTTCGATGTCCCTGGCTGGGAAAGATCCCCTGAAGAAGGGAATGGCTACCCACTCCAGTATTCTTGCCTGGAGAATTCCATGGACAGAGAAGCCTGCCGGGCTATAATCTATAGGTGCCAAAGAGTCCGACACAGACAGACTAAGTGACTAACACTTCTCTACCCTGGTTCCCTCCCTGAATGGTTAAGTAACCATCAACCAAGAGCTGGAAAGGCTCTACCGCACACACACCCAGGCTTCACCCGGGCCCCCATCATTTCTGGACCGGAGCTTGTGCTGAGAGTAACTAAGTGAAGGCAGTGGGAGGTGTGGGGTGGGTGGAAAGGTCAGGAGGCACAGTGGTGCTAACCAGCGGGAACTCTTCATCAGGGCTCTCTGTCAAAGATTGGTGTGCCACATAGCATTGATTTCTGGAGAATACAGAGTATTGAAAATGTTCACATTTGCTTTAAATAACAGAAATGTGTCCTTAAGCCCCAGCACAGCTTGATTCAGACAACACATCTGAATTAAACAGAAGGTTCTCTGTATAAAAGTTCTGCCTCCAAGAGTCAGTAGTGCCGCCTTTAGGATGGAAGGAATGTGAGGCAAAAAGTTAAAGCGACTGGAGAACAGGCCAAGCAGGCAGCCATCTTGGTAGGCTAATTTCAGAGTCACACAGAAGAGTTGCTCACCTCGCCTTCTCGCCTTCCAAGCACGCACGTAGGCACGTATGCACGCACATAAGCACGTATGCACGCACATAGGCACGTATGCACACGCACGCACGCGCACACACACTGAGGTCATCCATGCCTGCCGGAAACTGACTGAATGACCCGGAAGTGAACAACCAACAGGAACTGAGTGGTCCCAACTTCCTAAGAATCACAAGAATAAGATGCTGGAATCAAGTCATGAGTTTCCACGGCCTGCACCTTGCAGCTGGTGTTTACTCCCCACGCTGCAGAATCATGCTGTGCAGGAAAACCACCGATTTGGAATCATAAGTTTAGATTTCACTGCAGGCTAAACCTGACCACTACAACCCTTAGGGAAAACTTTTCCTAAGTAAGGCAGTCCGAGCTTCCCACCCGTGTGCTGCAAATGAGTGACAGCGATGCCGCCTCACTGCTCCACTCTGCTCCCCCGCACCTGGGGGCCCAGCCAGCCTATTTGCAGCCTCAGTTCACCTCCTGGTGACACGAAAAGGTTTGGGAAGCGTTGCCTTGGGTTAAAATTCTCGCAGAAATTCTCAACACTTAGATTATAAGCATATATTCGCTATTCACTGACACAGGACCAACGTTTCTTGACTGATGATGCTTTATTGTAAAACCAGTTTTGAAGAAAAAAACAAACAACAACAACTTGCAGTTAGCCTCTTCACTGTTTTCCCTCCTAATTTCCACCCCAGTTAAGCCAGACTCCTGGTGACTTGCTCCTCTGAGCTGTGTCTCCTCACATCCTACCGACCACTATCCCTTAGAGACTCATTCCCACTCTCTTCCACCCAGGAAAGGTATGGCGTCTGCAGTGTCCCTCCAGAAGCTGGACCTGCCCACCCAGCAGAGAGAGTCTATCCTCCAGTGCCCCGTGGTGCTGACTCAGGGCCCCAAGACCAAGGAGAGGCACCTCTTCCTCTTCAGGGACTGGCTGGTCGTCGCCAAGCAGAGGTAAGTCACACGACTGGCACTGTCTTCCTGTCTGTGAAAAGGCACTTTCTTTCCGAGTCCCCACTGCCTGAGGCATCTCAAAGAGAGCTCCCCCTTCATTTGACAAATAAGACCATGAGGCTGGAGGGGCTGCTTGCCTCAGACAACATCACAGGTGTATCAGGCAGAAAGCTAGTAGGGCGGTTAGGGTATAGGAGAGCCATCATTTAAAAAGAACTCTTAGTGAACTTGATCTGTTGGGTTGCCAAGAAGCGCTTAAAGTGTTCACAGCAACAAATTTGAAATCAGAAATTTAGAAACTCAGTAATTAAGTTAATGTTAATTACCATGATAATCATTTTTCTCTTTGGGGGAAAATATGCAATTATATGTCTTCAACATTTGTGTTAGATCAGGAGAGGCTACATCAAAAGAAGTGCAGTATTAATTTTCTGACTTGTAGGCCTACTGTGTATCAGCAGTGTCTCTTGATTTCTTTCCCATTCCCCAGAAGGAACATGTACCTTTATGCTCCTTTGCCTCAATCTGCTCTGGGCAGAGAGGGAAGGAGAAAGACCAAGTCTCTCTACTCCACTCCTCACATGGAGCCTGTCCCTTCTCTCCTCCCCCCGCCAGTGTCTGATAGATTAGCTGCTCCCAAGTGAGAAATGGGACCAATGGTCACCCAGCAACTAAGTAACTCTCTTCATCTCCTCTGGGAAGGGGGAGGAGGGTGCCCAAGAGGCTGGCAGTGGGTGAAGAATACCCCTGGCAGTGCCAGGAAGATGACCTGGACCAGCGGGGATAAACCACCCAGTGGGCAGCACCCTGCCCCACCTTGCCACCTCCCTTGCCCTACCCTCCTGTCCTTTGTTTTGAGGGGGTTCCTCTCCTCCTTCCAGATGGCCCACAAAGCTTGAAGGGAATAAAAAACAACCTTTCCTGGGTAGGGAGAAGGGGGGCCCTGGCCTTGAGCAGTTTCCAAGTTGGCAGCCCAAACAAGGAGTGGTGGCAGGAGCCGCCTGGCCAGGCCACCAGTTGGCTTTGGCTGCAAGAGGATGTCTGATTCTGAATGAGGGACACAGCGGCCCTGAGGACGGGACCCAGGGCACCCGGGGTGTGACCCCTTGACCATGAACGCACCTGAGCTCCAGTTCAATCCCAGGGCAGTGACTACCTGGAGGAAAGTCACCTCGGAGCCTGGTCGGGTCTGCCTTCTGGAAATGAGCTGTGCCTGCCGGCTTCTGCGTCCTTTATTGCCACAGCAGGATTCAGAGAGCACGAGACTCAAGTGTGTCACTGGGCCTGAGCGCCCGGGGCATACCCACCTCACTTTCGGAACTGAGCACCTGCCAGGCACATCACGTGTGTCAGCTGGCTTAATCCTCCCAACCCATTTCACAGATGAGGAAGGTAAAGCTCAGAGAGGCTGAGTGCTTGTCGAAAGTAGCGGAAGCAAGCCTAACACTTGCACCCCGTTTCTCAAAGGGCAGCACCCGGATCCTGGAGGGAAGCTCTCTGACTTGAGCTGCACTTCCCAGGGCCACATGCACATCAAATAGGATTCCACGGATTTTTCAGAAAGAAAAGGGTGCGGGGGATGTGTGACAGCCTTCCACAAGTTCCGCACTGGCAAAGGAAAGCTGGGGTGGAGGTGCTAAACATAGACCTTAGGGACTTGTGGGATCAATCCTTCAGGGAAAGCGTGGGCCTCTGGGGGAAGTTCTGATGTCCACAGTCAGCTCAGGGTCTTCATGCAAAGTGCAGGCCAGAGCCGTGGAAAAGATTTGAGAGACCCAGGGTCGTCTGTGCAGCAGTGGGGGGAAAGACCCTCCTTTGCGTGGATGATGACTAGGGGTGGGGGGTAGGGGCGTTCTACTTCTGTCTTATAGGAAGGAAAGCATTTGCAAGTTTTTTATACTTTTCATTTAATTTCCCTTGAAAAGCTCTATTTTAAGCTTTGGGGGAAAACGTGCCCGTCTTAAAGAGCTTCTCACACCTACCCACCATGATTAATTTTCTTAGATGCTTAGAGATTTCAAAGAATTCAAAACGTATCTGGCATCCTCCCCTCATATTCCTCCCAGCCAGGGAAGTGTTGTTTTCAGAGCCCCGAGAAATCCCCTGAGGCACAAACAGCAGCTGGGGAAGTCCTGCCCAGCACATCCCGAGAAAGTGAAGTGGCCCCTTCCTGCCTGGTCCGCACAGAGCGCTGTGCAGGCTGCTGAATCATTCCTCGCTTTCATTCAAACAAACACCCCGAGTCCTTCCTCAAAAGGCTCGCTCCTGCCCGCAGCCAGGGGAGAAACCCTGAAGATGCGCCCAGGGTGTGGGCATCTGTTCACAAGGACAGTCCGCCACACGGCCTCTGCACCAAGAGGGGCGCTGTGGATCGGCTGCAGGCACCTGGTCACAGCATCCCAGCGACCTTGCCAAACCTGACCACGTGGCCTCCCCGGCTGCAGGGTTGCAACCATGCCCAGACCTGAGCCTTCACACACCACTTAGAAAGGATAACACAGGAACCCTCTTCCTCCTCCCAAAGGAGCCATGCTGACAGCACTTGCTGAGTAGGTGGGTCAGATGTCCACACACTCCCACGGCCCAGCCCTCGAACGCACTGTGTGTCCTCTAATGGACCTTGTGCTTCTGTCCTGGCTGTTCCTGCCACCTGGGAGGCTGCACCCCTCTTCCCGTGGCCAGCTCTAACCCAGGCTTAGGGACACAGCTCAGTGCACAATCAAAGCACAGGCTCTGGAACTGCACTGTTCTATATGCCTCAGTTTTCTCATCTGTAAAGTGGGTATAAAAATAGCACCTCCCTCATAGAGTGGCTTGGGGTGGGGATGAAAAGGGTGGCTACCTGTACAGAGCTTAGAATGGGCCTGGCACTCATGTTAAGCCAGGAGTCCCCAATCTTTTTGGCATCAGGGGCTGATTTTGTGGAAGACAGTTTTCCCACAGGCTAGAGAATGGGGAATGGTTTCAGGATGATTCTCATAAGGAGCGGACACAACCTGGATCGCTCGTAAGCTCAGTTCACAGTAGGGTTTGCACTCCTTTGAGAATCTAATGCCCCCGCTGATTTGACAGGAGGCGGGGCTCAGGCGTTCATGCAAGCAATGGGGAGCAGCTGTAAATACAAATACAGCTTTAGTCGCCCGCCACTCACCTCCTGCCCTGTGGCCATGGACCGGTAGTGGTCCATGACCCAGGGGATGGGGACCCCTGTGTAAAGCATTTGCTATGAAGAACAGTCACTTTCTCAGGTACTTCCCAGGAAGGACTCTGAGGCCCCACCTTTGGCCCAGAGAGAGCAGAGAAGAAAGCTCATAGCCCTCACTAGCCTGGAAGTTAATTGTTAATAATTAACTAACTAGTCACTACTGGCATTGTAGAGGGTGTGCTCTGCCTGAGTCATTCTGCTGTGTCTGGTGGTGATAGAGTCCAAGCTCTCAGGCTCTTTATAATCTGATAGGAGAGGTAGGGTGGACAGAAGGGAAGGAATGATGACTGATTCCTGAGTCTGCTTTAGTTTGGATTGTTGGTTTTAATTCAAAGAGTGCAACTCCTCTATGTTTGGAAAGTGTAGTCAATTTATCTAATTTAGTTTAGAGTAGAATGTTCTACTGTTCAACTATGCATAATGAGCTGTTTTAAAGAAATTTTGCTATATTTTTACAGGGTTTGATATCTGATTATTAGAACCGTGAGCCGTATTAGAACCGTGAGCCACATGGTTACTGAGCTGATCGGTGTGATTAGCATCAGTGAGTGAAAATCTATGACAGTCTCAGCAGCATATTGGCAAGAACACGCCCTTTGCCTCCACAGCCAAAGGGAAATGTTTTCAGTTGCATTTTACTATAAATAGTGTGAGACACAAAGAAGTTAAGTGTATTTCATAACATGCCCAGTTGTTTTGAAATATCCTTAACCCAGAGCAATAGCAGTTCACGATTGGTAATAACCACCCCCAGGACTGGCTGCAGAGCCTGGGGTGAAAAGAAAATGTGGGGTGCTCGGTTCAAAGAGCAGAAAATGCAACCCAGCACAGGGGTCTTCTGAGCACGGGGTCACTGCACAGGCCACATGTTTGTCATGGGGCTGGCTCTGGCTGTCCCCCTTATGGAGTTGATGTATTTTAATATTGACATTAATGTATTAACACACTTAAGGAGCTTCCAAGCTCAAGGCCTGTACTTGACATATTTACAAGCATTTACCAATACTTAACAGGATTTCCCTGTAGCTCAAACGGTAAAGAATCTGCCTGCAATGCAGGAGACCAGGGTTCGATCCCTGGGTTGGGAAGATCCTCTGGAGAAGGTTATGGCAGCCCACTCCAGTCTTCTTGCCTGGAGAATCCCATGGATAGAGCAGCCTGGTGGGCTACAGTCCATGGGGTCGCAAAGAGTCAGACACGACTGAAGCGACTTAGCACACAAGTACCCAATGTGCTGAGTACTGCAAACACAGCATGTGCTTGCTTTTGGGCTTCCCTTGTGGCTCAGCTGGTAAAGAATCTGCCTGCAATGGGCTTGATTCCTGGGTTGGGAAGATCCCCTGGAGAAATGAAAGGCTCCCCACTCCAGTATTCTGGCCTGGAGAATTCCATGGACTATATAGTCCATGGGGTTGCAAAGAGTCAGACACGACTGAGCGACTTTCACTTCCTGCCAGTCATTGTACTAAACCCTTCACTTCTAGTGACTGACTTCATTCTCAGAAAATTCCTATCAGATAGGAAATGACATCTTGTCACTCATCATTGTCTGTTCCTAGAAGGGAATCGACAAGTCCAGCCTGCACATGAAAGGAGAAAAATTAAACTTCACCGTTTGGAGGAGGATATGCTAAAGGACTCACAAACGTGTTCATGGGCGTCATATCAACATGCAGGCTGCGAGGACTTCCTTGCTGGCCAGTGGTTAAGGACCACCTTGCAAAACAGGGGATGTGAGTTCGATCCCTATCTAGGTAACTAAGATCCCACAGGCTTCTGGGCAACTGAGCCCACGTGCCACATCGAAGATCCCACATGCCACAACTAAGACTTGACACAGCCAAGTAAGTAAATATTTAAAACAAATGTATATAGATAGATTGATAGATAGATTGTGTTTAAAACCATGAGCTTGGTTAAAATCACCATAATAGTGAGTGTCCAGAAAAAAAGAGAAGGGGACCTAGGACTGAGCCCTGCAATGCTACAACATGCAAAGGTTCCTTTTCTGCTCTCTAGCTAGGAAGCCAGGCATTTCCCAAGGTCACCAAGTCCATGGGTAGTGGAGCTGGACCCAGGCCCCAGGCACTCGGGTTTCAGAGCCTGCACTCTCCACTGCTCGGCTGCCCTGAAGGAAAACTACAAAGGCCCAAGTTCAGTAAATGAACAGACGAATGGAGATCTGTAAGCTGATATTTGCCATTTGGCCTGGTGTTATGATATCCATGAAAATTATCATTTCTTCTTGGGTTCTTGGCCTTGATGTGCCTGGCACCAGATGATGGTGCCCGTCATGGAACCACTCACTGGTTGACACGTTTCTTTGCTGAGCATCTCTCTATATCAGACACCGTTCCAGGCACTTAGGGTAAAATAGACAAAAAGCCCTGCTCTTGTGGGGCTTATATTCTAGCAAGAGGAGACAGAGAGTAGGCAGGAAACATAATAAACAGTCTAGAGGTTCCCCGGTGGCTCAGACAGTAAAGAGTCTGCGTGCAATGCGAGAGACCCAGGTTCAATCCCTGGGTTGAGAAGATCCCCTAGAGAAGGAAATGGCAACCCACTCCAGTATTCTTGCCTGGAAAAGCCCATGGCTGGAGGAGCCTGGTGGGCTACAGTCCATAGGGTCACAAAGAGTTGGACATAACTGAGCACCTTCACTTTCAGTATGTTGGAAAGTGGTATGTGTTATGGGGAAAAAATTAGAATTGGGTAAAAGAATCAGCAATTTATAGCAAAAGAAGGGTCCTCATTGCAAAGGGGAGTTTTGAGCAAACATGAAAGAAATCAAAGTTAGCAGAGTGGATATCAGTATTCCTGGCCCAGAAAACATCAAGAGCAAAGGCCAGAGGCTGGCGTATGCCTGGCATGATGAAGGGCAACACGGTGGCCAGGGCGGGCAGAGCAGAAGGAACAAGGGCAGGAGGATGGGAGGCGTGGCAGCAGGCAACGAGTGCCCGATCAGACACCCCAGTGGGCTCGCAGGAGGCAGGACTCTGGCGTTTTTACTTTGTGGGGTGAGAAGGGAGCCCCGGAAGGGATGGAGCAGGATTGCACTGGCTGCTTTGTGGGAAATGGCCTGGCGTCAGGGCAGAAGCCAGGGCAGAGAGAAGGGTTGCCTCACAACCCAACATCACTCACCTGGGGATGCGTGATCCAGGGGAGTGAGGGATTGCCCCGTATGGAAGCCGCAGCCTGTTTGTAACCTAATCTCAGAAACGGCATTCGAGTTCTTCTGCCATAATCTGTTCAGTAGAAGCCAGTCAGGAAGTTCAGATCACACTCAGAGGGAGTGAAATTAAGCTTCACCTCCTGAAGAAAGGTGTACAGAAAGCTGCGGGGTCATGTTTTTAAAACCATCACATCGACACGCAGGTTATATTTAACAGCATGAGATTGGATGAGATCACCAGGAAAAGAAAGGGGGACCAAGGGCTGAACCCCAGGATGTATCAACATTAAAAGGTTGAGGGGAAGATGAAGACTACCTGAGGAGGTCCGGAATGAGAAATTTGTGAAATGGGAAGAAAACCAAGAGAGCGTGGTGCTTTGGAGCTAAATGAAGAAAGTGCATCGAGGAGGAGACTGGTCAGCTCTGTCAAATGTGGCCGTCGGCAGGGTCACCCTCCCAGCCCAGGACAGGCCCAGCTCACGCCTGCTTTTATCCTGACCTCATTACTAATAATAGTCTCCCCCCTCCCCCGACCACCATTCACTCTTAAAAGCAGCCCAGTTTAGCGATGAATTATGTGCACATCCCAAACAGAAGTCAAGTTACATAAACTGTGAGATTTGTGAATTGGATCCGAAAGTGCAGAGATCACTGGTAACTAGGGGAGACGATCTGATTAGTGGTTTACTGTGATGCGTATATCAGCATCCTTTTCATTCAAAGTACTTTTCTATTAGAAGTTATTAATGGGACTTTCCTCGTGGTCCAGTGGCTAAGACTCCATGCTCCCAATTCAGGGAGCCCTCAATCCTTGGTCAGGGGACTATTAACAGATCCCACAGGCCACAATGAAGATCAAAGATCTGACGTGCCACAAGTAAGACTCAGCACAGCCAAATAAATAAATAAAAATAAATACTATTTGAGTTATTAAAGAGCCAAGCAAAATATTAACTATTAACAGGATTAACATAAATTTGGTACATTATTTCATGTTATAAGATTTGAAAAACCACAAATGCAGTTAGTTCACTAAATTTTAACTCTTCTCAGCCATTATTTGTTGTAATCAACAGTTACATTGAAGTTTGAGTCAGCTTTTGAAAAATTGTGACTATTAACAATGCTACAGAATTAATAGGTTCTTCTTGTTGTTGAAGTGAAAGAATTTGACCAACTGGCAAAAAAGAGCCTCTTCAATGCAATACAAGTAGATAAAGTAGAAACAGACACCCCGGGATTTGTGTTTATTCATGAAATGCTTTTCATTTGATAAAATGCGTAAAGGCTATGGGGGCTTCCCTGGTAGCTCAGCTTGTATAGAATCTCCCTGCAATTCAGGAGACCCCGGTTTAATTCCTGGGTTGGGAAGATCCCCTGGAGAAGGGATAGGCTACCCACCCCAGTATCCTTGGACTTCCCTGGTGGCTCAGATGGTAAAGAATCTGCCTGCAATGTGGGAGACCTGGGTTTGACCCCTGGATTGGGAAGATCCCTGGAGGAGGGCATGGCAACCCACTCTAGTATTCTTGCCTGGAGAATTCCATGCACAGAGGAGC
This sequence comes from Ovis canadensis, assembly GCF_042477335.2. Lineage (NCBI taxonomy): Eukaryota > Metazoa > Chordata > Mammalia > Artiodactyla > Bovidae > Ovis > Ovis canadensis. The sequence goes on along the minus strand of NC_091252.1, from coordinate 94,695,993 downwards.
CTGGAGGGCCATAGTCCATGGGGTTGCAAAGAGTGACCCAGCACACACATAAAGGCTATGGGGCTTCCCAGGTGGCACAGTGGTAAAGAACCTGCCTGCCAAGCAGGAGACTCGGGTTTGATCCCTGGGTTGGGAAGATCCCCTGGAGAAGGGAATGGCAACCCACTCCAGTATTCTTGCCTGGAGAATCCCATGGACAGAGGATTGTCCTCTGTGGGGTTGCAAAGAGTTGGACGCAACTGAGTGACTGAGCATGCGTGAGTGCATAAACGCTATAGTTACGGCTCAGCAGTGAAGAATCCACTTGCCAGTGCAGGAGACGAAACTCACGTTCAATCCCTGGGTCAGGAAGATCTCCTGGAGGAGGGAAATGGCAACCCACTCCAGAACAAAGGAGCCTGGCAGGCTACAGTCCTCGGGGTCGCAAGAGTGAAACACGACTGAAGCGACTAAGCAAGGCTTGTTCCCTGACTCTCCCGGTTGCCCCAGCTCTCAGCTTCCCTGCTGGCTACTTCGGAAGAGATGACCCTCGTCCCCCTATCGCACCCATCTCCACTCAGCCTGTGTCAAATTTAACCAGCCTCTGGCATTTACCTGCCCATCACTTTGCACTTCTTGGTGTGATTAGTCACCTGCCACAGCTGTGTGTGTGTGTGTGTGTGTGTGGTCCATGCCTGCACGTTCAGACCTGCTCGGGTCACAGGGCTCAAATACTACCTCACAGGGACTGTTTGTCAAGTGAAAGGTGACTCTTATTAACCTTGTTGAAAAATAAACACTGGCTTATTTCTGGCATGTTTCCAAAAAGGAAAGCTGCCATCAAGTTTCATTTTACTTATTTGGTCTCAGATCATTTTTTTCTTGGGGTCTTCGGCTTCACTGAAAAAGAGATTTCCATCCATAAGAAGAGGAAATGATCCTCATGGCTTAAGTGACCCCTCGTGAGGGGGAAAAAAAAAATGTTAGAAAGGAAAATTGTTTATAAAAACTTTCTAAGTGTTTCTGATATGAGTAGCGTTCTCATTTTAACTATCAGAAACTCTGACATGATTGTTTCCATAAAGGGTCCTACCAGATAGTCTCCATCTCTGACTGGGGGGCTCTGTCTGAGGAACTGACCAGGGTTCATGACCAGTACAGGGTGTCTGGGTTTCTTTTCACAAGAGGGTCAGTCCCAAGCTGAAAAAAACTCAGCCCACTGGGAAGAGGCAGTTAGGGTGGCAGGGCATGACCCAGAGGGTTGGAAATAGACCAAAAACCCAAACCTGGCTGAGAAGTTACTGTGAGATGAATTCTCCCGCCTTTACATGGAGTGCCTAATTTTATCTTTACAGTCACCCTGTACATCTGGAGCTATATTAGTCAACTAATGTCACAGAAATGACACAGAACAGATCATCTGCAGTAGCTTACAGAAACAAGTGTTTGCTTCTTGCTCATACAGCTGTAAGTCACCTTGCATCTGACGGGTGCAGCCAGGCTCAGCTGGGAGTGGGTGCCCACCACAGGTTAAGTTCATGCGTTCCGCAGTGTTTCTGCTTCCGGGACACTCAGGGCCTGTGCTTCTAACGGTAGTGCGGAGATGCAAGAGGGCACACCCAACCTCACAGGCATGCTTCAAGGCCTTTGCTTGCCTCTTGTACACTAACCACCTGTCCCAACAAGTCCAATGGCCAAGGCCAAAGTCAAGGCTCAGGGACAAGACGCTCTCCCCCCAGGAGGCCACGTCAGGAGTGTGGATGTGTAGCACTACTGTGGCAGCATGAAGACTGGGACCAGTAACCAAATCCAGCATGAGTGCTATTGTTACAGTCATCTTAGGGATGAGGATATGCCAGGAGAGGGCGGAAGGCTTGCCCAGTGGCCCGCTAATGTTAAGTGGAGACGCTGACATTTAAATCCAAGCAGACAAACCCCAGAGCCCACAGTTATTCAGGACAGCTCAAAGGGGACCAGGCAGACACTCCTGTGGGCCAGGAAGGACACATTAAAGGTCAGACACAGAGTGGGAAAGTCCAGGGGAAGGAGCAGGCTAGGATCAGCCTAAGAGGACTCCTGCCTGTGCCCGTCTTGTATCCACCTGTACAGATCGCTTCCCACAGGCTTGTTTGTAGAGGTGTCTCTAGGCCAGGGGGTGGAATCACAAATTGGCACACTTTATCCCCAAATAAGGAAGATACTCCCCAGATCATTTCATAATTCCAGTAGCTGTATCTCCTTAAATTTTTCTCTCATTTAAAATGGTATGTAATGAGTAAAACAAAACGCCGCTTTATAAACAAACAGGTTGATAGATAAATAAAAGTTTAAAAATATAACTGTAGTATCTTCCAGTGCTTAAGAATTGGTTCATGGGGAGTTTTTCTGTTGCACTTTGGATATGTTTGAATTTATTTTTATGTATATATATATATGTATATATGTATATACATATATATGTTCATCAAATTCCAAAATTTTTTCCTTTTCCAAAAAGCGAATTTAAACTTCAAGAATTTTGATCAGAAGCTAAAAATCTATCTTATAGCCATGTCTAAGATAGGCATAAATTTCAGTTATTTTAAAAGCTATTTTCTACTGTTGTAACCAACTATTGTATGTATTGGGTCAGAAAATGATAAATTCAATATAGCTTATTTTTTAATGTTTAATAACTGTGTTTATCCCTGGTGGCTCAGTAGTGAAGAATCCACCTGCAATGCAGGAGATTCATACAGAAGATGTGGGTTCAATCTCTGGGTCGGGAAGCTCCCCTGGAGTAGGAAATGGCAGCCCACTCCAGTATTCTTGCCTGGGAAATCTCATGGAGAGAGGAGCCTGGGGGGCTACAGTCCAAGGGGGTTGCAAAGAGTCAGAGACATGACTTAGTGACTCGACAACAACAAGTTGGGTTAGAAAGTAATAAATTCAAGGTAGCTTATTTTTTAATGTTTAATACCTGCTTATAACAAGAACAAGGTAAGTATAAAGATTGGTGAGAGGAGTTTTTTCCATCTAAACTTTTTAACATTTTGGTTTTCTGTTATAGCAAAGTGGTTCCAATTTGGGGCAATATTTCTTAGAGTTTCAGTGAAATACAGTCAGTTGTGTTCTTTTATCAATTGCCTTCTTATTTCTGACCAAATCATAAGAGGCCATTAGATTATGAAACAGTGATTCAAAGAAAGTACCATCAAAGGAGAAATGACGATCCTGTTTTAACCCCAAAATAGATCCAGTTGTAATTCCTTCGTATAGAGCTGATGCAACACTGCTGCTTTCATGGAAACAGGGGTACTCATGACTGATGCCGTTGCACAGTTGGTGCGCATGCCTCTCGTTCATTGTGAAACACCTACCTTAATTCTGCCCAGCTGCAGATCACTGCATGTACTCATTTTGTCTTTGTTTTCAAAATCTTTAAATACAACTGTAGTAAAATTTCCAACCATATTATTAAGATAAATTTGCTATTTAAAAATGAGGTTTCTTGTTTCATTATTAGATAGAAAAAATTTTAACTAGTTCATGTGATATAATATTTTATATCTTGTGTGTGTGTTTTAGTCGCTTCAGTCTTGTCCGACTGTTTGTGACCCCATGGACTATAGCCCACCAGGCTCCTCTGCCCATGGAATTCTCCAGGCAAGAATATTGGATCGGGTTGCCATTCCCTTCTCCAGGGGATCTTCCCAACCCAGGGGTCGAACCCCAGTCTCCTGCATTGCAGGCAGATTCTTTACTGTCTGAGCCACCAGGGAAGCCCCTTTACGTCTTAAATGTGATTATTAGAAAATAATGCTCACAATACATCAATCAAAATGTAGAAAAGCAAATTTTAAAAACATCTAAATAAGTAGAAGGATTAGAAAGTTGAGTTGGAAATAAATAGAAATTTTTAAATGTCAAAATAAAGGTAAGAAAATATCTGGTTTGCAATAGAAAACAAAAGCATTTCAATATAGAAGTAAATCTAAGAAAAATGCTCAAGAGAAAGTTACTGCAGTACACCCGTTACTGCAGGAGCAAAGCGGAGGTGGGAGCAGAGCTGGGGACACTTCGGATGATGGGACACATGCTTAGAAATGTGGGCCCTGGATCAACTCTGATGGGGACCACGTGGTGATATGATTCAGCAAGCTGAGTGTGCCTTCTCCATCTGGGCACTAAGCTTCCGTCTCTGCAAGTTACCTAGCAATGCTTTGCATTGTCACAGACCATCGTGCCCGATGCTGATACGTGTGTATAAATTTACTATCAGTAGTTTCCAGCTTTCTCATTTTCACAGAAATAAAATTTTCCTCAACTGTGCTAGTTAACAATGAGTCCAGTTGAAATCCACTTTACTAAAAATCCATCCTTAAAAATTTTTGTTTTCTAATGTTACGTGGAATGTCAAACCCCTTTCTGTAAAGTGTATAGCTAGTACGGTAAAAAAAATAATAATAATAAAATAAAATAAAACAGGCTATTTCTTTTCCTGCCGCTGTGCAGTGACATTCTTTGCAGGAGCCCCGTCATGTTCCAGTCTGGTGCTTGGAGGTCATTATCCAACATAATTCACTTTGTCCTCTTTTCTTGGGAGATGAGTGCTGAGCCAGCAGGGCGGGCTTGCCTCCTTTGGGTGAGGCTGCTGAGTTTGGTGGTGGGCGGCGTGGAGTTCTGAAGCGAGTGTTGGCTCTGGAGACAGTTTCAGTCCCTCTCGGGTTATTTCTGGGCTCTGTCATCCCGGGTTCCCTCACCTGCAAGATGACATAATCAAGCTCCCTGGTAGACTCTTACTAAAGATGTGATGCCACTATGTCACCTCCTTGGTGCTCAACAGATACTAGTTTTCTTCCTTAACTATTGCTGGAAAAATGGGACTTCCCTGGTGGCTCAGTGGTAAAGAATCTGACTGCCAGTGCAGGGGACATGAGTTCGATCCCTGGTCGGGGAAGATCCCACGTATTGCGGAGCAACTAAGCTGTTGAGCCACAACGATTGAGTCTGTGCTCTGAGGCCCAGGGGCCACAGCTATGAGCCCTCGTGCCCTAGAGCCCAGGCTCCAAACAGGAGAGGCCACCAGCATGAGAAACCCACGTACCACAGCTAGCGAAAAGCCCAGTACAGCCACACTTAGATAAATAAAATGATAAAAAGTGGAATGAATCTGTAGAATAGTGTGCAGAGGATTAAGTATGAGTACTTCTGAAAGCTTGTAAGTTTGGTTTGTTTGTTTTTTCTTAAGTCATGGAGTCCCTTGTCCCAGGTCTATTTTTCACAGGAATTTGCGAATGTAATATGGGCTTCCCTCATAGTTCAGTTGGTAAAGAATCCACCTGCAACGCAGGAAACCCCATTTTGATCCCTGGGCCGGGAAGATCCCCTGGAGAAGGGATAGGCTACCCACTCCAGTATTCTTGGGCTTCCCTGGCGGCTCAGCTGGATAAAGAGTCTGCCGATGCAGGAGACCTGGGTTTGATCCCTGGGTTGGGAAGATTCCTTGAGGAAGGGAAAGGCTACCCACTCCAGTACTCTGGCCTGGAGAATTCCATGGACTATATAGTCCATGGGGTTGCAAAGAGTCAAACAAGACTGAGCGACTTTTACTTCCCTTCACTTCTGAATGTAAGGATAAGGGAAAGCTGAAGGGTGGACACCCCCATCACAGAGTGGGGACCGGGAGAGCAGCCCCGGGGGGTCAGTGCTGAGGGCCCCCCACTCCCCTTCCCTCTTTCTCGAGTCTCTGTGATACTATTGGCAAGAGGAATGAGGCCTGAGTGTTATGTTTTTTAAAAGGAAAGGAAAAAAAACAAGACCCTTAAGAGTGTTTCTTCCTTTTCAATGTAGACCATTAAGCTAATCATTTGAGCCAGATGAGAAGATCAGAAGGTCTCTTCCTTTGTGTGTGTTCACCGCAGCACTTGGTGAGAGGGGACTCCCCCGTGACCAGTCCCCTGGGCAGGCCACCTTGCCACTGGCGGATGTGGGCAGTTACGTAGCCCAGGGTCACAGAGGGACCACCTCCCGTGATGCACAGGGTGGGACGGGCCCTGGGTTGAGATGGAGTGGGGGCAGGGTGGGAAGGGAGACAGGCTATTTAAAGTGTCTTGCGGGCTTGGTGTGTCCCGTACGTACCGGTAAAGCGTGACCTGAACAGCCTCTGTCAGGTGTCCAGCCCTGTGCTGCATTGACCCTGGTCCAGCCCCTGTTCTCTTGACCCAGGGGACACTCGCTGCCCACCTCCACCTCCAGAAAAAAACTAAAACGCACAAACTCCTTCCACAGAGAGAAATCTCTGCTGGGCCACAAAACCTTCCACGTGCCTTCAGTGCCCAGATGCCACTGTCCCTGAGTTCGCTCACTGTGGATTGAAGGATGCAATAAGAGCTAACATTCTACTGTTTTGATTCTCTGCCGGGCACTGGACTAACATTTTTTATATTATTTACGTAATTTGATCCACGTAGCAGCCCGCCGCTGGTACGTTTATTCTCACTTTGAAAGTGGGGTAGCTGATGCTCGGGTGGCTGACTTCCTTGCCTGGAACGACAGCTCGGGGAAGCAGTGAAGTGCAGATTTGAAGCGGGGTTTGCTCACAACCAAGCCTGTGCTTTGAACGGCTCCGTGGGGGCTGCATAGGTCTGGGCCCAGGTGTGTTGTCACTAGTTAGTCTAGGCTTTCTTGATATACTAGCGAAAAAAATTGCAAAACAAAATTTACGGGAAAACTATGAACACTTGGTCACAGGAGGCTATAACCCAGTTTTACCAGGGGAATCTGGCTACAGAGGTCATCTAAACTTGCCTTCCCCTCCTTCTCATTCTAGAGCCCACATGTTCTCTAGTAGCATCATTGAATTCTTGGCAATTCAAAGGTCTTGGAAGAGAATCCATCTTTTAATTCTCCCAGGTTAAAATTTACTCATTGCAGGTCTTTGTTTATTTTTACTAAGTGCCAAGTATTTTTATTTTCTGCCAGACTACGAGCCTCAGAATGCTGTACTCTGTAACCCCGGGGAAGACCCAGAGCAAGGCCAGGAAGAGGGGAAAGGCAAAGCGAGGGCCATGCCATCTTTGCCGGTTAAATCCCGTTGTCTCTGCAAGAACTTCAGCTTCCTCCACCAGTACTCACTGGAGCGAGTTTGACTTGCAAATTTATACCAGGCTGACAAATAATAGAAGTGAGCAAATGAAATAATAGAGGAACTTGAAACTCTTCATCCTCCACTTAGATCGTGCCTCTCCAGGACATTCATTTAGGGCATGTGCACTGACTCAGCGGTAAAGAATCCACCTGCCGATGCCGGAGACTCGAGTCCAATCCCTGAGTTGGAAAGATCCCCTGGAGAAGGAAATGGCCACCCACTCCAGTATTCGTGCCTAGAGAATCCCGTGGATAGAGGAGCCTGGCGGGCTACAGCCCACGGGGTCGCAGAAGAGTCCCCCACGACCTACTGACTAAGCAGCAATACACACAAAGTCAAGACAGAGGCTCCTCTTTAGGGAGGGGCTGAACGGTGGGCTCAGACAAGAGCAAAATGTCCTGCTTTCCTCTGTGAATGTGTGTGTGTGCGTGAGTGTGCTCAGTCACTCAGTTGTGTCTGACTCTTGCAGCCCCACGAACTGTAGCCCACCAGGCTCCTCTGTCCATGGGATTCTCCAGGCAAGAATACTAGAGTGGGTTGCCATTTCCTCCTTCAAGGGATTTTCCCCACCCAGGGATCGAACCCACATCTCCTGCATCGCAGGCAGATTCTTTACCCCTGAGCCTCCTGGAATGCCCCCTTCTTCACTTCCTTCCCCCCAAATCCATTCAATGCTCCAAACCATGAAACCAACCCCTGCCTGGTCTCCCTTGCCTGCCCAGCCCCATCTCATCCTCTAGACCTTGAAGACTGATCCCAACACAGCTCCCCACTCACCTCTCTCCCATCATTTCCAAACCTCAGTGTCAGACATCTGAGCTAATTAAACCACCAATCACATCACACCACTCCTGCCGAAAACCCAGCACCTCCGTGTGGCCTTGAGGGCACTCTGCTCTCCGGTCTGACGGCCTTTGCCTGTCCGCCCACTGTGCCAGGATACTTTCAGTTTCCAAAACACCCCGAGACTCCCATTCCTGGGCCTTTATCCTTGCTGACTGCTCCACCACAAGTCTCCTCGTCTTCCTATAATTGTTGCTGGACCACAGGCACCTGCTGGGTGGGGTGAGCCTTAGTCATCCTGGAGCCCCACAGAGCAGGAGCTTGGCAGAAGCTCCCCCCCCTCCCAGATAAATGGAGAAGTGCCCACCCAGGAGGAGGATTTGGGAGTGTCAGTCTCTCAGTCGTGTCCAACTCTTTGCGACCCCATGGACTGTAGCCCACCAGGCTCCTCTGTCCATGGGATTTCCCAGGCAAGAATACTGGAGTGGGTTGCGATTCCCTTCTCCAGAGGATCTTTCCCACCCAGGAATCAAACCCAGGTCTTCTACATGGCAGACAGATTCTTTACCTTCTGAGCTACAGGGAAGTCCCTATCCCATAAAGTCTCTTTTCAGCCAGAACATTTTAGAATAGCAGTACAGGGCAGTGCCATGATCAAGGGCAGCATCATGGTCAAGGGCAGAAGTAGGACCCGAGTTCAGCCCCAACTCTGCCCAGGGAGCTCCTTGGCAAAGTGTGGGGAGTAACAGAACCACAGCACAGAGTGGCAGGAAGGTTAGAAGAGACAGCAGTGCCAGAACAGTGGGGAAAACACCTGGATCCATGTGGCTCTCATTTTATTTCTTTATTTCCCCTTAATCTCTCTCAAATCAAAATCCAGCTTGAGATGTGCCTCCCCTCTTCCCTGGGAAGGAGCCAGATGTCCACTTCGCTAGGGGAACAGGCTTAATGACAGAGAGACTGGCATCCGGTCTGGAGGGTCGGGGGGTGGGCGGCCACGGGGCGGTGGGCTCTGGATTCTGAAGGCCTGGAAAACCCATGGTTCACCACGGAAACCATGACAGGGCTTTAGATTAACACCCGCCCTCCCTTCCTCCTCCGGGGCCCCCTCGAGTGAAAGGACAGAGGCCCCGGGCGCCCGCGGCGAGAAGCCCACTCTGCGGTTTGGCTTTTCCTGTCCTCCCACTCGCTACAGAGTGGGCCGAGCTGCTATTGCTCAGGGACCACTTCCCTCAGCGCTCGCAGGCAGCAGAACCCACAAGGCCAGCACTTCTGACGGGGGCCATGAGGCCCCAGCAGAGGCCAGGACATTTTCTGTGTCCGCCAACACCACTCCCTTCTCTTCTGAGTCCAGGAATCTCGCCTCCAATTGCTTTTGAGAAAAGAAAAAAAAAAAAGCCCCCATGGCAGCCTCATTCCCCTGTAATAACCACATCTTCAAAGGAACTATGGTCCTACTTTGAAAAACGCCAAAGGTGCCCTAAGCGCCGTAGATCTGGGAAATGTCTCCTTTAAGCACAGACCATAAACTGCATCTCTGTGCGCAGTGATCCCTGAAGGTTTCAGCGTTAGAATCCTGTCCGTTTCCCTTCCTTGGCTCTTCTGGAATCAGCTCTTCACACCCCTCTCTGCCTCTTGAGTGCTGGCCCAAAAGGAAGCTCCCATGGAGATCAGTGGTAGTTCCACGGACCAGACAGGACCTTATTTGACTTGAGCTGGAGGCATAAAGTGGTTAATTTGATTCCCGAAGCAAGAAGTTGCTATCGCAAATAAATTAATGACTCATTCTCATGGATGGGCTTGGAGGCGCTGGGAATGGATTAATGTTTTTTATTATCAACAAGCTTTTGTTAAACTTAACCCTGTGTCAGATGCTATGCTGGTCCCTGGGTGCTCTCTGTCCACTCCATCTGGAAGGGCAATTGATCTAAATAAATAACAAGAGTTCAGGACTCAAAAATCAGCTGGACTCAGAATCCTATTCAGTGTAAGCTTTGAAAGGTGTCCTGTAGTTGTTGAAATTGAAACTGTGGTGTTTATTCAGGGAGATGGTATTGTCTGTGCAGAAGGCAAAAGATCGATTTGGCATCAGAAGACCTGGGTTTCCGTCTCAGCTCTCCTGTGTATTAGCCGTCAGGTTTTAGCAAAGTCCTTGCACCCTTGGTTTCCTCATGAGAGCACCTCCTCGGTGAATCAGAGCTGGAGTTAAATGAGACAATGTGTGCAAAGTGTGCCTTGCAAACCCAGCTTCAACACAGGCTGATCCTTTCATAGGGTTTACACATGAGGTCGTTAAAACTTTACAGAGCCATGTTTAAAAGTTGTTTTATAGGAAAGCTGGCAATGCTTCCAAGCATGTTCACAGACTCGGTAGATTTCAAGGTTGAACAATAACATTCCAACCCAAACAACCAAATTCTGGGCAGTCAAAATTCAAGGAGGAAATTATAAGAAGATAGGAAAAATGTGGAAATGATTAAAAAAAAAGGAAGGATGTGAGACAGAGGGACAAGAGAAAGGATGCATACGTGGTTGCATCTGACTCTTTGTGACCCCATGGACTGTAGCCCGCTGGGGTCCTCTGTCTTTGGGATTCTCCAGGCAAGAATACTGGAGTGGGTTCCCATGCCCTCCTCCAGGGAATCTCCCCAACCCAGGGATCATCCCTTATGTCTCCTGCATTGGCAAGTGGGTCCTTTGCCACTAGCACCACCTGGGAAGCCTACAAAAAGATGCGAGGGAAGGGCAGTAGGCGGGAGAGCGGCCAGGGAGAAATCCAGCCTCTCCGAGCAGAGGATGGGGAGCTAGAAGAAGTGAGGGATGTGGAGGCTGGGGTACCCGACGGCTTCATGCAGGAAGGGAACCGTGGTTCCTCAACCCAATTAGATCTTTGCCATCTCAGTTTCTTTGCATTTGCTTCTCCCTTTCTCTGGGACATTCTTCTAACCTCAGCCAGTCACTCCCCTCACGTAACAATACCCTCATTCCCCCGCTAAAGTCTTCAGTTCTCTGAATTGTCTCTTTTGCACAGATGTTTCCTCTACCACTTTACCCGACGTCACTTGACTAAATGAATGAGTAAATGGCAGGAAAAAGTTTCGTAAGCAGATGGAGATCCTGGGGTCTAGGATGCTGAATTTCAGGTAGTTTAGCACCTACGACTGTGATCAGCATTGCTGTTACTTTTTAACAAAGTGTCAAATATCTTCATAAATAATGAAGAATTCAAATACCCATAGATTGAAGAAAAAAAAAGTCCGATGCAGTGTTTTCATCTCCAGTGAGCTCCAGTGAAGGTAGAGGTTTTGTTTATTCCCTGACACATCAACACTTGGTATCGTTCCTGACATGTGGCTGGCACTTATAAAAAATTGACTAAACAGAGGAAGTTCAGTTCAGTTCAGTTCAGTTCAGTCACTCAGTCATGTCCGACTCTTTGCAACCCATGGACTGCAGCACACCAGGCCTCCCTGCCCATCACCAACTCCCGGAATTTACCCAAACTCATGTCCATTGAGTCGGTAATGCCATCCAACCATCTCATCCTCTGTCGTCCCCTTCTCCTCCTGCCTTCAATCTTTCCCAGAATCAGGGTCTTTTCCAGTGAGTCAGCTCTTCGCATCAGGTGGCCAAAGTATTGGAGTTTCAGCTTCAACATCAGTCCTTCTAATGAATGCTCAGAACTGATCTCCTTTAGGATGGACTGGTTGGATCTCCTTGTTTTAGCAAAACACTGTGGCACTTTGGCCCCAGTCAGGTGCTTCTGCTATTCCTTTCCTAGCTTCATGAGAAATCGCAGCAGAGTCGATGCCAAAGTTGAGCAGCTGGTGACAGCCACCCTGGTCCTCTCATGTCACTTAACTACCACGTGTGTGACCAGGGGCCAAGCACAGCCCTGCATCAATAATGTGGATGTAGCTTTTCCTTTCTTCAGATGACTTTGATCCCTTCAAAGGATCACGATGTACTCACAGATTAATTAAAATTACTGTTAGCACTAAATTTTTATCATCTAAATTTAGACATCATTTTATTTACATTTTCTTAGTTGAATTGCTTTTATTCCTTTTTTTTTTTCTCTTGTGAAAAGAAGGAAAAAGCAACAGAAAAGCACTTTGTGGAATGTTAGAGCTGCCTCATACCTGGCAACAAAAACAGAATTTGCCGTTTGTGAAAATGTGAGACAGTTCTGGAGAAGATAATAAATGATGCTCCATCAAAATATGTCTCACCAAAATTCACCCTTTACCATGTTTGGTTTTGTTTTTAATTACCCTTTCTCTCTCTTCCCTTCCACAACCCTTGAGGAATTTCTGTACTGGATTCTTAACTCCTGAGTCTTTGCAAATTTGAAATCTTCGGTAGTATTACAGTTTTAGGTGTACATATCTCATTTCCTGCTTCCTACTAGAACTTTGATTTTGTTCAGGAATCTGCTCCACCCACTAAGCCCATGTTTCTTTAAAAAAAAAAAAAAAAAACTTAGCTGTTTGTTTATTGTCGGCTGCACCACACCACATGCAGGATCTTGGTTCGCCGACCAGGGATCAAACTCATGCCCCTTGTATTGGAAGCACAGTCTTAACCACTGGACTGCCAGGGGAGTTCCAAGCCCACATGTCTAAGAGGAAGCTGAACCACCCTCAGTTTGACTGGGGTGGACTTGACCAGTCTAAAGCCTTTCTCTCTTTTTTGTGAGTGACTGGCCCTAGGATAGACATTACAGGCATGTGACTCCATTTTGCTTTATGAGATGAGGCATCTGGTTAAAGACACCTCGAGATGCTTTACCAGGAGCTTCTAGAAAACACCAAATGGCTCCATAGGGATATTCCCATAAGCAGTATCATCCATGGCAAACAACCTTTTCTAAAACTATATTCAGAATACAAACCACAATAGAAAACAAGTTACCAAAAGGGGCAGTTAATAAATATAAACAATATTTTCACATCAAAAACTGGAGGGCATTAAACAATCTAAACATATTTAAAATACAAGGAAAGGGTACAAAGGGAAAACATACGTTAAAAATTCAGTTTATACAAGTATCTAAGTTTATACAAGTGAAAACAAAAATAATGGATATGAAGCCTCAAAAGGTAGGCTTAATAGAAAGTTACATACAGTTGAAAGAAAGATTAATGAATTACAATATAAAACTAAGGAAATCACTTAGAATGTGGTTGAGAAAGAAAATGTGAAGTATAAAAGGTACAAGGGTAGAATGAGAGGGGCTAACGTGCCTAATTAGAGTTCTAGAACAAGAAGATAAAAGAAAAAATTAGAGACTGTAGTCAGCCAATAAGTGTCTGAAATTTTTCCAGAAGAGAGAAAAAATATGAGTCTTCAAGTTGTATGAGTCAGCTGAATCTAGGATAGTGTATGGTAGGAAAACTGCAGAATATCAAAGGCAAAGAGAAAAATCAGAAAGTTATTTTAAAAGAAAACAGACAAGTTACAAAGGAATAATTAAACTGACAGTGGATTTCTAAGAAGCAATAATAGATGCCAGGACCATAAATGATACCTTTTATAATAAATACTCAGGGAAAAACAGTTATAGTCACAGGAATCTTATTTCTAGCTAAACTACCATTCAAAGTTAGAAGTTAAATACAGATAATTTCAGACGTATAAAGTCTAACAGTTGAGCCCCCACAGAGTCTTGCTGACAAATTACTGAAAGGTATACTTCAGCAAGAGGGATATTGAATCCAAGAGGAAAGATGGAGCTCCCAAAACACATTAGTGGCCAAAGAAATCCATCAAATGCACTGTCGAGTCTAAATAGTTACCGGCTGTACAGATAATTATAATAGCTAACTGAGGGTGTGAAACTAAAGTCAAGATGGACTCCGTATAATAGATGATAATATCATAAAAGATGGAAGAGAAGCTCAGATGTTAAGTCACTTTTTACTTGTTCAAGAAAAGAATAGACATACCAATCATCTCTAGATTTTGTTAGAAAAACATAAGGTCAAGTTTAAATTTTAAGAGGTAGTGGATGATGGCTAAAATAATTTTTTAACGTATGCTTTCCAAACAATTATACAGGGAAGTAAGGAAGTAAAGAAAATCTGATCCATTCAGTATCAGACAAGAAAGGGGGAGCAAAAGAAGCAGAGCGATAAGATGCAGACAGGAGCTGTAGTTATTCCTCAAATTCAGTCTCAGTCCTGCCCAAATATCATGTAACCTAATGGACGCGAGTCTGAGTGAACTCCGGCAGATGGTGATGGACAGGGAGGCCTGGCGTGCTGCGATTCATGGGGTCGCAAAGAGTCAGACGCGACTGAGCGACTGAACTGAACTGAACTGAAAGACTGAATTGTAAAGTTGGTTTCCAATAACACTGTTCAAAGTCTCAAAGAGAAGGACAGAGAAGAAGAAATATGTTAGCATATGCACACACATGCACACAGAAGGAGCACATTAAAAATAGACATGGTTCCAACAGCCCCCTCTCCCTCTAACTGGTTGAGACATATAACTTCCTTCCCCCACAGCTCATTTTGTGCTTCCTTCAGCCTCAGCCAGGCTTCCTTCAGGCTTCAGCTGGTTCAAGTTCTCTGTCTGGTGCAGTGACTCAGCCCCTCATTCCAGAGGGGTCTGGATTCTCACTGCCTCTCTTTTTTTTTTTTTTTTTTAAGTTGCTATAGTTTTCCACTGGACATGGAAGTACTAAAGAACAACTCCAAATGCTCTGGGTTCCAAATAGAGCTCCTCTCCACCCCTGTGGTGTTGAGCAAACAAATTGCCTCTCAGTGACTGACCCAGCCCAGCCTGGCAGGGGTAATGGGGCTACCACATGATACTTGTGACATCAGCTGTGTGGAGTTTTTCCACCAGCTGGGTACCTACAGTTCACATCAATCCTGACAATAACTGGAATTAGGGCAGACTGAAGCTCAGTCAGTAAAGAATCTCTGCTTGCAATGCAGAAGACCCAGGTTTGATCCCTTGGTCAGGAAGATCCCCTGAAGAAGGAAATGACCCACTCCAGTATTCTTGCCTGGAGAATCCCATGGACAGAGGAGCCTGGGTTGCAAAGAGTCAGACACAACTACGCACTCACATGCACAGATGAGGAGGGGCACGGGAGCAGATCCAGACGAGTCCTGAACACAGAAGCTTGTATCTCTGTGGGGTTGGGATGCACCATCCTCCCAGCTTGTAGGTGTGCTCACCAACCTGCAAACTTTCCAGACACCATATTTTTGAGGGTTCTGTGGAGGCTTCATCACATAGGCATGATCAGTCACTAACTCAAGCTCCATCTTCCTCCCCTTCTCAGAGGATGAAAGCGTGAGCCCGAAATCTCCATGTTTCTGATTATGGCTTAGTCTTTCTGGTGCCCAGTAGCCCCAGAAGCTATCCTGGAGTCCACCCAGAGTGACTTCTTGAGAACAAAAGACACTCTTATCACCCAAGAAATTCCAAGGAACTGTGTAGGGAGCCAGGATCAAAGACTGAAAGTTAAAATAGTCTCCTAAATGCTCTTAGCACTTAAGAAATTACAAAGATGTCAGGAGCTGTGCCAGGAACTGGGAGCAGAGACCTAGAGACGGATTTTCAACGAGTCTTTTCCTTTCGGCTCTGTGGCACCTGGCACCCTCTCTGGTCAGACGGCCATCTCAAGTGCCAATTCAGCCGGTCCCCTCGGGACACATTCCTCCCTTATAACACAATCTCCTAGAAGACCTTAAGTTTTGGGGCAAGAGGAAGAAGCAAGAGAGTCTAGACGTGTAATCTGATGTAGTCTTGAGATTCCTGGCCCATGGGTACTGGCTAAGGCAGAAACGGCGTGGCTTGAAGAAACCAGTGGACTGGCACAGTCACGTCCATTAACTGAGAAAGTGAATCCAGTTCCCTTGGGTCTGCTTTTCTCCCCAGCTACAGAGGCATTCCCCACGTTGTTTCACCAGCCTCACCTAATGATCCACATTTTTAATTATATCTCCCTAGCCTGAGGGACTGGGAGCTTTGACCTCTCTGAATTTCTCAGCCTCTCACCAGACAGTGTAGCCATCCAGGCTACCAGCTCGTCTTGGCAGAGAGAGGACCTCTCATGGCACAGTCCCCTACTCTGAGGATACAGAAGCTTGTCCTCAGAGTACCAGGGCTGTCCTTCCAGGAGTTGGGGGAAGCAGCTCTTCCAGGGCTCCGAGCTGCCCATCAGTTGAAGACACAGCTCAACATATTGAGTCCACTCTACCCGGTCTCATCACCCTCGGAGTGAGACAAGACCTCGGGCACTTCAGAGAGCTTGGCCGCACCACCCGGCATGCACAGGCCCCTCCCGGAAAGGCCCTGCCCTTGTGCTCCTCCGATTGGACTCCGTTGCTTTAACAACCACATAGCAAGTGTAGCTGCAAACAAGATGGTAGTCTCCTAGGTCACTTCTGACACCCATGTCACTACTTTGTAATCATATTTCACAATTTATGTTTTCAACTCCTGTCTCGGCAAAAATAGAAACAAAGCCCCCAAAAAATCCAAGGGCTGATTTGGTGGGCATTAAACACCCTACTGTGTCTCCCAGGAGAAAAAAACATTGACCATTTCTTGATTCGCATTTTCCTTCGTGTGAGCAGAAAATGTAACATCTTGCTGGGCTGAAGTGTCCTTGTGCCCCGCCATCAACTGAGTTCGTAGAAAAGGGAGAAGTCATATATTTGGCTTGTAGTTTGCATAGTCACCTACAGGGAAGCCAAGACGAGGCAAACAAACACAAAGCCAGGCTGCCTCCATCATGAGGAGATGGGGAAACGTGGGCTGGTGTTGGCAGGGGGTAAAGCAGGAGCTGGGAGAGCAGGTGTCAGGAGCATATCTTTTAAAGTTTCAAGTCGTAGAGGAATCAGGCTGTCTCTGGAGTATGAGTGCCATCTCAGTATGTCTTGTTCACAGGCCAGAGATGCGCTTCTTGCAGTGCGTGCTAAGTCACTTCAGTTGTGTCTGACTCTCTGCGACCCCGTGGACTGTAGCCCACCAGGCTCCTCTGTCCACGAGATTCTCCAGGCAAGAGTACTGCAGTGGGTTGCCATGCCCTCCTCCAGGGGATCTTCCAGACCCAGAGACCGAACCCGCATCTTTTTACATCTCCTGCACTGGCAGGCAGGTTCTTTACCACTAGTGCCACCGGGGAAGTCCTGTGCTTCTTGCAAAGAGCATGCCGAGACAGTCTTCCTTGGCAACAAAAACGTGCTGGGGGAGAAGATGCTGAAGACAGCCATTATATCAAAGTCTGGTCCTTCGTGTGCTTCGGCTCTCACAAAAATAGGTTTAGGAGGAAGACGCCAATGTCTGTTTTCTCTCCAAGAGCAGTCTGTGATCTCCCAATGAGGGTGACATCTTTATGGAGGATGAATTTACACGATGATAAAAAAAAAATCACAGAAAAATGCAGGGCATCATCTTCCTTGGGACCTGAGGGTGCTGCCAGCCTCCTGCCCTGAATCTCTGCATGCAGATAACCAGAGGTACCCTGGTGGCAATGTGAGAGATGGGAACTGAATGCAGCCATAGTTCTTGTTTATTATTTCAAGCAGAAAATTGTTGTTGCAAATATATATATTTAGGACTGACAGGTCAGCCTGCCCTACAGAGTAACTGGACTTTGTCCGGGTGGCCAGCACAAGGCCTTATGTTAATCGCTGGGCAAATGAGAGAACTGCTACTGTGACCTTGTCCCTGCCCTCTCTCCTGCCCTCCACCTCTCCCTCCCCGCCAACCAGAAGCCCTCCCTGCACCTGCTATCATCAAAGTTTGCTGTTCTGTGTTAGCAATGCCATGTGCCTCTGAGATGCTTGAAATGTTTTGAAAATATGCTGAGGTTAAGTGATATTTATGGGTCTGTGTTTTGCACTGGCTATTATTCTTATTATTCAGTTGAGAGCTACATCCAGATAAAGTGGTCCTCCTCTCCTAAATCAGGGATGGTGAGGACCACTGCCTACCCTTGGCTCTCAACTTCACCCCTCCCTGCCAAAGCCATGGTTCTTTTCTGCCCCCAGTTCTCCTGGTGAATTGCAGCTAGGAGCTTCATAGAAAAACAGAGCTTGATAAGGGTCCAGAAGGCCAGACATATCTTGCTTTTAGGGTGAATGTGTCCTGCATGTCCAGAATGTGTTTTCCCCCACGCCTTACAATAATTATATTGTGGTACATGGAGTGCCCACTGAGATTGAAAGGGAGACTTTCAAGCTTGTTCTTGTCAAGAGGGAATGTCTCAACACTATGCCGCACTTTACTCAGCCTTCAAAGTGCCTGCTAAATTCCGATTCTTTTTGTGATTTTTTTCTTTTCATTATTAAGTGCCTACTATCTGCCTGGCCTTAAGCTTTTCTTTTGATCTACCGTATGGTGCTTTTTATTTTTTCTAACAACAAAGCTGGGAATCTCTTAAAATGAGGCAGGAAGAAATGTCCTTTGACACGTCCTGCTGACTTCTGGCGCTTGCCACAGAAAGCTATGAAGACAGAAATCCCCATCTGTTATCATGGCTTTTATTATCAAAACCCTTGGCCACTGAGAATTTCCTTGTATGAGTTGGGGACTGACATAGGGATGGCACCCACTCAACTCTACCAAAGATGCTGTATCTCTAGTTCTGTGCCAAACCTCCAATGCAGACCTAGTCTCCACTTGGAACTGGGGACCTGGGGGAATCTCAAGGCATTTGTGCCAGTGGGTGCCTTGTCAAATCAGACCCACTGATAGCTGCTTCCTCAGAAATGATCCACGGAAAGTTTTGCTAGTGCTCAATCTTTCTTTCTGAGTACTGTCTGGACACTGGATGGACAGCTAACCAAATGACAGAGATGAATAGCAAAGAAGGCAAGAGGACCCCGCCTCTGAACTGGGGCTGCTCAGGTCTTACAAGGCCGCTGGCTTAACCTGGAGTACGTCCACAGTAGCACTCCTGACTCAAACAGAGAAGACAAATCAGATTCTCACTTGCTTTTTTCCAGGTCTTCCACGAGCTACAGATTCGAACAGAAGCTGCCGCTCTCTGAGTTGGGGGTGGTCTCCTGTGACAGCGAGGAAGAGCTGGACAAAGATGAGGCTGGCCGCCTCACCCCCAGGGGAGGAAACACCATCTTCTTTACGATGGCCTCGAAGCCTTGTGTCACCGAGTTTCCGTAAGTGCCACCAAATTCAGCAGCAGGTTTTCAACCCTAAGATCCACAGGAAGCCCCTGGTCCTTTAATCAACTCACAGCTGTTACAGCAAATCAGAACGCAAAAATTTGTCCCCTCCAGGAGCAACTGGGGGGGATCTGTATTATTATTAGCAGAGGGCTGCCTCAGAGTCTGTTTTGGCTCTTTCCTGCATTTCATCCAAATCAGTTGCTTTTAAAGAAATAAGCAGGTTGTGAGCAAAGATGAGAAAGGAAGAGAGACAGCTGAGTGCTGGTCATTCACTACCGATTCGAGGGCTCAGGCTACCAGTTAGGTTTATTTCCCTTGAAAAGATTTATTACACAAATAATAGTACTTCTTTTCCTTAAAGCACGTTTTTGAGCCAGGAACCCCATGAGTAAGTGTATCACATAGGAGATTCAGTGAGGGAACAAAAGCCGTTTGCTGTCCCAGTCTTTCATGAGAAGACTCAGAACAGCCTTAGTTTTCTGCTCACAGCAGGGTTGATGAGGGTGTTAATTTCCTTATTACACACCATCCTCTCCAAATGCCTTTATGCGTCACGGGATTCTCACATCTATCAAAGTGCTGCAAGGGTGATGATACAAGCATAAGCATTATTATCACTGCTCCTTCTTGGCATTGGGAATGAGTGTCCACGTCAGCTGTGTCCAAGAGACTGAAGCCTCAGGAAGCGCAAGACTCGTTCCTTCCCGTGGGCCTAGAAGGTAACCTGGAAAAGGTCCACTCTGTCCCCCACGTGCTTTGCCCCGTCGACCCTCACAATCCACACGCAGTGCTGGGGTCCTTGAATCGCCACCCAGCATGGAATCCGGAAGCCCAGCCCACGGTTTGCTCTTGGCCCCTGAGCCTGGCACATGATAGCACTCAAAAAACTAGTGTTGAGGTGAATTGGATTGTCCTGCTCTTCCCCGGGGATTCCTCTACACCATCTTCATCTGCGCTCACCATCCCAACTCAGCTGCGCCCTCGGTTGGCTGGCAGGAGCCATCTGACTTAGAGACCCAGGTGAACGGCGCTCAGGGCCTGTGGGGTAAGTAAAGTCTCAGGCTTTATACACACCTTCACCAAAACCAGATTTCGAATAAGGAACTCCGGACACCTGGAGGGAGCTTGTGTGTGGGGCCCTCGGTGCTCATCAGCAGTCTTGTCCTTCCTTCTCTGGACGGTGCCTGACTCAGGTTCCAGCTCAGGTTCCAACTCAGGTTCCGGCTCAGGTTCCGGCTCAGGTTCGCCTGCCTGAGAAGCCTGCGCGTGTGCTCAGTGGTGTCCGACTCTGCGACCCCATGGACGGTAGCCCACCAGGATGCTGTGTCCATGGGGATTCTCTGGGCAAGAGTACTGGAGCGGGTTGCCATTTCCTCCTCCAGGGGATCTTCCCGACCCAGGGATCAAACCTGCGTCTGTTAACGTCTCCTGCATGGGCAGGCAGGTACTTTACCACTCGCATCGCCTGGGAAGCCCAAGCTCTGTGGGGACTTGGAAATGGCTGGAATCCAAAGCCAAGGACACCTAGGTTAGAATCCCGAGCTTGTCTTTTCCTGCCTATTTCCTGTGGCAGATCCTCCCACATTCCCCAGCCTTGGTTCCCTCACCTGGACAGGAGGTGACCTTAGCTGCTGGACGGAATTGTGAGGAAGGGGAAGGGGTTGCTACACACGGAGTTTGGAGGATTGAGAAATGAGGCCGCTCAGATGACAGCCTGCACACTCGGCAGGCGCGTGGATACCTATACCAGCCTCTCATTGTTTTTTCTCGGTGGGGAAAATCTGAGTCAGGGAATATGGGCTTCGTTACCAGGATGGTTGATAAGATTGGAATCATCCCTCAAAGCATCTGATCTCAGCCACTCAGGGGTGACTTCAGAAACTTTCTAACAAACCTCTCTACTTGTTTCAGCTTGTTCTGGCAAACCACTTAGTAGCCCAGTATGGAGTCCGGTTGTGTGATATAGAGCAGGCACACACCTGCAAAAGGGTCAAGAAGAGGGTTCCCTTTGCAGCCATGGAAGGGCCTGTTTACACCCAAGAAGTACGGGCACGTAAGGACAGAGACGTCCACTGGGCATCTCTGTAAGGGAACTGGATCCTGCCAACTTTGTAGCCAGAGGCTTGGGGCTTGGGCAGGAAATGGCTGGTGTTACATCAACCTCCTTTACTTGCTACAGTCCTCTAGAAAAGTGGTCTAGGTTTTATCCTTGCAGGAGGTAACTGTGGTCCTATAAACTTTACAGGAGCAGCTCACACGTATAAGGTAGGAGCCAAAGTTAATGTTTCTGGCACACAGCCTTGGGAGGAGTCTTCGAAGAATACTTACAGCCAGCAGTTACTTAGCACTCACTACTCACCCAGCTCTGTTGTAATCACTTGACATACAATAAATCACCCACTTCCCTTCTGACACCCAAGCCCGAGTCTCAGATGAGGTAAGAGTCTTTCAAACCGGGCCTCACAAACGGATTTTCTTTTTCCAGAATAGCTTCCTCTAAGTCATACACAAAACCGTTTCTCTTACTAACGTTGGAAGTCCCATGCCATCCTCTATCAGGTGACCACGAGGCAGTCTGTGTCATGCTGGACGAGGTGCCCGAGGATGGACGTGCCCTTTGACCAGCTCCTGCAGCGTGGTCGCCGGGATATTATGGAATCTTACACTGCTCTCTTTCGTTTGCCCAGAAGAACTCTATTTATTGATGTAATACCCCTATGGGTCGACCTGCATATGCAATGCTTCTTTTTATGAAAAGGAAGTTTCCAGATATCATGTTGTTATGAAAATTAAATGAGGAAATACATGGAAGCCTCCTAGCCCAGAGCCTGCCACATAGCTGTGCTCAATGAAAGTCAAGAATTTCACAGCAGTAATATAGGGGGACATTCCAGCCAAAGGAAACAGCGTATGCAAAGGGAGAGGCTGAGTGATAGGAGAACTACGAGGAGGTACTGGTCAGCTCCGGCTGCGTAACAAAGTGCCCCAGACTGCAGGGCTCAAACAACAGAGAGTTACTGTTGCACAGTTCTGGAGGCTTGAAGGTCAAGATCAAGGTGTTAGCAGGGTGGCTCCGTCTGAGGGCTGAGGGTCTGCAGTGGGAGAGTTGATGGGGGGCAGGGCAGGCCAAACAAACAGATAAGACAAAATGACCAGAGGCCAATCCCTTAAGGGCGTTAGAAGATACTCAGCGACTATGAGTATATATGTCATCAGCACCAGGCTAAGGAAATTCACAGGCAGATAAGGGATGACCTCTGACCCCAAAAAGCTGTAAGCCTGGTGAAGTCAGGCCCTGATGAGATCACCC
Organism: Ovis canadensis; assembly: GCF_042477335.2. Lineage (NCBI taxonomy): Eukaryota > Metazoa > Chordata > Mammalia > Artiodactyla > Bovidae > Ovis > Ovis canadensis. The sequence goes on along the minus strand of NC_091252.1, from coordinate 94,673,636 downwards.
GAGTGGTGGGTCGAGTTGACAGTGAGGATGACAGGGAGCACCAGGAAGGAGCTTCTCACCCAGTGCCTGCCTGGCATGGACCAGAGAGACAGAGTGAGGACACCCCAAAGTCCTGAAGCAACAGAATCCTCAGCCTGCGCCAGAATCGGGCTGTCCCCTTGCCTTGGGGGAGACGAGCAGCCACGGAGGCCAGGCTTTGCTGCAAGCCATGCTGGCCCCTTCAGGAGTGTGTGCTGCTCTGTGCTCACATCCTCACATGCACTGTCCCAGCTCTGCAGGAGGTACACCTGGACACCCAGGGATAATCAAGCTGGATGTGAGATGTGAAACATGGAGGCAAACTGATGGGTCTCAAGAAGGAATCCTAGAAAACCTAGACAGCGAATTAAAAAGCAGAAACATCACTTGGTCAACAAAGGTCCGTCTAGTCAAAGCTATGGTTTTTCCAGTAGTCATGTATGGATGTGAGAGTTGGGCCATAAAGAAAGCTGAGTGCTGAAGAATTGATGGTTTTGAACTGTGGTATTGGAGAAGACACTTGAGGGTCCCTTGGACTGCAAGGAGATCCAGCCAGTCCATCCTAAAGGAGATCAGTCCTGAATATTCATTGGAAGGACTAATGCTGCAGCTCCAATACTTTAGCCACCTGATGCAAAGAGCTGACTCACTGGAAAAGACCCTGATGCTAGGAAAGATTGAGGGCAAGAGGAGAAGGGGACGACAGAGGATGAGACGGTTGGACGGCATCACCAATTCAATGGACATGAGTTTGAGCAAATTCCAGGAGATAGTGAAGGACAAGGAAGCCTGGCGTGCCGCAGTCCATGGAGTCGCAAAGAGTCGGACATGACTTAGTGACTAAACAACAACAAAGAAAGCATCAGGTGGGATGGTGGGCGCGTCTTGGTGTCCAGAGGCTGCAGTTACAGATCAGCACAGACCCGGTGGCTTGAAACAACAGATAGTTATCTTCTCGCTGTTCTGGAGGCCAGAGTCCAAAGCTGCAGCGTCGGCGGGGTGGATAGCATCTGCAAACTTAGGAAGAGCCACTCCAGCTGCCCTCCTGACTCTGGGGATGCGGGCAGTCCTTGGTGCTCCAGGCATGAGTTCAGCCTCTGCCTCCGTCCTCACATGGCCTCTCTTATGAGGACGCCCTTCACTGGATTTAGGGCCCACCCTACTCTGGGGTGATCTCACCTCCAAAACCCTTACCTGAGTTACATTTGCAGAGACTGTTTTCCGTACGAGGTCACCTGCACAGGTACAGGGGGTTAGGACTTAGACTGCTGGGAGAGGGGCCACAATTCAACCCACTGCAGGCAATTAACCTCAAGTCCAGAGAAGGGGGGTAGGATTTGCTTTCCTGTTGCTTTTTTTTAACCTTTTATTTATTGGGATATAGACAGTTAACACACAGCATTGTGATAGTTTCAGGTGAACAGCAAAGGGACTCAGCCACACCTGTACAGGTATCCATTCTCCCGCAAACTCGCCTCCCACCCAGGCTGTCACATACATTGAGCAGAGCTCCGTGGAAACGGGGAGGATTTGGGTTGGGGGGCCAGTAGCATCTGACCTGAGCCCTGCAGGGAGAGGCAGATTGGACCTTCGAGAGGAGGGAAGGCAGTTTCAACAGGGGGAAGAGAAGTGAGGACTCAGGGACAGAGCACCGTCCTGTACAGAGCAGCAGCCACAGCAGAGGAGGGGAGAACTGGGTCCTGCGCTGTCTTTCGTGCTGTTTTGTAAGTTCCCTCCATCACAGCCACGGCCACTGCAGCAACCCGACACTGAGCTCAGCCACGTGGCGGAGGTATCAACGAGGAATGCCCCCTCCCCCGTCCCCACGGGGCAGTGCCCGCCTGGCCTGGCCCTGGACCACTCTGCTCCAGGTCCCCCACAAACGTTTGTGCTCAGTCACGAGTATCCAGAGAAACCTGGGTGACCCACAGAATAAGTATCTCCCGGCACCCCAACTTGACGAGGTACTTCGATAGTGAAAAGGTGTTATTTGTATTGAGAAAAATAAACCTTGGTATCTGAAGGAGGAGACTACAAAAGCTCCAAGAGATTTTAAGGGAAAGAGGGTAACGATTCCCACCTGGTGACTGTGGCAAGGCTTTTATTGGCTAGTCTGCAAAACATCTAGCCCGTAGGAAGACCCTGGCAGCGGCAGGAAAGCAACCACCAGCAGAGTCTGAAAGACTGTCTTGGGCTCTCACTTGCTATTGAGTCTGTTCACTAGAAAGGCTTTAGGGACACTGGCCCCGTAGGAGGCAGAGTGGAGCGCATTGGGTGGAAAGGCACCATGTGACCTCACTATGAAAGGGCTCAGCTGTCAGCCTGAGGGATCGTTGCTTTATCCTCCAGCTAAGGGGGAGCTCTGGAGAAGGAAACGGCCGCCCACTCCAGTATTCTTGTCTAGAGAATCCTGTGGACAGAGGAGCCTGGTGGGCTGCCGTCTATGGGGTCGCACAGAGTCAGACACGACTGAAGCAATTTAGCAGCAGCAGCAAGGGAAAGCTGCCTACATGCTTAGTCATGTCCAACTCTTGGCAACCCTTTGGACTGTAGCCCTCCAGGCTCCTCTGTCCATGGGGTTTTTCTAGGCAAGAATACTGGAGCAGGTTGCCATTTCCTCCTCCAAGGGATCTTCCCGACCCAGGGATTGAATAATGTGTCTCCTGTGTTTCCTGCATTGCTAGGCAGAGTCTTCACCCAGTGAGCCTTAGGGGAAGCCCAAGGGAAAGCTAGTCCTTAACCATCAGCGAGGTCAATGTTTTGTGCTAGATTAAAACAACAGAATGGGAAAGACTAGAGATCTTTTCAAGAAAATTAAGAGATACTAAGGGAATGTTTCATGCAAAGATGGGCTCAATAAAGGACAGAAATGGCATGGACCTAACAGAAGCAGAAGATATTAAGAAGAGGTGGCAAGAATACATAGAAGAACTGTACAAAAAAGAGCTTCACGACCTGGCTAATCACGATGGTGTGATCATTCACCTAGAGCCAGACATCCTGGAATGTGAAGTCAAGTGGGCCTTAGAAAGCATCACTACAAACAAAGCTAGTGGAGGTGATGGAATTCCAGTTGAGCTATTTCAAATCCTGAAAGATGATGCTGTGAAAGTGCTACACTCAATATGCCAGCAAATTTGGAAAACTCAGCAGTGGCCACAGGACTGGAAAAGGTCAGTTTTCATTCCAATCCCAAAGAAAGGCAATGCCAAAGAATGCTGAAACTACCACACAATTGCACTCATCTCACACGCTAGTAAAGTAATGCTCAAAATTCTCCAAGCCAGGCTTCAGCAGTATGTGAACCATGAACTTCCAGATGTTCAAGCTGGTTTTAGAAAAGACAGAGAAACCAGAGATCAAATTGCCAACATCTGCTGGATCATCGAAAAAGCAAGAGAATTCCAGAAAAAGATCTACTTCTGCTTTATTGACTGTGCCAAAGCCTTTGACTGTGTGGATCACAATAAACTGAAAAATTCTGAAAGAGATGGGAATACCAGACCACCTGACCTATATGCAGAAACCTATATGCAGGTCAGGAAGCAACAGTTAGAACTGGACATGGAACAACAGACTGGTTCCAGATAGGAAAAGGAGTACATCAAGGCTGTATATTGTCACCCTGTTTATTTAACTTATATGCAGAGTACATCATGAGAAACACTGGGCTGGAAGAAGCACAAGCTGAAATCAAGATTGCCAGGAGAAATATCAATCACCTCAGACATGCAGATGACACCACCCTTATGGCAGAAAGTGAAGAGGAACTAAAAAGCCTCTTGATGAAAGTGAAAAGAGGAGAGTGAAAAAGTTGGCTTAAAGCTCAACATTCAGAAAACTAAGATCATGGCATCCAGTCCCATCACTTCATGGCAGATAGATGGGGAAACAGTGGAAACAGTAAGAGACTTTATTTTTTGGGCTCCAAAATCACTGCAGATGGTGATTGCATCCATGAAATTAAAAGATGCTTACTCCTTGGAAGGAAGGTTATGACCAACCTAGATAGCATAATCAAAAGCAGAGACATTACTTTGCCAACAAAGGTCCATCTAGTCAAGGCTATGGTTTTTCCTGTGGTCATGTATGGATGTGAGAGTTGGACTGTGAAGAAAGCTGAGCACCGAAGAACTGATGCTTTTGAACTGTGGTGTTGGAGAAGATTCTTGAGAGTCCCTTGGACTGCAAGGAGATCCAACCAGTCCATCCTAAAGGAGATCAGTCCTGGGTGTTCATTGAAAGGACTGATACTGAAGCTAAAACTCCAATTCTTTGGCCACCTCATAGGAAGAGTTGACTCATTGGAAAAGACCCTGATGCTGGGAGGGATTGGGGGCAGGAGGAGAAGGGGACGACAGAGGATGAGATGGCTGGATGGCATCACCAACTCAATGGACATGGGTTTGGGTGAACTCCAGGAGCTGGTGATGGACAGGGAGGCCTGGTGTGCTGTGATTCATGGGGTCGCAGAGTGGGACACAACTGAGCGACTGAACTGAACTGAACTGAACTGAAAACAAAGCAAAGGGTTAACAATTGTCTGATGCTCTGGGGCAGGCTCAGTGAGTGTTAGGTCGCATACTTCTTTTTCTGCTCCCTTCAGGGTAATTCAGGACTATCCAGAATGTTATTCTCTAACTAACTGGAGACACATTTCTTTTGCCAGCATAAGACTGGGTTGATATAGTCTTTAGAAAGTTGTGTTTGCGAGATGAGCCATCCATCCTGGCTGTCAAGAGAATCCTTTTCAACCAGTCATTTAGCTGCTAGTCATTTTGTAACCCACTTGCGCTCTTACTGTTAAAAATTTGTTAATTTCTTAATTTAAAAAAAAAAAAAAAGACTTGTAAAAAGAAAAAACCCCACATTGAGTCAGATTGAGTTAACTCTGCCCGGGGCATTTCCATCCCTTGACACTGAGCTTCTTAGCAACAGCCAGGGGTGGGGCTTTTTGGCAAATGCTGTTTATTCACCTTTGAAAGGAGACACTCATTGCAAGCAAATTTAAAAGGAAATTCCTGTAAAAGCTTTTTTTTTTTTTTTTTTTTCAGTGATAGTCTTTAGTTTTTTTCACTGCCTATAACTTTCTGGAAAATTCTACTTTGGGCTGAATCTTCTCATTATTGTTTTCAGTACAAATTTGTTTTGTTTTTCATTAATGGAAAGTTCGAGGGGTGAGGGGAAATCCCTTCAGTAGCTTTTGAGTTATAAGATTATGAAAATTTTACTTTTTCCAATTAAAAGAAATCTTTGGACTTTTTCTTCAATCAAAGCTTTTACCGGTGAGGACTGCTATTAGACTCTAAGCAGTGGTTCGCAACGCTGGCTTCAGCTTGGAACTCCTTGAGGGGCTTTTAAAGATATGGATACCTGAGTCCAAAGATTCCGGAGAAGTGGACCTGGGTCCAGCTGGTGCCCTGGGATCATTCCGAGGCCCCTAGGTGGCTCTGATGTCCAGGCAGCCTTGAGCAGCGCTGTTCTAAGACACAGCCACCCTGACAGGCAACCTCGAAAAAGGATGTAGTGGTCTGCAGATTCCAGAAGGGAGGACCAGTTCTCACTCAGAGTAGTTTTCTTCCTGTTAAGAAAAAACTAGTTACACTGTGTGAAACATGCAGCTCTGAGGAAGACGTGAAGGAATGAAAGCCTTTCTTTTCCCCCATAGCATCACTAATGACCACGGGCATGGCACCCCACTTCCTGTTGGTTGGGGGAAGACGGGCTCATTCACTAAAACTAGCAGTGAGGAATCCCCCGAGCAGCTTCAGACAAGGTATTTCTCTCCGGGCTTATGGGCACCAGTGGATGAGAGAGGGGCTCCAGAGGACCAGCCAAAAGGCTTCCTGGCCCTGTGGCCACCTCTCCTCCCTGTGTTCAGGGCCTTTGCCTAAGCTCTTGTAAATATTTTCCATAGAGTCTGTCTACTGGGGCAGCCAAAATAGACTTCTCTCCACTGGTCACACTATTAGTGGGACTTTCAAGGCAGACCGCAGAGAAAACCAGACTCAGTATTGTGTAGGAAGTACCTTCTCCCTTCCTATAAAGGCCCCCAGGCGGGAACATGACCCCGCTTCCTCCTCCTCCCTCCTGACTCCAAGCCAACACTTGGATGAACCCAGCTAGTGATTCTGCCACCACTTGAGGACCTCCATCAGCTTCGGCTGCAGAGTCAAGGTCCCGCGTGCTCTATACTCACAGATGTCCCCTAGAGGAATTCATTTCTTCCACCAGCCTTAACTGGATGCCCCTACATGCCAGGCAGTGTGGAGAGAGTATTGCTTTTGTAATGAGACACAGCCCCTGCCCTGACAGAGATAGAAGCAAAGCTCTGCCTACGCTGTCCCCCAGGGCCTCCCTATCAGCCTTGCTTGAGCAGCAGTCACCTAAAAGTCCTAAGGAGGGGTTTTGATCACCGTGAAGTGTTAACATGCTGACTTGAGAATAACTATAATTTTGTGCCAAGTCAAAAAGTAGATTAACAATATAGACAAGTGTTGGTGACAGATTCCCAATAAATATGGCTACACATGTGTTCAGTCACTCAGTTGTGTCCAGCTCCTTGCAACAACCCCACAGACTGCAGCCCACCAGGCTCCTCTGTTCACAGGATTTCCCAGGCAAGAACACTGGAGTGGGTTGCCATTTCCTCCTCCAGGGGAGTTTCCTGACCCAGGCATCAAACCCATGCCTCCTGTGGCTCCTGCATTGGCAGGCAGTCTCTTTACCACTGGGCCACCTGGGAAACCCAATAAATATGGAGGAACAACTTAAAACAAGTTATCATTCACTTAAAGTCTGTGTAACGGGAAATGACCACCATTCATCTGTTGAGCCACAGACCCCTGGAGACCCGTTGAGAGACACCAGGCAGGCTCCCCAGGAAGACAGTGGGGGACCCTCGGCGGTTTGACGGTCACAGCCATGCCACACGGGTCCCCATGTTCCTCAGGGGAGACTTGGGCTCCCGTGTGACTCTGGGTCCCAGATTTGGCTTCTTTTTCAGGGGAAGAAGTAAATCCCTTTCTTGAGAAAAAAAAAAAGCAGTACAGGAAATATTTATATGTTTAACTCATAGAGTGAATTTTGAGCAAAATTTGTAATCTCCATGTCCAGAGATGATTGCTGAGATACCGTAGAAGCTCCCTTCCTTCCTTAACATCTTTCAACCCATCGTGACTAAAACCAACCAAACAAGCAAAAGTAATGCAGGAAGGCAAACGAACCACAAAATCAAAACCCACAGGAAGGGAGGTATCCCGCTTAGGACTGGAAGGACACCGGCGGCCTGCACCCGGGCTGCTCGTGCCGACGTCTGCCTGGAGGACTCTTGTCTGCAGGGGTCGATGTCTTCCATCTTTGGCCATTCTCTCTGACAGTTCCAGTTTCAGGATTTCCATGTCACGTTGTCCCACTGTCTGTTCCTGGGTGGACTCTGCATGTTTTCGTTTTGAAACCCTGTCTGCCCCTCCCTCCACGGCCAGCAGGAAGGTAGCACCTCCTGCAGCGATGGCGCCAGCCCCTCTCGGGAGCGGGGAGAAGGCCATGGGCCCCTCTGGCTGGCTCCAGAAGCACTCCGCTGTAGAGGATGAGGAAAGATCCGCTAGACAAATCTGGGAGACGTTCCCGCAGACTCGAGTGTTGAATAGATTCCATAGCACAGTCCGTTGAATTTGTGAATTAATTCCCGTTGTTGGATTTAGGCAAACATCCTCTATCCTGCTCTCAGAGTCCCTGGTTATCCACAGAATTCCCCCCCTCAGTTGAGAAATGTCTCACATATTTATCTGGTAGCCTGGCTTTTTCTGTGAAATGCTTTCAATTAGAGAAAATGGGAACTGAGTGACTTTTGTTTAAGGAAGTCCCATCTGCCTGATCACATTTAGGAGAGTTTGAGAAGGAGAAGGAAGAGAAGAACCGCCAAAATTTCCTCTTGGGCCATTATTTCTGAATAAGAACTTGAGCAACCTCACTCAAGAAGGTGGGGTTTTCACCCCAGTTAACTGACGCCCCTCTGGAGAGCCAGAGCGGCTTACGCCCCCGCCCCGGGCTCCTCCAGTGCCTCAGGCTTGAGCGTCTGCTGCTTCAGAGCCGCTTGCTTTCCTCTCCGCTTTGTCGTCATCTGTAGACTTTAACATCAGGCAGAGAGCCGACGCGAACCCCTTGACAGGGAAACAAATGCAGACATACTTCCTGTCAGTGAAATATATGTCTATGGATTTACACACACACACACACACACAAACCCATATGCCAAATCCTTAACTCGAATGAAGTGCCTTAGGACATGACGGTGTCTCGAGAGGCCTGGTGTGAGGTGATGCAGCTAAAATGAGGCTGTTGGGATGCGGGATGCTCTGTGACGCGGTCAGAGCCAGTGTCGTTATGAGAAGAGGAGGTTAGGACACCCAGAGAGACCCCAGGGACGTGCACCACAGAGGACAGGCCCTGTGGGGGCACCGCGGGAAGGCGGCCGTTCTGCAAGCCAAGGAGCGAGGCCTCAGGAGAACCCAAACCCGCAGACACCTCCATCTTGGCCTGCTACGCTCTGTGCTTAGCCGCTCAGTTGTGTCTCTTTGCGACCCCGTGTAGCCCGCCACACTCCTCTGTCCTTGGGATTCTGCAGGCAAGAATACTGGAGTGGGTTGCCATTTCCTCCTCCAGGGGATCTTCCTGACCCAGGGATCGAACCCAGGTTTCCCAAATTGCAGGCGGATTCTTTACCGTCTGAGCTACCAGGCAAGTTCCAGCCTCTAGAACTGTGAAAAATACATTTCAATTGTTTAAGCCACCCAGTCTGTGGTATTTTGTCGTGGCAGCCCTAGCAAACCAGTGTGTGTGTGTGTGTGTGTGTGTGTGTGTGTGTGCATGCACACGCAGGCGCATGAGTGTAATATGAGGAGGTAAAATCTGAGTGGTTAGTTGCGAGGCACAGCCTTCTGGTTTAATTACTCCTAGATGCTGAATCACACAAGCATGTTGACCAGTAGAGGCCCTTTCGAGACTGTGGCGTGAGAAGCCCCATTCCCCACCCCCGCCCCGGCTCTGCCTGCCTGTCCACAAAACCCTAGTGGAGCTGGGGCTCCCCTCCTTCCACTGAAGAACCACAGACTGTCTCCACAAGAGCTAGGTTTGAGTTCCTACCATCAGAACCGAGATTACGAATGCCGTCAGCAGCTACTGACTTGGAAAACCAAAGTGATGGGAATGGAACACAATACATGCTCCTTGAGCCTGGGAACCATGTCCTTTTCCCAGATTTTTCAACACCCAGTTAAGCACTTTGCCCACTGACTGACTGTAAATAGTATCAGAAGTAAATTTACAGAAGTAGTTCAATTCCCGGAGCCCTCAGAGACAATCGTTCTTTTCTGGAATTTGTTTCAGTATATTATTCAAAGTTCTGGCTACTTTAGCTTTCAGTTTTGCATCTGAAAGCTTCCTGATATATAATTTGCATCCGTGGATACTGGTTTGTTTTTTTTTTAGCATCCTTCACTAGTTGATTTTTATTTTACATCTCTACAGTCTGCTTTAAATGTTGTCATCATGAAAAATGCATCACACTCAGTGTGAGAAATACCATATCAATAGTTCGTGTACATCGTTGTTATGTAGTCACTAAGTCATGTCGACTCTTTGGCATCCCCATGGACTGTAGCCTGCCAGGCTCCTCTGTCCATGGGATTCTCCAGGCAAGAATATTGGAGTGGGTTGCCATTTCCTTCTCCAGGGGATCTTCCCGACCCAGGGATTGAACCCGTGTCTCCTTGCATCGCCTGCATTGCAGGAGCTGCCAAATAAGTCCCAATAGGTCATGAAGCTGCTTTCAAATGAAGACTCCCACTGAGAAAGAGGTTAAATCAGTGCTTTTTAAAATCAGCACTTGCAGTGCAACGCAGAGCTGGCCTCGTGGCCCTTGTGCAGAAATCACGAGTACAGTTCCTGGAGTCCCTTTTGGTCTCAGTCTTCTATTCCTGAGTAACAACCACCCCAAAACACAGTCTCTTACACAACAGCAGTTTCTGATTTTCCTGACTATTGGCTGGAGCTCCTCTGCTGGTTTCACGTGTCCTCACTCAGATGACACCCTTCAGCCGGAGAGTCCCTGCGGTCTGCGAGTGGGTGCTGGCTGGGCAGGGCGCCTGGCCGCTCCTCCACGCAGCCTTTCATCCTCCAGAAAGCGAGTGTGGCTGCCCACACGGCCATCTCAGAGCTGCATACAGGAGACCAGAAGCTGGAGCTTCTGGGCAACTGCAGACCCAGGCTTCAGAATGCACATGACATCCCTTTTGTCACACCCTACAGGGCAGAGCAAGTCGTGAGAGCAGCTCAGCTTCAGGGGGTGGGGAAGTAGATGCCATCGCTTGCTGGGAGCAGCTGTACAGAATTCGTGGCCACCTTTGATCAACCGCAAGATTGCAGCAGATCCTAAGTCACCCCAGCTCCCTCCCTCTGTGAGCAGAAGAGAGTGGGTCAGGACAGTGGTTCTCCGGGACTGGTGTTCTTCTGAGACGGGAAACGGACCCAGCCTCCCACCCTGCCCAGGAGCACACCTGCTGCTTCGAAGCTCGTCCAGGGCTGGAATTGCGGAAAAGGATCCAGGTGTAGAATTAACAGATCAGTTTACCCCGAAAGCTGTTGCTAAGATCTCTGGACCTCAAGTTTGGCGGCCTATTGCAATTCTCTGTAGAATTTTTTTTTTTTTAATACCGATGTCTGGATCCCATCTTCAGAAATGACAGTTTCACTGGTTGGTATAAGAAATGGCTTTGGTATTGGGGATTTTTAAAAGCTCCCCCAAGGGATTCTAGTGTGCAGCTAAGTGTACAAAGGACTGCTGCTTAAACTTGAAACTAGCTTTTCTTGTATGGCAAGAAAGACTCAACATTTATGTATTCTATCTACCTGGTCATTTGTGATGTGTAAGAGAAAGGACAATGTTTTACACACACACACACACACACACACACACACACGCACACACAGCATGTTCTGGTAGATAGCAGTAAAGGAAGCTCTCCTTCAAGTGTTTAGGAATTTGCAGAAGGGCGTCTGTAGATAGCCCAGCCCTCCTAATGAGGAACAGACACCCTGTGGGCAAACAGCCGACTTCACGGTTCAGAACGAGCCAATGTAACTTGTGGTCCATTTGGTTTCCTTAACCCAGGGCCACTGGAAGTGAGTCACCAACAGGTGGATTACCACATTTTTGTGGAAAAAAAAAAAAAAAGTAAAATCAGCAAAGCTTCTGTTTCATTTGATTTTAGGCCTCTAAGTGAATCAAGAGTGGTTGTTATCTCTCTGGCGGTCTATTAAAGGTTCTTGGGATTATTCTGGACACGAGAGGTTGCACAGTTCCTTTGGAGTAGCCCCTGTCCCAAAGTCTATTCTGGAAAAACAGCATCGAGCATAGCAACCAGGATCTGAGATGCATTCGCTATCTGATAAAGCAGAAGTGTCACTTCTGACTGGGGAAGCTGTCATTTTTCTCATTCTTACAGATGAACATTTGTGAACTTCCTACTGGGCCCCCTGGGGACTGTCTCAGGGTATCAGAATGAATTTCTCTCCTGTAAGGACCTGCAGGCTCATTTCAGGGGCAAGACAAATGCTTGCAAGCCAGCAAAGTGCTGGGATTGTGGAATAGCCCAGTGATTATAAAGATGTCGCTACGTAAACCACCCCAGTGCCCAGGATGCAGGAGTAAATACATCTACTTTTTCTGACACTTCTCTCGGAGGCTTCCCAAGAATGGTCTGCAGCCCAGTCTGGGACTGCTGGGGGATGTATAGTTCCTGGGCCTTTCCCCAGAGCTGCTGAGTCAGAGGAGCTAGGTTCAAGGCCCACAGTCAGGGTTTTAATGTGTCCTCCAGGTGATGCTGGGCTTCCCTGGTATCTCAGCTGATAAAGAATCTGCCTGCAATGCAGGAGACCCTGGTTTGATTCCTGGGTCAGGAGGATCCCCTGGAGAAGGAATAGGCTACCCACTCCAGTATTCTTGGGCTTCCCTGGTGGCTCAGACAGTAAAGAATCAGCCTGCAATGCGGGAGACCTGGGTTTGATCCCTGGGCTGGGAAGAACCTCCAGACCAGGCCGTGGCAACCCACGGAGAAGGAAATGGCAATCCATTACAGTATTCTTGCCTGGAGAATTCCTGGCAGGCTACAGTCCATGGGATCACAAAGAGTCAGACATGACTGACTAACACACACCAGGTGATGCTGATAAGTGCTCAAATTTGAGCAACACTATTTGGCAAATTTTGGGGGGCGGAAAACGTTGCTTTTTGAGATTTACTGAACTTCTCACAAAAGATACATCTCAGAGAAATGGCATTTGGGCTCAGTTTTGCCATCAACATATATAAAATTTAGGACAGACACAAGAACAGTTTTTTAAAAATATGTGGTTATTAACATTCTGTATGTTTTATGGCCCAAAGGCAGGAGGCAAAACCTTGTGATTCTTTTATCTGTAGGAAAAACCCAGGAGTCACGGGCTACAAAGAACACAGCAGGGCCCTGGTTCAGTTTATCCACTCCCGGAAGGGGAGAGCTAAGCAATTAAGAATATCAGTGGTATGTACTGGTGACCACACACTCTCCCATGGCTTAGTATAAATTTGTTCTTATTCTTTCGATCCATTTTCTTATCCCCCTTCCTCTAAGGAAGGTTATCAGGCTTACCAGAATCATCATGGATTCATCTTGACCCCTCTGCCCAAAGGCTCTCGCTGTTTAGTCACTGAATCGTGTCCGACTCTTTGTGACCCCACAGACTGTAGCCCACCAGGCTTCTCTGTCCTTGGGATTTCCCAGGCAAGAATACTGGAGTGCATTCCCATTTCCTACTCCATCTGAGCAACATCCCGAGAGCTAAATCAGAACCAGTCTGGACAGGAGCATCCGAGAGGCTCCCATCACCCAGGGAAAAAAGGCACTCATGGTCATGGCCACTAACGGGTGGTCGGTGGCTGAACCTGGAAACGGGGAGACCAAGCCATCCTTCAATCACAGAGCCCTCGTCACTGACAGCCCTGCTCAGGCTAGGTTGGGGCTCACATAGAAACCCCTGCCTCTTGTGGGAGCTTCGACCACACTGCCCTACCTACGGCCACAGCATCCTGAACCCCCAGCCCCGGGAGCTGACACCACCTTCAGAGGCCTTTCCCAGGAGACTTTCTCAGGAGACACCAAATAAGGCATAGTGTCTGAGAAAAGGACCACACAGATTCAAAGTGACAAATACTTTTCTTTTTAAAAATTTAAGCAAGGAGGTAAAAACCCTGGATAATTTTTTTCACATGACAAATGAAAAAAAGCATTGAGTTTTTTAAAAAAAAAATCAAAGAAAATTAGAAGAAATATCTCTTTAAAAAGTATTTTGGAAACAGGCTAACTAAACATTTTTCCACAGTTACTACTTTTTTAGTTCGGATTTTTTTTTTTTAACAAATGCTGCACATGAATTTTGTAGACTGCTAACAAAGAACCTCAACTGTCATAATTTTCTCTGTTTTTCTTCAAAAAATCTGCTGAATTACGCTGTAGTTAAAAGATGCTCAGAGTTCCCGACTTATCCTTTTTTGACATCGTGTTTTCTTTGTGCAGTTTTGGGGGCCAAAATACAATCATGGAGGCTTCTTTAGTTCTTAAACTGATCTATGCAAGTAAGTTGGAGTGTTGCATTGCCTATGGCATGGAGGTGGTTATATCATCAGCAATTCACAGATTCTAATCTCCTAATCTCAAGATAGTTTATTTCTAATTCTTTATCGTGACCTCAATAAGTGGGGAAGGCAGTTTAAAAAGAACATTTTGTCCTAGCCTTTCTATTTTTCAAGCCAGCTTTCTGAAAACACTGAGTTCCTCAAATGTTATTTTATGCTGAGACAATTTTGTATTCCAATACAAAGATATATTATCACAAAGATCTGGGAGGCAGATTTAAAATATATATGTTTCCACCACAAAAATGCAGGCGTTTTGTGGACACAGCAAATCATTCTGCAAGAAACAATGACACCTGCAATGTTAGGGACGCTGTGGCCCAGCAAACCTCGGGGATGTTCAGGTAACTGTCGAGCCGTAGGAAAGTTAAAGTTTGGCTGGAGGACAGCCCTTTTCCTACCAGGAAGAAGAATGACCCTAAAGGATGTGGGCTGGATTTCCTCTGCCCCAGCCTAAACCCCCACCTAGCCTCGGTCCGGAGCACCCTCCATGAGCCCTGGGCTGGGAGAGGGTGGGACGTCTCTCCCCACCCCATCCATGCACTGACAGACATCCATGGATGTTTCTTAGAGGAGAGGCAGGCAAGGAGTTTTACTGTTAGTTCACTACAACCACAGTCATCTAACGAAAAAGGAATTTAGCATAGCCGAGTGCTCTGCAGGTCAGAGAATCCCATGCCCTCACTTAAAGGTGAGACCTGAGCCCAGGCTGGCTGGAGGACTCAGGACAGTGGAGAGTTCACAGCAGAGAGAGGAAAAGTCTTGGACCATGGCTGACTCCACCGCGCTCTGGTCCTCCTCAGCTGCACAGAATGGAACCTGATCCCCAGGGCCAGTTCAGTTCAGTTGCTCAGTCGTGTCCGACTCTTTGCGACCCCATGGACTGCAGCATGCCCGGCCTCCCTGTCCATCACCAACTCCCGGAGTTCACTCAAACTCACGTTCATTGAGTCAGTGATGCCATCCAGCCATCTCATCCTCTGTCGTCCCCTTCTCCTCCCGCCTTTAATCCTTCCCAGCATCAGGGTCTTTTCCAGTGGGTCAGTTCTGCACATCAGATGGTCAAAGTATTGGAGTTTCAGCTTCAGCATGAGTCCTTCCAATGAATATTCAAGACTGATCTCCTTTAGGATGGACTGGTTGGATCTCCTTGCAGTCCAAGGGACTCTCAAGAGTCTTCTCCAACACCACAGTTCAAAAGCATCAATTCTTTGGCGCTCAGCTTTCTTTATAGTTCAACTCTCACATCCATACATGACTCCTGGAAAAACCATAGCCTTGACTAGATGGCTCCGGGGCAGGGGAAGTCAGAGGATCTGAGAGGAAACATCGCAGGATTTCCTGCCCCCAGAGAAGTGAGGCTTCGGTCGGTGGAGGGTGGGAGGTGATGAGACAGTCGTGACTGTGCCCTCCAAGTTCACCGACACAGTGAACTCACCCAGGCGCTGAGCCCTGCTGTCTCAAACCTGTCTCAGGTGAGGCCTCCTTACCTCAGCCAAAACCAGAAAGTCTGCCGGCCTAATTCTAAAGAGCCGGTGTCAACGTCAGCCTGCCAGTCATGACGGCCAGACCTGCCAGGAGCAGACATCCTTAAGGTCTTAAGCATTAAGCACTGCCCTGTCACTGTCGCTTCACAACAGAGGAGAAAGAGGCCGAGTAACACCTTTCAACCCCAATAAACATAGAGCAAGATTTAATTGCTTTCATGTAGTAACAGAATTTTGTTGTGGGAGGTAATAGAAGTGTATAAACGCCTGCTCTGTACCATGCACTGTTCAGGGCACTTGACAGAAGGCTGAGGTTGGCCCCTGGTTTCTGGAGATGCAGGGTGATCACCTGCAGAACCAGGGAAGGAAGCTTGATCCCTTCTGCAAGGGTCTGTGGGATGCATCTTAGGGAGACGGGGCTTGAGCTGGACTCAGAGGAAGGGAACGAGAGGCTTCCACTAGGCTGTGGTGAGCAGCCTTCCAGGGAGGGGAAAGCTTCACCTCAGAGGGGCAGGAGGACCGCACCGTTGCTGCTGTTCAGCCGTTCAGTCGTGTCCGACTCTGCGACCCCACGGACTGCAGCACGCCAGGCTTCCCTGTGCTTCACTGTCTCCTGGAGTTTGCTCAAACTCATGCCCGTTGAGTCGGTGATGCCATCCAACCATCTCATCCTCTGCCGCCCCCTTCTCCTTTTGCCTTCGGTCTTTTCCAGCATCAGGATCTTTTCCAATAAGTCGTAAGTGGCCAAAGTATTGGAGCTTCAGCTTCCACATCAGTCCTTCCAATGAACATTCAGAGTTGATCTCCTTGCTGTCCAAGGGACTAAAAGTGTAGTGTACTTTCTAGGGAATAACAAGATTCTGTGGCTAAAACATGACAGGTTGGGGAGCTTAGAATGGAAAGACTGGTTCTCAAGTGGTCGTTTCCATGGCAAGATGGGTAACACTGCCCAGCCCCTCTGGAAAATATGGGGTGAATGACTCGTAAGTCTTGGTCACAGCTGTCAGGACGGGAGTAGTAACAGCCTTTATGAAAGGGTATCAAGAGTCAGCCTGGAGCAGCAGGAAGAAACCTGAGTGCTCTCGGTAACACCCAAAAATACGCACTCAGCTTGACTCCATCACGAAGTGTATTGCCTTTAGACACTTGGCCCAGTAAAAACAGAACAAGTTCTTGGGAGAAAAAAATCGTTTGTGACCATGAGCTAAGCAATAAACATCCTAATAAGAGGATCATCTTTATGTGTTTCTTCAACCTGCCTGCCTGTCTTGCCTATTTCTCGTTGTTGTTCAGTCACTCAGTCATATCTGACTCTGCGACCCCATGGACTGCAGCACGCCAGGCCTCCCTGTCTATTTCTGCTTGCTAGCAAAAGCCGTTTAAGTTCCTTCCATGTTCTGACTTAACATGTTCCGTGTTAAGTTCCTTTCCAACTCTTGCCATGCAGGGTAAGAACACGCTTTCTGAAAGAAATTATAAGACTATGGAGAGAGTGAAAATGATCTTTTCTCTTTTGGTTGTTTTTTGACAGTGAAGTGAAAGTCGCTCAGTGGTGTCCAACTCTTTGCTACTCCATGGACTATACAGTCCATGGTATTCTCCAGGCCAGAATACGAGCGTGGGTAGCCTTTTCCTCCTACAGGGGATCTTCCCAACCCAGGGATCAAACTCAGGTCTCCCACATTGCAGGTGGATTCTTTACCAGCTGAGCCACAAGGGAAGCCCTTCCAAATTTCACAGTGTATTCACAGATGTTTCAACTCTTGTCCAGAGAAGCCGCAGTCAAACGTACTCTGAGATTTTCAGAATCAGTGGTGTAGGACCTGGCCCTTCCTACTTGGTTTCCACAGTGGGAGCCACGTGTCGAGAGGGGCAGCACTCACAGTGGGTGAGGTGGTCATCTCCTCCGTCACCACCAGGACCACCTGCTGATGCAGCTTTCCATCAGTTACAAAACTTACCTGTTGTTTGGATGATGACCGTCAGACTCTTCCAAGGGCATGGAAAATGGCCCTTCCCACTTGGCTCTCCATCAACCGTCCAGTCCATAAGAAGAGCCAAAAGATATTACTACTTGCAATTGCCAGGGCTCTAACTCTCTCTTCTTTTGACATGTGGGAGTGTGTGTGCTCAGTGGTGTCCGACTCTTTGCAACCCCATGGACTGTAGTCCACCAGGCTCCTCTGTCCATGGGATTCTCCAGACAAGAATACGGGAGCAGATTGCCATTTCCTACTCCAGGGAATTTTCCTGATTCAGGAATCAAACCTGCATCTCTTGCATCTCCTGAATTGGCAGATGGATTCCTTACCACTGCGCCACTTGGGAAGCCCCTTCTTTTGACATACTTACTACTAACTTCACTAAAATAGGATGTTGTTGGCTGATGGAAGAATTATAGACAAATGAAAAATGCTAATCTGTCTATGGAACTGTCTCTGTAGGTCACTGAGCCTTTGGTGCTATGCATTTTTTTTAAGATGATGTAAGCTGTATTCTGGTGGTTTAGCCGCTAAGTTGTGTCCGACTCTTTCGATCCCATGGACTGTAGCCTGCCAGGCTCCTCTGTCCATGGGATTTTCCAGGCAAGAATACTGGAGTGGGTTGTCATTTCCTTCTCCAAGGGGTCTTCCCAATCCAGGAATCAAACCTAGGTCTCCTGCATTGAAGGCAGGTTATTTACCAACTGAGCTATGAGGGAAGCCCCTCAAGTTGTATTCAATTGATTATTACTAATGAAACTGACGGAAGGAGATTTTGAAGTTTCAGGACAACATCCTAAATCTGACTCTGTCTGCTAGGTAAGAGCTCCCCATAGGGATGCACCTGGATGCGTCTGGTCTATATCGGTATACTGGGTCTAGGCATCTCGTTTCCACTGATAAATGAAGCCCTTGAAGGATTGTCCTTAAGGGAAATCATGGAAAGACTACTGGCCTTAGTATCCAGAGACCCAGGTTCAACAGAGTGAACTTGGGTAAATGAACTGACACAAGGAGCCCCAAGTGACTCAGCTGTAAGATGGGGGGGGTGACTGCTCGGTGTTGTTCTAAAGATGATGTCAGATGAAGTGTCTGAAAATGCCTGGGACAATACAGTGAACGTAGTAGGTGTTCAGTAAGCATCTCACCAGCCCTCCCTTTAGCCTTGAACTGTTAGAATGCAGAGCTGATGATGGATGTCATGCAAGAACGTTGCCTACTGAGAAGGGTCTTGGTCTGTTTTGGGGGTGGGAGGCGTGGGGGCAGCAAGGGTTGAATAGAAGAAGCTGGAAGCCCCTATATCCCAGGAGAGAATGGGATTTAAAACAGGGAAGGTTTACAGGAGAGGGGACAGGTTTCACTCTGACATAGCCAGGAGCCTTCTGCTGAATCAGGGAATGGCTTCCTCAGGAGTAGGAATGCCCTCAGAAAGAGAAGACCTCAAGAACAGTGTCAAAGAGGCAATTTGGAGGGGGTTCTACAAACATAAAAACATCGGGATATGAGCAGAACGTTAAATTCATTGCTCACTTAAAACTCTGATTCAGGGTCAGTAAATATCCGTGTCTAGTCCCATAATTCAGTCTCCAAAAGAAGAGGAAAAAACTGGAGAAGAAGGAGAAAACAGAATTGAATATAATTTATAGTATTTGCATTTTAAGCATTTTCTTCCTTTTAAAAAGGCCCAAAGTTATCACAACATAATTAACAAACACATTCTGTTTTTTCAAAAGAGTTGTTACTGAAACACGTAATGGACATGCTCATATGTGTTTCTTATACTAATAGATTCGCTAATTCATAATAAATTTAAAGACATGATCCTCTACATGAAAACATACATATAACCCCCCAGCAACAATCAAATTTCATTTAAAAATTCACAAAGTTTTAAATGACACATCCAAAGAGAAACAGCACTTCTCTTACATCCAGCTTCCTCATTTTTCATATGTCGATGGCTGAGTTTAGAGTTTATCTATAGGACATTTGTGTCATTAGGAGAACTGCGAGTAAGTGTAGTGAAGTGACCACCATAAGGGACACAAGACTCGGAAGTGGAGGGAAGGGGTGAGGACCACCCTGGAGCAGCTGCCAACACAGAGGCATCGTGGGAAACGTGGGGAATCACAGTGCTGCGGATGAAAGCGAGCAGGAGAGAATCCCGTCCTCCCTCCAAGACTTGTCGAGCCGCTAACAGAAAACACGCAATGAGGAGCGATGGACCATCGGACAGCGCACCTTGGCAAGGATTTGCGTTTGAAAATGGCTATGGAGAAGGCAATGGCACCCCACTGCAGCACTCTTGCCTGGAAAATCCCATGGAGGAGGAGCCTGGTGACACGACTAAGCGACTTCACTTTCACTTTTCACTTTCATGCATTGGAGAAGGAAATGGCAGCCCACTCCAGTGTTCTTGCCTGGAGAATCCCAGAGATGGGGGAGCCTGGTGGGCTGCCGGCTATGGGGTCACACAGAGTCGGACACGACTGAAGCGACTTAGCAGCAGCAGAGTGAGGATAACAGGGAAACAAGACACGTATGTGGAATTTTCTCACATGGAAAGATATGATGGATATTGGCTGTTCTCAAACTCTGTTGGTCTCAGGAAAACTTTACAAAATTATTGACAACTCTAAAGCTCTCTGATTTATGTAAGTTATATCTACCCATACGTATCTTAGGAGAAATGAAAACTGAGAAAAATTTAAAACACAGGAAAATGCAAGCCGGCATTCCCATAGCTATCAAAACATCCCATATCACTGTTACAAAATAGTTTGACTTTGTGGACTCTGCTGAAAGGGCTCCAGGGGTCCCTGAACACACTTTGAGAACCTCTAATAACATAAGTTTTTGAGCCCCAGCTTGGGCTTGTCAGAAAAGGCAAAATGTGGGTCCACGATTCCCTCACCCATCTCTCACTAGAGCAACCAACTTTAAAAATGCTTTTTTTTTAAATTTTATATATCTGGATTCTAGATTCATCTGCTTTTGAATATGAGGACTTCCCTGGTGGTCTAATGGTTAAGAATCTGCGCTTCCACTGCTGAGGACCTGCATTTGATCCCTGGTCAAGGAACTAAAATCCCACGTGCTGTGCAGTGCAGCCAAAAATATATATATATATATAATCCCATGGCAAGAGGAAAAAAAAAGGTTTTAAATCACTGGTAGAATGTGGGGCATAGGGCATAACATAACAGCTGTAAAGATGAGGAAAAAAATATGGTCTTCATTTTTTTTTAAAAAAAGGAAATATGTCAGTTGAGGCTGGATGGTTTGGTTGTAAGAGCAGTGCCAACATGAAGTTTCTTAGAATAACTTTAAAAAGTATCCAATGAAAAATTCATAAAACACACACATATATATAGTAGTAATACTCTATGTGACTACTTCAAAAGTAAATGTATTTATACAGAAATTATTAATTGAGTACCTGCCACTTCCTGACTCGAGGATAGGATAGCATCCTGTGCTGTGCTTCATTGTGTCGGACTCCTTGTGACCCCATGGACCGTAGCCCCCCCACCAGGCTCCTCTGTCCATGGAATTTTCCAGGCAAGAATACCGGAGTGGATTGTCATTTCCTCCTCCTCCAGGAGATCTTCCCGACCCAGGGTTCAGACCCATGACTGTTGTATCTCCTGCATTGGCAGGCAGATTCTTTTTTTTTCTTTTTGGCAGGCAGATTCTTTACCACGGAGCCACCATAATGCCCTTTTTCGTAGCAGTAAATTGAAATCAGTGAGTTCATTCCAGAGTTTTCTAAGGGGAAAGGGAGGCTGAGAGAACAGTAGCATCTGCAGTCATGGTAGGAGTGCTGCGCGAACCCTGGCAGTTTTAAGAGAGGGTGCCTCCAGCTGGAAACCTAGACACCAACTCCATCCTGAGGTCACCCCCCGAGACACCGAGTTAGGGGGCAAATTTTAACAGCTCTGTGCTTCAGCTTCTCAAAGTGTGCCTCGTCATGACCTCCTTTCAGTATAAAGACAATAGTACTATCCATATGAAAAAGGCTGAGAATTTCAGGTGCTAATAATGAATTAAGTTTAGGTATTTGTCAACTTTTTGTTGAAGAGTAACAAACATACAGAAATGTACACTTAAGACTAGCAGCACCAGCTTCAGTCCTAAAAGATGATGCTGTTAAAGTGCGGCGCTCAACATGCCAGCAAATTTGGAAAACTCAGCAGTGGCCACAGGACTGGAGAACATCAGTTTTCATTCTAATCCCAAAGAAGGGCAATGCCAAAGAATGTTACAAATACCATACAATTGTGCTTATTTCACATGTTAGCAAGGTTATGCTCAAAATCCTTCAAGTTAGGCTTCAGTAGTATGTGAACCAAGAACTTCGAGATGCACAAGCTGGGTTTCGAAAAGGCAGAGGAACCAGAGATCAAATTCCCAACTTTCATTGGATCATGGAGAAATGAGAAGTTGTCGAAAAACATCTGTTTCTGCTTCATTGACTAGCCTAAAGCTTTGACTGTATAGATCACAACAAATTGTGGAAAATTCTTAAAGAGCTGGGAATACCAGACCACCTTACCTGTCTGCTGAGAAACCTGTATGCAGGTCAAGAAGCAACAGTTAGATCCAGACTTGAAACAAGTGACTGCCTGGTTCAAAATTGGGAAAGGATTACATCAAGGCTGTATATTTTCACCCTTCTTAACTTATACTCAAAGTACATAATGCAAAATGCCAGGCTGAATGAATCACTGGCTGGAATCAAGATTGCCACGAAAAATATCAAGAACCTCAGACAATGCAGGTGATACCAGTCTAATGGCAGAAAATGAAGAGGAACTGAAGAGTCTCTTGATGAGGGTGAAAGAGAGTGAAAAGCTGGCTAAAAACTCAGTATTCAAAAAACTAAGATCATGGCATCCCGTTCATGGCAAATAGAAGGGGGGAAAGTGGATGCAGTGACAGATTTTATTTTCTTGGCTCCAAAATCACTGCGGATCCTGACTGCAGCCATGAAATTAAAAGATGCTTGCTCCTTGGAAGGAAAGCTATGACCAACCTAGACAGCATCTTTAAAAGCAGAGACATCACTTTGTCTGTATAGTCAAAGGTACAATTTTCCCAGTAGACATGTACATGTGAGAGTTGGCCCGTAAAGAAGAATGAGCACCAGAGAATTTATTCTTTTGAGCTGTGGTGTTGGAGAAGACTCTTGAGAGTCCCTTGGACTGCAGAGAGACCAAACCAGTCAATCCTAAAAGAAATCAGTCTTGAATTGGAAGGACTGATGCTGAAGCTGACACTCTAATACCTCGGCCACCTGATGCGAAGAGCCAGCTCATTGGAAATAAGACCCTGATGCTGGGGAAGATTGAGGGCAGGAGGAGAAGGGGGCAACAGAGGATGAGATGGTTAGATAGCATCACTGACTTAATAGAATTTGAGCAAACTCCTGGAGATCGGGGCTTCCCGGGTGTGCCCCAGGGGTCACTAGTGGTAAAGGACCCCCCTGCCAATGCAGGAGACATAAGAGACGCAGGTTTGATCCTTAAGTTGGGAAGAACCCCTGGAGAAGGAAATGGCAACCCACTCCAGTATTCTTGCCTGGGAAATTCCATGAACAGAGGAGCCTGGGGGGCTACAGTCCATGGGATCCCTAAGAGTCGGACACGACTGAATCGATTTAGCAGCAGCAGCAGGTGGTGCTAGTGGTAAAGAACCTTCCTGACAATGCAGGAGACGTAAGAGACACGGGTTCAATCCCTCAATCAGGAAGATCTCTTAGAGGAGGGCATGGCAACCCATTCCACTCTTATTGCCAGAATTTCCAGGTCAGAGGAGCCTGGTGGGCTACAGTCCATAGCGTTGCAAAGAGTCAGACATGGCTTAGCAACTGAACAACCACAACAACCAGATCAAGGGGTGGAACCCTCCTTGGAGTCAAGAGATGGACCCTCTCTGACCCGCTCAGAGTCACTACCCAGCCCTACAGAAATGCCATGCTGGCTTCTAATGACACAGATTACTTTTGCTATTCTGGGGCTCTGCGTGCAAGGCACACTCTTTTGCGTCTGGCCTCTTTCACTCAACATTATTTTCTGAAACCCAGTCATGTCATTGAGCGTAGTTGTCGACTATTCATTCTCAGGACTCTGTAGGACTCCACTGTGTGAAAATGCGTCACACTGTATGTATCCATTCTGTTGCCAGGGTATTTGAGTCACTTCATATATAGCCTAAGCCACAGGAAAGACCAGAGATTCTCTTTCATCCAGAAGGTCGGATCCACAAATGAAATTCACCATCTCCTTTCTACTTTCAAATGTCCAATCAAAGGAGATCATTTTCCTCCCACATCAGGATTAGAGCTGATCTGACTATGACTTAAGTACTGAGTTAAGGAAGAGGTTAACATGTAGACAGCCTGCTCTGGTGGACTCGTCATAATCCTAAAGGAAACTGACCTGACTTTGGATGATGACTGCGTTTCAAAAGAGGCAGCATGTCTTGACTTTCTTGGAGGGACCACATCCCACAGCTAGAGGGTGCTTATCAATGTACAGAGGAGACCATGGATGGGTGGGGAGACCACACCCAAACAGGATACCAAAATAAAGGGCACCTGAAATGATCACTTTAGAAAATATGACGATGTTTACGTACAGAATAACACAATTTCTTATTCACACATCCCACCTGTGAGATGAATCAGAGCCTTCACCTATGGCCGTATGTCATCTTTTCCACTCTCAGTGGTTTACAGATGTTGGACTTTGAAGTTGAAGAAGAAAAAAAAAGAACCAGAGCTGCCCTAAAAGAAATGAGGAAGTGAGAGCTCTGCAGTGTCTGGCCCAGGCCACAGCCCATGATGCTCTTTCCGGTCTCAGTAACATTTCCACCTGCCCGCCCCTTCTCCCTTATAATGCAGAACACGTGAAGTTAGAGCCATTCAGTCTCCTCGCTCACACTGGATTAGTAGGAGCAGAGTGTCATGTTATTTTTCCAATTTTCCACAGTTCACGGGAGGTAAAAGAAGTCTGGCTGGAGGCCCTCCGAGGGTAAGTACCATAAATCGGCCTGACACGCAGCTGCCTGGCGGGGTCACTGGGCTTTGAGATCGTATCCAACAAAAATGGGTTTCACATAGTGTTATGAAGAGTAAACTCAGACAGCTTTGCTTTCATGGGAAGCCAGCACTTCGGGGGCTCTAGGAATTCTGTACATTATCTTTGTTTTATGTCTGCCATAAGCAGCGTCCTGGGGATCCATTGTTTTCCCTTTTCAGGTTACATGAGACAATCTGTGCAGAGCCCTTAACACAGTGCCCTGGCACATAGTGAACTCTCCTCCCAAAATGTCATGCTAGCTGTTACTCAGATTATCTCCTGATGGGAACTTAATAAATGAGAAGCAAAGTTTGGCGTGATGAAGATGTCAGGCTTAAAGCTTTTAGAAAGTAGTGTGTTCAGATGCTGTGTTTAATAGCACAGCATGTTTTAAGACATCTGGTAACACATAACTGACTTTAAATGAACACTTTTCTAACTAGTAGTTTCAGACTTTGTGTTTTGGCAGAGTGGGGCTGAAACTGGCCATTGCGTTCCGTATTTCCTCCTCACTCTTTCCCGAATGATTTTTCGTAGACAAAGCCAAGGCCACCCAGGAGCAAAATTCATCACCGGACCGTCAGCCCGAACTCCAATGAAGCTGACAAGCAGCTGTCATGCCGTATGTGCCCCTCTTACACTGCTGCCTCGGACTTTCTCACGGCGAGGGTCAAAGATGTTTACCTAATTCGACTTCTTTTCTCTTGTAGTCAAAAACACTAAATGCCTGTGATATGGAGACATTAATTGAATGTCAATCAGAGGTAAGAAAGCTGTTTTTCAAACTTTTTATCTGCACTGTGAGATAGAAAACTTTGTTTTAATTGAATATCATGCATGTTGTTTAGTTATCAGAATAGAAAATCAACATGATAAGTTGTAGTAAACACTAATATTAATTGAGATCTTGCGTCATGATAAGCAAGATAGTAATATTGACTCTGAAAAAAATTAATGGACTACTGTTGATATGAATAAATTGGTGAATATATTTTGTGGGGAAAGACTAGGCAGATTTCTTCAATCATTAATTTTAATTAAATATATTTTTAGGGTAATATCAAGGAACATCCTCTGTTGGCATCATGTGAGAGTGAAGATAATATCTGCCAGCTAATTGGTGAGTTTTGAAAACACACTGATCTTTTATGTAAATGCTAACAACCAGTGTTCTTGGTTTGCCAAACCACAGTGCTTTACTAGGAATTTTTTTTTCTAAGTATTCTCTTAAAGACCACAGAACATTAACCCTTGCATGGCAGGAAGGCTCCAGCTCACTAGACAGCAAGTGCTCTGAGGAAAAGATCCTCCCCAAGTCAACGTCTCCCCATCCAGAGGGGTCTTCGTGGGGTTACAGATCTCCTGGCCACTCTGTTCTGACAATTAAAGTGTGCATACGTTTCCACTCTCACCCTCCTCTAATGGAGAATGATTTCTAAGAGCACACAAAGCAACTGTTGCTGTCTTAAATCCCAAAGAATCCGCCGTTCAGTCAATTTTTCCTACAATTCATTGGGTAGTAATGTAACCCTGACCCAGTTCTCTTGAACTGTAAGGACAAGCCAATTCTCTATCCATCCTCTTCACTGGCCTGTATGAAAAGTATAGAACCATGTGCTAATGCATTTAGAAAGTATAGCTTTTTTTTTTTTAATTAGGAAAAAAAAGGAGAGAGAGGAAAACAGAGAAAGAAGTAAACTCATGAGTGGTTATACCCATTGTGCAGACATCTTCAGGATTTTGCAAGGACAGATTATCCTGGAAATTTTTTCCTGAGCATTTCCAATTGCCAGGTCTAGGTTCTAACCTCCCTGCTCTTGCCTAACACGTCCACAGGGAAAACCCTGCAGCTGACTGCAGGCGGACTAGCTCCCTCTAGTGGTGGGTGCTAGCGCGACCGCTGAGGTTTAACAGCCCGCCCAGCCTAGAGCCTTCAAAATGGTTTTGAGCAAGTCACTTCCTGTAAGTTTCGTTTTCTTCACTAGTCAGGGAAGGAATTAAAATAATCTCTTTCACATCAGAAATAGCCACCAACTAGCCACCGTGGTTATTAAGGTCAATATGTTAAGATGGTTGTTTATGACCTGCCTAGTTAAGCTTTGCTCATTTTCTATAGCAAACAGCTGGTAAAGAGTAAAAACAGGAAAGGTGGAGACTTTGAGGAACCTTGGTGTTGCTGTTGAGGGGCTGGTTGCCCTGGTAACAATGTGGTTGTTTTCTGGGTTGATTTTTCTAGATTAAGGTTCACACCCTTTGCTTCCTGAGTTTTTCGAAACTGTTTCTCCCACATGGCAAACCATAAATGACAGTATCTGTTGTCTTAGGTGGATCCTTCCTTGCTTATCAGTATGTTAATCTAATTTCTCCTTGCCTTGTTTGCTTGGCCATAGAAATCAAGAAGAGAAAGAAGGTGTCTAACTGGCTCTTTCTCATGAGAAGGCTTTCTTCTTCATCAGATGTTTCTGCAGCTTCAGAGCCAGAATTGAAGACATCCCTTTTCGATCAGCCCTTGTCAGCCATCTGCAGTGACAACACGCTCCCGGGACCCATTCAGGTAGGCACACGTTCACCCAGAACCTACTTCAGTTTTCTGTGAAAAGTCCTCGGGAAACCTGAGTGGCTTTCTCATGCTAAACTTGTTGGGGTGGGGTTTTCAGTTTTTTCTCCACGTTTGGAAATGGTGTTCCCACCTAAGAATGCAGTCAGGAGGACACATGATGGCTTACATTATAGAAATTAGTTGTATTTGCCAATGAGCTCAGGTCAATGGTCCCTCCATCCTTCTGACTTAATGGAGTGAAGAAGGCTGAAAATGTGTAGCTTCTGAAAAACCAACAGATTCATGGAGTTTGTGATCAGACATCCAGTGTTTACATGGAATGACTTGAGAGGAGGAAGGCCCAAAATCATTTTAGGCTGTGCAAATTCCAGCTCTCCCAATGTACCTGCTCTTAGAAAAACAGCAGGGTCAAGAGATGGTTGAAAGCAACTAGACTGAAAGGAAACTCTTGTTAAGACTGTCTTAGTATCCTGGAGAACTAACTTTTATGGAGAGGGTATTGTATAGCAGGTAAAGTTAGCTACTGTTCATGTCCACTATTTAAATTCTTTCTCCTACCGAAATACAGATTTTTCCTCTATTGGTAGCAGCAACGTGTGTCTTCAAACCACGGGTAACAATTTCCTATTTCTATACCCCTTCCCTTTAGGATATTCTCACTATTCTATGCCTGAAAGGCCCTTCCACTGAAGGAATATTCAGGAAAGCAGCCAATGAGAAAGCCCGCAAAGAGCTGAAGGAGGAGCTCAGCTCCGGAAACGTGGTAGACCTGAGAAGCCTCCCTGTGCACCTCCTGGCGGTGGTCCTCAAGGTGGGTCCCCAGCACCTGTGCCAAACAACAAGCTGATGGGCTCTGACACACTGACTCTCAGGGAATGAGAAACGGGCTCTTCGCCCCACACAGCAAAGGCAACTGATCATGGAGTTGAACTGTTTTAGTGAAGCCTTCATTTATTTGTATCAGCATCTCTGTTTCTGTGATCCCAGATTCCAACCAAGAAGTGTTGTACTTCTTCCCAAATTTATCTGAGAACAGGCACTTGGACTGTCCCACAGCCAAGTCTGTTCCCCTGAGTCTGGTGGCCCCTTGGCTGGTGGCCTTAACCATGCCCGTTGTTAGGAAAGTTGCTGAGAGACAAGCTGGGGGGAGACTTCAGGCTCATTGGATGCAGGCAGGAAGGGCACAGACTCCTGAGAGGGGACCAATGAGACGGAAGTTAGGATGGCAGTGTGTTATGTAACATGAACGGTCCCCTTCCTCCCTCCAGGACTTCCTCAGAAGTATTCCGCTGAAGCTCCTGTCCTGTGACCTGTTTGAAGAGTGGATGGGAGCCCTGGCCAAGCAGAGCGAGGAGGACCGGATAGAGGCCCTGAAACAGTAAGTCACCCATGCAGTCTCCGCCCAGGGGTTCCTCATCCAACTGTCAGAGTGTTTCATGTATGTTGCAACATTGAAGGAATTCGAGTGGAATCACTCACCTACTCCTAGAATACAAATCTAAAGGTATCCTGGAAATGTTTAAAAAGTAGTTGTTTTTTTAGCCAAATGAAAGGAGGCACCTCTGTCAAAAGGTAGAAAGTGAACTTCAGTACTCACAAATCCCAACAGGTGGGGAGTCTAAAAATACAAGTAGTTCAAGAAGGTATGAAATAAACTCACAGATGAAAGCCTCGGAGCAGGCTAACCAGCCACATGTAGGAACTTGGGATCTTCTTCACCTGTCCACACTGATTTCATGCAAAGCAACAATTCTCCCATAAAACATCCCTTAGTAAACAGTCTGCAAGGGCTTGTTTGTTGACAAAATTCCATAGTGTATTTATTTCATATTCTTATAATCAACCAAAATGAAAACTCTATAAAAATAAATTCCAACAGCAGCAGAAACAATACCATATAGAAATGAAAGTGTGACCTGTTAGTGCCTAGAAAATGTTACACACCTAACTTCACAATATCAGCGCTTTTGCCAAATCCTATGAAAGTGTGTCTATATATGATAATTGTCTCACATGGCTAAGTATTATCAATGACATATTTATTGAACTGAAGGCATTAGTGTGTCTGTCCCAAAATAAGAATCCTGAGATTACCACAATAAACTTCTGCTTATAGACACAAAGGTCTTTCTTAACAGTATCTTATGAGAAACAAATGATCCTTATGTTAGAACCACCATTTCTTTTTTTGAAAATATGAGGCTTTACAATTCTAATTTATTAGTCATTGTACCAATGTTGCCCTTTTAGTGCTGTCCTCATTATTTTTATGAACACGCTCTTCTAAACTGATTTATTCTTCATAAAGCTTTCTCAGAATGGTATAAAAAATGTGTCTTCTTCATTTGATGAACACAGTTCAAAAAAAGGCAAATGATTGTATTCTTTAGAAAAACCAGTCTTGTGGTATTAGAAGCAGGAAGACGTTCTATATGGCTAAATGGTTTCTCAACAAAATGATTTTCAAAATGTATTAAAGTTTACTGCAGGAGTTAATGATTCATCATCTAAGATCTGTGTAGAGTAAATGGCTGTGTTACTGGTGTCAGGATCATAGAGGCCAGTTTTATAGGGCTTCAAGCTCTTGTGATTCACTGATTCATTCCTTGTCAGTTGCCACTGCAAGTAACTGAATGAGCGTTTCACAATATTTCTTGTGAAAACAGACCTTCCTCATTTTAAAGGAAGCCTGGGTCAGGCAGCAACTTTCAACTTGCTCCCCTCAAGCCAGATAGGCCATGAACCTCCCCTAAAACCAGCTTTCCCCACCTCCATCCCAGGGTTGCAGATAAGCTCCCGCGGCCCAACCACCTGCTGCTCAAGCACCTGGTCTCCGTGCTGCACGTGATCAGCAAGAACTCCGAGGTCAACCGGATGGACGCCAGCAATCTCGCCATCTGCATTGGGCCCAACGTGCTGAGCCCGGAAAACGAGCACAGTCTATCGCTGGAAGCCCGGAGAGACCTGAACGATAAGGTTTGTGCCCGGCTATTTCTGAGAAACTCGACATCTGCTTGTCAGAGCCAAGCAGTGAGGTCTGCTGTGGCCCCAGGTCCACCCTCTCAGGTGCATCCACTGGATGAGACCCAGTAAAGCCAGGTCATCATCCTACGAGACAGGGGACAGTGATGCCCGTCTCCACCGCGGTTTCCAGAACGGAAAGGCCCTTTCACTTTGCTCTTTTTGTGCATCACACTCTATCAGTTCAGCTACCAATCAGGGCAACTCCTTTAATGAACATTTTGGTTACTTTAAAGTAATACATTTTTTAAATTGACAAAGTTAAAAGGCATAATCTTAAAAATGATTTTCACAAAGGTGATTGTTACCAATTTTCTGAATGCTCCTTTCAGACCCAGTAAACATCTGGTATGTTGATTTTGAAAGTGAAAATGTTGGTTGCTCAGTCGTGTCTGCCTCTTTTTGACCCCATGGACTAGCCCACCAGGCTCCTCTGTCCATGGAATTCTCCAGGCAAGAACACTGGAGTGGGTAGCCATTCTCTTCTCCAGGGGATGTTCCCAACCCAGGGATCGAACCCAGGTCTCCTGCATTGCAGGCAGATTCCTTACCACCTGAGCCACCAGGGAAGCCCATTTTGGCACCTCCCTAACTGCTGACCCTCCCTGTGTCCCCCTTGGTAAACTTCTTCCATTAAAAATAAATAAAGATGTCATTAAGCTGACAAGCAATTAACTTCTCCTCACAGGTTAAGACACTGGTGGAATTCCTCATCGATAACTGCTTTGAAATATTTGGGGAAGACTTTCCAGCACATTCCAGAATTGCTTCTGATGACTCCCTGGAACACACGGACAGTTCAGGTATGGAATGTGTTCTCAGTTGACTCTGACTGTGGGGTCAAGTTCATGCCTGGCTACAAATCCAGCCCAGTAACGTACAGCACCCCTGGTATCTGAAGAAGTTAGCAACACACATCACCAGATCAGAGTAGACACAGGTCTGTAGGGAAGTCATCAAGCAGGGAAACTTTTCTCTTGAATTTTCCTGCACTATTTCCTCAGGCTGCAGCCTGGCGCCTTCCCCTTCTTAGTCTAAATCATGAAGAACTGCTCCTTTTACAGAGGAATCTTTGGCTAGAGGATTGGGGTAAGAAACTTTTGTTTCCACACAATGGAATATGGGTCTAATGTGGGTCTGTTTAAATAGAGATGAAAGTGAAAGTGTTAATTGCTCAGTCCTGTCCAACTCTTTGCAACCCCATTGACTGTAGCCTGCCAGGCTCCTCTGTTCATGGAATTCTCCAGGCAAGAATACTGGAGTGGGTAACCATTCCCTTCTCCAGGGGATCTTCCCAACCCAGGAATCGAACCCAGTTCTCCTGCCTTGCAGACAGGTTCTTTACAGTCTGAACCACCAAAATGGGGATGGATCCAATGAAAAGAGCCATCCAGAGGATCAGCTTTTAAATCTAAGATCAATAAATTTTCAGAGGAGCGCTGTTTTCTCTCTTTTCTCATTTTTTTGCTCTCTCTCTCAACCTCTCTCTCTTCATTTTCCTACTTATCTTCTCCACCTCAAAATAGTAGACATGGAAAGAAACAAGACTTGAATGTGGCCAGTTGTCTTTCATAACAAGCCCCAAATCAGCTTAGCTTCACCGAATTCCCTAGTGCCATACTTGATGTTAGTAGGGTGGACGGTGCTAAAGTGAATTTCTAGAAGGAACTGAACAAAACCTCAGCTGTCCCTTACCTTCCCCCAGACATGTCGACCCTGCAGAACGACTCAGCCTACGACAGCAACGACCCTGACCACGACGTGGAGCCTGCGGGCTCCCCGATCGCGCAGCCCCCAGGGCCCCCAGAAGTGGCTGCTGGCGGCGTGGAACCCAAAGCCCCGCTGCGCCCTTGGGAGCCCGTGGTCAGCACCACGGCCAGGCTGAAGGGCTTCCTCGGGCAACCTGAGCGGAGGTACTCGGACCCCAGCGCTGCATCCTCCCCGGAGTGCCTCGAGGGCAGAAGAGCAAACCCGAAACTCACGCGAAGCCAGGACGACTTCACCGCCGTGGCCCAGGCAGCCTCCCGCTTTGCCGGCGAGGAAGCCGAGGACCCGTTTCCCGAGGAGGTGTTTCCTGCAGCCGAAGGCCGGGCCCAGAGGCCCCGGGACCTGGGGGAGCAGAGCCCGACTCAGGGCTCAGTGTCACCGTGCGCACGGGTCCCCAAAGCCGCCTCCAGTGGCTCCCTGGACGCTTTCTCCGACAGCTCGCCCCTGGCCTCTCCTTCCAGCCCCCAAAGAAACTTCTTCACCAGACACCAGTCTTTCACCAAGGCTGAGAAAAGCAAGCCCAACAGAGAAATTAAAAAACACTCCATGTCATTCTCCTTCGCCTCTCACCAAAGAGTGCTGACCAAAACGCGCAGCTTTGGAGCCGCGAAGTCCAAGGGCTGCCCCCAAGACCAGGAGAAGCAAGGTTCCAGGAAAGAAAGCCAGCTCGCCGGCCGGATCGTCCAGGAAAGCCTATCGGACGCCCTCGGCCAAGCCGCGCTGGGCTTTAACTCGGGAGCCTACACCCTCTCGGTGGAGGATGTGTTCCGGCTGGTGGATCAGAGGCACCCCGGCCGCCCCCCCTCTTACGAGGAGGCCGTGCGGCTCCAGGCGCTGGAGCTCGCCTCCCGCGGGGGCCAGACGGTGGGCAGCCTGAGGGCCCGCGTGCTGAGCCTGGACGCGGGGCTGCTGCCTCCCCTCCCTGCCCACCCCCACGGGGACTCGAGAAACATCCGCGGGCCGGAGCCCCTGGACGGGCTCCGACGGGGGCCAGGGACCGAGACCTGGAGGCAGAGCCTGCCCGACTGCGCTCCTAGGGACGCGGCAGGACAGGTGACGGTCCCCAGGACATCCGAGCTGCAGCGGCTGAGAACCGCGTCCGAGTCGCAGCAGAAGGGCAGGCAGGCCGTCCTGGCCCGGCGGTGTAGCCAGCCCGTGTTTGACGCCGAGCAGCTCCGGTTCGCTAAGGAATCCTACATCTAGCGCGGCCCCTCTGTACACAATGGGAACTGCCTTTAGACTCTTGTTTTCGAAAGTCGTGAATAAGCTCCTCTGGCAAGTTGTGTTTGAGACCTCCTCCGGGAGGACAGCCACACAACTGCACACCAGCACTCTGTGCGCCTGATTTGTACAACGTGTAGCACATGTAAAAAACGCATTCTAGACAAGGCATTGGGTACACGTACGCAGATGCATGTGTATATATTTGTTTGTGAGCTTGCGCCAAACTGCATTGCTGTTCTTGGCCTCCTGGAGGGTTTTGTTTTTTTTTTAAGTGGTTAGTGTCTAAAAATAATGTTTTCTGTTTTTGGCATTGCCTCAAACAGCACGACAAGTTTCTTATTTTCCACAAACTCCATTTAGGAGAAAACGTCTGTCTCTGTTAGGAGTTTCCTCTAATAAGCCGCTTTGTGATAACTAATCACCTCAGTAGGATGGAAGGAACAGACTGCAAGGAATAGAGTTCAGTGTTTGGAGTTATCAAAGGGCATTATAAACTCCAGTTAAAAAAAAAAAAAAAAGGTTGTTGTTAACAATGCATGAAAAATACTTCTATGTGTCCCTTAACTGTCTAATTTGAAATTTGGGTAAGTTAGTGAAAATGCATTATATTATGCAT
Organism: Ovis canadensis; assembly: GCF_042477335.2. NCBI lineage: Eukaryota > Metazoa > Chordata > Mammalia > Artiodactyla > Bovidae > Ovis > Ovis canadensis. The sequence continues at coordinate 94,640,147 of NC_091252.1, read as the reverse complement.
CATTAACTGATGTCAAGCACTTTGAGTTTCTTTGTAGTTCAATGGTATCTTCTCCGATAGTATGGAGGAAATTACTTCATACGCTTTGGGGCGGTCGTATGTAAAACTTCAATATTATCTCACTACAATAAATTGCCTTCCTTATTTCAAAGTAAACATGTTCATTCTTTACTGATATGTTGCCTCCTCTCCCTCAGTTCATAGAAACCCACCAGAAAAATCATTCACACATTGGTTCACTCAACCAGCATTTATTACGTCTGCCCAAAATGCAGGAGACCTGGGTTCGACCCCAGGGTTGGAAAGATCCCCTGGAGAAGGAAATGGCAACCCACTCCAGTACTCTTGCCTGGAAAATCCTGTCGACGGAGGAGCCTGGTAGACTATAGTCCACAGGGTCGCAGAGAGTCAGACACGACTGAACGACTTCACTTTCACTTCCACCCTGGTGGTACAGCGGATAAGAGTCCACCTGCCAATGCAGGGGACACAAGTTCGATCCCTGGTCTGGGAAGATCCCACGTGTTTTGGAGCAACTAAGCCCATGCACCACAACTACTGAGCCTGCGCTCTGGAGCCCGTGCTCTGCACCAAGAGAAGCCACCGCGGTGAGGAGCCCACACACAGCAGCTGGAGATGGTCCCCACTCTCCGAAAGCAGAGAAGGCCCACGTGCGTAACCATGAGTATAAATAAACTGTAAAGAAACAAGCATTTATTGACTACATTATTCTCCTTGAATAATGAGACAAGGAGACCAAACCAGTCAATGCTAAAGGAAATCAACACTGAACATTGATGGGAAGGACTGATGCTGAAGCTGAAGCTCCAATACTTTGGCCACTTGATGTAAAGAGCTGACTCATAGGAGAAGACCCTGATGCTGGGAAAGATTGAAGGCAGGAGGAGAAGGCAGAGACAGAAGATGAGATGGTTGGATGGCATCACCGACTCAATGGACATGAAATTGGGCAAACTTTGGGAGATGGTGAGGGGCAGAGAGACCTGGTGTGCTACAGTCCCTGGGGTTGCAAGGTCAGACATGACTGGGCAACTGAACAACAATGCCATTATTCTAGGCAGAGCAAGACGTGGATCTCATGTTTAAGAAAAAGAGACAAGCCCTGTTCTCTCTACAAATTTGCAAAACCATAAAAATGTACCTTCTTTAAGCCATTTTTGGGCAAACGGTCACTCAGAGGCTAGAAGATTTGGTGTACAAATATCAGTATTTCCTGGTTTTAGTGACTTCAAGTTTTCAGTACTTTCAAAAATCATATTTTTATGATGCTCAGTTTGCTTGATTGTTAGCAAACCCAGTGGTAAAACATCATACATTAGGACATTCATGCTCAATGATTAAGATATTTATCTGGTATCTTTGATACTGGACTTTGATATTCCTTACTTCATCAGTTTTTCATAAAACACTGCATGTTTTTGATATGTTAAAGAAGGGATTTTGTGTTGGCTAGCTACCAGGTGGTAAAGACCTAGTCTTTTGAGAAGTGATTTATTAGTAACGTGATAGACAGTTTACAATGTTCTTATCCAGACTGCTCAGATCTGTTAATCATGTTCAGATTTATTAATGTCATTTAAATACCTTATTAAGCACCACCGATCATGCATAAATTTCAACCGGTAGACATTCCCCCTTTAACTGCTGACTTAAGAAGAGCAATCCCTTTCCCATAATTGGACACTCCACAGTGGTAGTTGGGACTTGCCTGGTGGCTCAGACAGTAAAGGCAGTTTTCAGCACCTTTCAGTTCAGTGCTAAATATTTCAGGATTGAAAGAAAAATCCTCCATTGTGTTTTTAGCAACTTCTCATTGAGAATCAGAGAGTTTTCATCAATAGATGACTAACATGATAAGCTAGGTTAGCTCCTATCTATCTATTCTGTGTTACCATTGACCTGACCTCCACATGACCCAACTCAGATCACGAAAACTCTACCCCAGTTTCCTTATTTTACCAAAGCAGGAGTAAGACTGAAAGTCTTCTATTGCATGCAAGCAGTCTAGTTTATTGACAAACACTGATGAGCTTCTTGTAGTCAAAAAGCTACTGTATTTGCATAATGGAGAAGAAGGTATGATGTGTGTTAGTCACTCAGTCGTGTCTGACTCTTTGTGATCCCATGGACTATATCCCGCCAGGCTCCTCTGTCCATGGAATTCTCCAGGCAAGAATACTGGAGTGGGTTGTCACCTCCTCCTCCAGAAGATCTTCCCAACCCAGGGATCAAACCTGGGTCTCCCGCACTGCAGGCAGATTCTTTACCGAGCCACCCAATGCACCGTGTGGTATTCTCAATTCTAACCATGAAGTCCACTTACTTTTTAGAATAGGAGAGCCCAACCTGGTCTCCAGGCATGGTCGTAGGTTAGGGCTGACATAACCAAGTATCACAAATGAGTAGCTGACACAACAGAAGTGTACAGTCTCACAGTTCTAGAGCCTAGACCTGAAATCAAGGTGTCAACAGAGGGCTTGTGCTTGCATTGAGATTTGGGTGATATTAAAAAATGATACAATAGACAAGGACCCCAGAACAGCACAGTGCTGTCCTCCATGGACCCTGTAAGAGCCACACAGTCATACATGGGTTTGACACTCTAATGCAAGGTGAATGGTAAAAGCAGGTTGGAAGCCATGGCCTACGTAGGGGCTTTCAACCTAAATCCAGGTCTGACACCCACTTCTGAGCCACTGGACCTCTCCATCACCCAGGGTAACCCTGCGTGGGTCAGCTTGGGAGGGATCCTGACCCTCTTACCAAAGGAAGAAGTGGGGAAGCGCGTATATTTCATGTGCCTATTGGTAGACACTGGCATTATATGCCTTGGAATCTGGCTGAAAAGACAGAATTTCTTCCTCTTGGGGAAGGTAGGAGATTTTCTCTCCTCCTAGAAAGAAGGGGACAGGTGGGCTTCTGAATGCATCTGATTGAATTTCCGAATGCATGGTACACCAATTACCTGCCATCATGCCCTGTGCCCAGCGCCACCCAGGACTTGGTCCAGAACCTGTGATTGTTAACCAAGCTGGGGGCTGGCCCTGGAACTGAGCAAACACACAATCACCTGCCAGCTCAAATTCAGCAAAAATAACGTGTCACCCGGGGTCTTAGAGCGGTGAAGTGGCTTGTATGCTAATAAAGCTGACAACAGTTATTGACCACAGTGCTGCCCATGGCTGAGCATGAAAACATCGAAAGGGTGGTCAGCACTGTTTACCCTAATGCACTATTAAAAGAATACATTCTAGCTGAAGTTTCCTGATTGTGATCTCACAGGAAGGACCGCCAGTACATGCTTTCCTCCGAAGGGTCAAGTGCTAGAAGTGATGGAAAGCCACATCAGATGAGATCTCACATGTTTTGAGTTTCTTTTTTAATTGACTTATGTAAGATCGTAACGCTTTATTTACAAAGGGAGAATTACGGAGGAATCAGAGTATAAACACTTTGCTAGAGGCAAAAGTAAATCACTTTTTGGCATGGTATTTTAAATGTCTGCATCATGTCCTCCGGACAAATGAAATGTGAATGAGGAACCACCAATGGGATGAAGAGTTACCCTCTTCCTATTACAGGCTTCAAAGAGAGCCCAGGTGAGACTAGCAAACCTGAAGAATCCAACAGCTCACCAGAAAAAGGAAACACAAAATGATCGTATCTCTAGGAAAAGAAAGACAATTGTGTTGGCACAAGAATATGTGAGCCAGATTCACAGGGCCTGAGTCCACAGCCCAAATGGGCCACCATGGATCAGTTTCCAAACTATCTGAGCGTCGGTTTCTCCACCTGTAAAATGAAGATAGTCGTAGCACTGCAGCAGTCTCGGAGTGCACCTCACAGCAAACCCACATCACAACGCAGGAGCGCTCTGTATAACACAGCTTAGCATCCAGAAGGTGTAAAAGAACGTGACAAGTCAACACGGTCAAGATAAAAACTGTCTATGTGACTAAAACACCATAAACAAAATCAAAAGAAAAGGAGAAACTTGGAAAAATAGTTGCATCTTATATAAGGGAAAAAGAACTAATTTCCATAATAGATACAGTTCCTATAGTTTGATAAGAAAAAGAAACAAAATCGAATTCTCTTTTATTGGAGTATAGCTGCCGTACAGTGTTGGGTCAGTTTCTACTGTACAGCTAAGTCAATCAGCCACACGTGTATGTATGTAAATACACACCCCTTTTCCTTGGATTTCCTTCCCATTGAAGGAAGAGCTCTGAGTAGAGCTCCTTGTGCTGTGTAGCAGGTTTTCATTAGTTCTCTACTTTATACAGAGTACTGTACACGTGCCAGTCCCCATCTCGAAATTCATCCCACACTCCCTTCCCCCTTGGTGGCCATGTGTTTGTTCTCTATAGCTCTGTCTCTATTTCTAACTTGCAAATAAGTTCATCTATACCATTGTTCTAGATTCCACATGTATGTGTTAATATATACTTGTTTTTCTCTTTCTAACTTCCTTCACCCTGTTTGACAGTCTCCAGGTCCATCCACATCTGCAAATGGCACACATTTGAAATTCAGTTTTTAAATGTGAAAGTGATATGATCATAGAAAAAGAATAACAAATGGCCTTTAAACATTTGAAAAGATGCTCAATCTCACTCTCTTTTAAAAAGTTACACTAAGACACTGTTTCTCCCATCGGGTAGGCAAAACTCTAAAAGTTTAATGACATAGTGTGTTAGTGAGGTTGTAGGGGAACTGGTGATTCATGCATTCTTGTTGGAAGTGAAAACTGATATGACCCCTACGGAGCACAGTTTGGCAGTAAGTATTAAAATTAAAAGTGCATAAATCATTTTTCTGATCGGTTCTGCTTCTAGGGATACACTTCATAAATAAGTTCTTAGGCATGCAAAATTATATGTGAATATTTTTAGCATTGTTTATAATGATATAAATGTTTGGTTAGAGAATAAGTTATGAATAATTAATTTATGGCACATCCATACAGCTATAAAAATTTCTTCCACCTACTGATACAAAACCATCTCCAAGATATATCCAGTAGAAAAAAACAACATGTAGCAGGCTGATGTGTACGCTATGCTATAATTTATCTTTAAAAGAAGGAATTAATAATAGTAGCTTACACATTGGGGTGGGGAATGGGAACTGAGATGATGGAGCCAGAAATAAGCAGAAGACATTTCGATAATATATTTCCAAATCTTTGGTGTTTGAATGATATAACTCCATTACTTATTCAAATATTAAATAGAAAATAATGCTGCTGCTGCTGCTGCTAAGTTGCTCAGTTGTGTCTGACTCTTTGTGACCCCAAGGACTGTAGCCCACCAGGCTCCTCTGTTCATGAGATTCTCCAGGCAAGAATACTGGAGTGGGTCACCATTCCCATCTCCAGGGGATCTTCCCAACCCAGGAATCAAACCTGAACCTCTTAAGTCCCGCATTGGCAGGCAGGTTCTTTACCACCAGCACCAACTAGGAAGCTCATCTGGTGCTCAGCTAGTTTTCTCTGGGAACAGAAAAGGTAGATTGTGTGTGCGTCAGTCTCTTAGTCGTGTCCAACTCTGTGACCCCATGGGCTGTAGCCCACCAGGCTCCTCTGTCCAATATTTCCCATAAACTCATTTGTTATGTTGTTTCCCATAAACTCAGATAAAGAACCCTATATAACTTCAGATTCACAGGGAAATTTTTTAGACTTCTGAAACAATGTGGTTATTTTGCTGTTTGGATAACAAACGCTTTTTAGAAATGTAGTTTGAACTATGCAGTTCAGCCTTTCGTGTACATAGTTAAGTATCAGAAATCATGAAAGGTGATCATTTAACTTTGCTTAGAAAATCAACACCTGTGAACTCAAGCATAAGTAAGGGCTCTTCCTTTGAACTGTGGCTTAGATGGTAAAGAATCCGCCTGCAATGCAAGAGACCTGGGTTCAATCCCTGGATCGGGAAGATCCCTTGGAGAAGGGAATGGCAACCCACTCCAGTATTCTTGCCTGAAAAATCCCATGGACCGAGGAGCCCGGTAGGCTACAGTCCAGAGGGTCACAAAAGACATGACTGAGCAACCAATACTTTCTTCTTCCTTTGAATCAGCAGCTTCATTTCTCTTATCGTGAAATTTTAACATTAATGTCAAACTTAGTGCAACAATCATTTAGGACATCAGCAAGTTCAAGATGACAAAACTGCCCTTTTGGGGAACACTATCAAATTTCAGTTAAAAGGGTTCCTAGGCCCAATTCCAACCTGTGTATGGTAGAGGCTTCCCCACACCAACTAGCAAGTCTTAGAACACCAGCTGAGTGTCCTATGACTCAACTCAATTCTGACACTATTTACCTGGAGATAACCTAGATTCCATATTTTAAGGGTTCAGTTCTACAAGACCCCACCGTCCCATGTCCTCTTCAAAGGCCACCCTTCCAGCATCTCCATGTGGTTGCCCACCTAGAGGCTCTCTGAAGCCTCTCCCTTTGGGTTTTCATGAGGGTTCATTACACAGCCATGATTAATTATCAATAAATCATTAGCCATTGACAACTGATTTGACCTCCAGCCCTCTCTCTAATCTGGTTGCTCAAATGGTATAGAATCTGCCTGCAATGCCGGAAACCCGGGTTCAATCCCTGGGTCAAGAAAATCCCCAGGAGAAAGGAAGGGCTATCCACTCCAGTATTCTTGCCTGGAGAATTCCATGGACAGAAGAGCCTGGTGGGCTACAGTGTATGGGGTCGCAAACAGTCGGACACGACTGAGCAACTAACACTTTCTATTTTTCACATCCTCCTTCCAATCACCTGGCATGTTCTCCTCCCAACAAACCACTGTCCTTAGGTGGGATCCAAAATTCACCTCATTAGCATAACAAAAGACACACTTATCACTTCAACACTTAGGAAATTCTGAGGGTTTTAAGAGCTATGAGCCAGAAACTGTAGATGAAAACCAAATAGGTAGAAAAGTATTATGTTGGTCATCTGAGTGTCCAAATATATTTCTCATAAATCACAATACCACACAGTGAACTTCTTCTTAAGCCCAAGAAAAATGTAGAAGAAAAGTAAGATATTACATTTAATAAAATTAAATATATTGTAATATATTAATTTAATAATAAGCAAAAAATAATAACAAACTTGACATACTAATTCTAAACAGCATTAACTCAACACATTCTCTGCACTTTCTGATTCTTCCTAAATTCTTTACACACTTTTTTTTAAAACTATTTACCTATTTTTATTTTGGGCTGTGCTAGGTTTTCTCTAGTTGAGTTGCCGGGGCGTCTCGTTGTGGCGCCTTCTCTTGCTGTGGGGCTCAGGCTCTAGAGCGCGGGCTTCCATAGCTGCAGCCCATGGGCTCAGTGTTTGGAGCTCCCTGGGATCTAGCGCACAGACTCAATAGATGTGGCGCACGAGCTTAGCCACTCCAAGGCATGCGGGATCTTGTCAGATCAGGGGTGGAACCCATGTCTCCTATAGGCGGATTCCTTACCACTAAGCCACCTGGGAAGCCCCCTTTACACATTTTTGATGCATCTACATAACTTAAGCAGTTTCCAAAGGATGTTTACTGGTGATCTCAGAAACTAATCAAAAGCATGCCCCAGAGTTCCTCGTTCACGTGTCCCAACGGTATACGGTGTAGGTCACTTGAACTTTCTATTTCAATGCATATGATTCAAATCGAGCCTGTTACAATTAGGGAAGAGAAAGGAAGACAAGGAAGCTATTTTGAAAGTTTGAAACTTTTCACAGGTGAAAACAAGACGTGACTTAACTGCAGTAGGGAAGTGTTTTGACGTCACCAGTTGGGACAAGACTAAGGGTCTGAGTTACAACAGATCGATTCTCAGGACACTTGTTTCTCTTCTTGTTTTTCCCTCTTCTTCGTTCCTAAATTCGATGCACAGCAGCATGATCTAAATGGAAGAGAAAATAATCTGGATGAAAGTCTGATCCTAGCTACACTTACTACATGAATACCATCTTGAGCAAGTGCCTGAGCATCTTTGTATCTTTGGTTCTTCATCAGGATAATAAACAATTTTATTCTTCCAGAGGCCTCTTTAAAAATCAGCTGCATTGAGGTTTAATTCACATATTGTAAACTGCATTCACTCAAAAATGTTCAGTTTGATCAATTTTGCCTGATATGTATACTCATGAAACCACCACCATCAAAATATGAAATGAATTGGTAATACTGGTATTGTCATATTTGTTCATTTTGTTTTACCAATTCTATTGGGTATGTGGTAGTATCTCACTGTGGCTTTAATTTGTATTTTCCATCGACTACCAGTGTTGAACATCTCTTCATATGTTTATTGGCCATTTGTGAAGTACTCAGTCTATGTCTATTTTTTTTAATTGAGTGTTTAAGTACTAAGTTTTCAGCATACTTTATATATTTTATTGACAGTCCATTTGAATACTTCTTTGTGCTTTCAATGTTCTGTTTAATAAATTTTTTCCTCTCCAAGTCACAAAGATCTTTTATTCTGTTATCTGCTAGAAGTTTTATACCTTTTTAAGAGTCTACATTTATAGATCTAAATGTAAAAATATAGATTTTATTAATGCATTTAATTCTATGATCCATTATAAGTTAATCTCTGTGTATTATGTGAGGAAAAAAAATCAATGTAATTTTTTTCCATATGGAAAGACTACTTTTTAAAAAACTTTTGATGACTAATAATAAACTAGTTTGGGGGGGTGGCGAGTTGGGTGGGGTAGGGGGAACCACACCACATGGATGTGAGAGTTGGACCATAAAGAAGGCTGAGCACCAAACAATTGATGCTTTCAAGCTGTGGTGTTGGAGAAGACTCTTTAGAGTCCCTTGGACAGCAAGGAGATCAGTCCTGAATATTCATTGGAAGGACTGATGCTGAAGCTGAAGCTCCAATACTTTGGCCACCATTTGAAAAGCCAACTTACTGTAAAGACTCTGATGCAGAGAAAGATTGGGAGCAAGAGGAGAAGGGAGTAATGGAGGATGAGATGGTTGGATGGCATCATTGACTCAATGGACATGAGTTTGAGCAAATTCTGGGAGATAGTGAAGGACAGGGAAGGCTGGTGTGCTGCAGTCCATGGGGTCGCAAAGAGTCAGACAAAGACTTAGCCACTGGACAACAACAACAACACTGGCATCAGGACCTTGGTTTGTTGTGGAAAGCTCAGCTTCTCTTGTCCACAGGTGCGGAATCGAATCTCAGAGACAGAGTTCTGGGTGAAGCAGAAAAGGATAGCTTTATTGCTTTGCCAGGCAAAGTGGGCAAACCAGGTTCATGCCCTCAAATCATGTGTCCCAACTTGGGGAAGATAGAGAGAAGTTTTATAGTAACTTTTCAAAGAGGGCATGATCAGCTTGTGGACATTCTTCTGATGGGTTGGTGGTGAGGTAGATAGGAGTCAGCATCATTAACCTTCAGATCCAACTGGTCTGGGGTCTACATGCTTGTGGGTAGCCTATCATCATTAACTTCTCCCACCTGGAGGGGGTTTCAGTATTTGCAAAACAGCTCAAAGATACTGTTGCATCTGCTGATGGAGAAACAGGACCTTGCCCCAAGCCTGCTCTTGACAGTTTCCCCCAGGTCTCACGTCCCCTCCCTTCCTTAATTTACAACTGCATGTATCTGCCTTATCCCTGGGTTGGGAAGATCCCCTGGAGGAGAAAATGGCAGGTATCCTTGCCTGCAGAATCCCCATGGACAGAGGAGCCTGGTGGGCTACAGTCCATGGGATCACAAAGAGTCAGACATGGCCAACTGACTAACACTTTCACTGAATCTGCTCACTGGAACTGAGGGAAGGTCATGGAGTCTGAATGAAGGCTGTTTCCTATAATCAAAGAAATGGGGGGGACAAAAAGGCTCCGTGCCCAGGAGCCCCACAGTGTATCAAGTTTCCCCAACCAGGGATCAAACTCATGCCCCCCTGCAGTGGAAGCGCAGAGTCCTAACCACTGAACAACCAGGAAATTCTCTCCAAATTCTCATATGATTTCCCATAAGCCTACTGAATCCATAACTTCAATATTCCATTAAACTTGAGATTCCATTAACTTTTCTGTTGTTATTCCTTCAGATATTTTCCATCTCGTTCTCTTTATCCTCTTCTTCTGGAACTTCAACTATCTATATGTTAGTCTTTTTGATGTTGTCCTACACATCCCTGAGGGCTCTCTGGAATGTTTTTATTCTTTCTCCATCTCCCCTTCCTTCTCCTCTCTTCCTTCCTTCTCCCCCACTTCCTCGTCTTCTCTCTTGGTGGCAGGCCACTTTCTCCTGGCTCTTCTTGTCTTGGCCAGTTTGGGATCGTGACCCAGGCATTGTGAATGCTTTGTAGTCAAGACTGAGTTCTGCTGCATTCATCCCAACATTGTTGATACTTTGTCTTAACAGGCAGCTGACTTGATTCAATTGAAATGGCAAGCTCTGTCTCACCTGGGGTGGGTGGCAATGCAGATCTCAGTTATGCTGTCCCTGAGGATCTTTGGGGGATTGACTCTGGAATCCCCAGCTCCTCCATCAAGACCCCTGGATGCTCACAACTCTTAGTTGAGCCTCCTGTTCTCGGGGTATAACCCGCAGATAACCAGCTGTACTCCAAACCCTGCCTTGTGCAGTGTTCAAACACAGAATTCAGGTCACCTCTCTTCTGGGCAATCCCTCACTTTCTCATTGCTCTGACTGCCCCAGGCTCCACCCTCTTCTTCCTTGGGCCAGAACATGATAGATCTTCCATTGGAGTTTCAGCCAGTCACCCACCCTTTTTGACCATGTCCCATCCTCCGGTCAGAGCTGATGCCAGGAAATATACACCTTCCTCTGACGTTCAACGCCCCTCTGCCTGCATATCCCTTTGTTCACTCTCCATATCCCTTTGTTGATCTTTGTGGATTGTCTGGAGTTTATAGTTGCAATGTGCTGGGGCGGGGGTGGGGGGGGTTGGTCTATTCAGTGCCCACTCCGCCATACCACTGGGCATGTGTCTTCTCCAATGTGTGTGCAACACCTAATAAAGAACTCTCAGGCTGATGTCCCTGACAACCTCCCCCCACACTCCCCAGTAGGCTTATTGAAGGAATAAGATATGCTCTTTCGGCATGTTCCATATTTAAAGTATAAGGAGGCATTTACACACGTAAAAATTGAGCAGCCTGTAAAAAGGCAATGCAGCCCAAACAAACATTATGAAAAATATATTAATGTCTTAAGGAACCAGAAACAACTGGAGGTCCTCACCTAGCGGATATAGGTATTCCCTTTTATTTTCGCAAAAAGTGACAGTTTTCATTGTAATTGGAAATGAGAAAAAGCGTAGAGTCACTCCCAAGATGGCGGACCTACTGGGCTCCATCCTGAGCTCCATGGAGAAGCCACCCAGCCTCGGTGATCAGGAGACTCGGCGCAAGGCCCGAGAGCAGGCAGCCCGCCTGAAGAAACTACAGGAGCAAGAGAAACAACAGAAAGTAGAATTTCGTAAAAGGATGGAGAAAGAGGTGTCAGATTTCATCCAAGACAGTGGGCAGATCAAGAAAAAGTTTCAGCCGATGAATAAGATAGAGAGGAGCATACTACATGATGTGGTGGAAGTGGCTGGCCTGACATCCTTCTCTTTCGGGGAAGATGATGAGTGTCGCTACGTCATGATCTTCAAAAAGGAGTTTGCACCCTCAGATGAAGAGCTGGACTCCTACCGGCGTGGCGAGGAGTGGGACCCCCAGAAGGCTGAGGAGAAACGGAGGCTGAAGGAGCTGGTCCAGCAACAGGAGGAGGAAGCGGCCCAGCAGGGACCTGTGGTGGTGAGCCCAGCCAGCGATTACAAAGACAAATACAGCCACCTTATTGGCAAGGGGGCAGCCAAGGATGCAGCTCACATGCTACAGGCCAACAAGACCTACGGCTGTGTGCCCGTGGCCAACAAGAGGGACACACGCTCCATTGAAGAGGCCATGAATGAGATCCGGGCCAAGAAGCGTCTGCGGCAGAGCGGGGAAGAGTTGCCATCTACCTCCTAGGCACCCCAGCTCCTGGGGCAGGGCAGGGGGCAGGGAGGGACGAGGCTGCTGCTATTAGAACCCATCCTGGAGCCCCACCTTCTAACAGCTGTCACTCAGGCACAGTGTTTGTCACTGTTCGAGCTCGGATATTTATGTGGTGTGTGTGTGTGTGTGTGTGTGTGTTAGTATGTGAAAGTGTGAATGCTCAGGTGGGTATTTAATCTGTATTATTCTGTTCGTCCTGGAAGTTTCTTCCCCATGGGGCTGGGATTACTTTACATTCAATAAATATCATTTGACCCAAAAAAAAAAAAAAAAGAGAAAAAGCGTAGCTTGGTTTCTGGCAGAATTGTAGGTGATACGACACTTGGATAGCATGCATTTAATTGCTCAGAAACATTTTCTATGGCAAGATTTAAATGTCTAAATCCTGAAAGTTACAGCGAACATCCACAGTCCTCAAAGCACACTGAGATGCACACGACCTTAATGTATTCCTTCTGGGATTTTTAATTATAAAGTTCAATAACTCCTTTAAAGATAGGAATTGTTTGTCTGTTCAACAAACATTCCATCAGAGCCAAGCAATAAAGCAATCTGTAAAACTGGTCTTGCCAGGTGACTCAGTGGTAAAGAATCCACCTGCCAATGCAGGAGATACAGGTTCGATCCCTGCGTTGGGAAGATGCCCTGGAGGAGAAAATGGCAACCCACTCCAATAATCTTGCCTAGAAAATCCCAAGGACAAAGGAGCCTGATGGGCTACAGTCCATGGGGTGGAAAAGAGTCAGACACAACTGACCATGCACAAACACACAAGCCACAGGCAAAGGGACCCTGACCTGCTTTAGGCCACTGCTCGCTGCTTTGGGTTCTTGTCCTCATAGGAGAAGCAGTCAGGAGGATTCTTTGTTTCCCTAGTGCCCAACACAGTGCAGCTTTCAAAATTGGACATCTGGCCTCAAAAGAAATTCCCGCTCTCAAATTGCTAAACCAATGTTGCTAAACTTAACAGCTCTTGCCTAAGAATTTTCACAGGTGTTCATTTGCATGCATACAATTCCTCTTGTTACATTGGCATTTAAACAAATTGTTTGAGTCCTGTTTCGAATCTAATTTGTGAATGTTGGTGTAATTTATGAACGTTTATGTCTGACTATGCAACCCCATAGGCGAGATAGTAATTTTTCAAAATTTCTGGCCATTCCCAGAGATTAAAGAGTCAGAAAATAGGCAAAATTTAAACTACCATCTGCTGGCCCCTGCTCATATTATCAAATGCCCAGGCTTTAAAAATGTCATCTTATTTAATACCCTTGCCTCTGTGGATGAAAAAACGTTGCTTGCCATATCATTCAAAAAAGGATATTGCGGCCACTAAGCCAGCAGCCACTGGAGCCACCCCCAAAGATACACCCAGAAGGCATTTAGGGTGGAGCAAAGCATGATACTGGCCCTGGAGAGCTAAATTTTCAAATTGCTTAGTCCTTAAGTCTTATGCAATACTCTTTAAGACCCCATGGACTGTAGCCCGCCAGGCTCCTCTGTCCATGGGGATTCTCCAGGCGAGAATACTGGAGTGGGTTGCCATGCCCTCCTCCAGGGGATCTTCCTGACCCAGGGATTGAACCTACACCTCGTGCATCTCCTGCACTGGGGTTGGGTTCATTACCTGCTGAGCCATTGGGAAAGTTCATGGTGAATATCAGCATCTATATTTTATAGATAAGATAGTTAAGTAATTTGCCGAAGAATGAAGTTGGCATTTGAACACAGATATTCTGAAGACATGCTCTTTTTCTTCATACCAGCATGGGGTGGACGGTGGGGGTGGTGAGGCGGTGAGGAGTAAAAACTCTAAGTTAGATACTGACTCATTGGTTCTTTCTGTAATAAACCTGCTATAAATAATCTGTAGTAGAGCTTCACAGACTTGAAATACTTTTAGAACCACAGAGTAATTCCTGGATTCAAATTAAAATCACATATATGTAAAAGCAATTTTGTCATGCAAGTCTATTTTTTCCCTGTGTTTTGAAACTGTAAGACACCCAAGCACAGTGGGTACAGGAGCGTGGTGGAGGGGCTGCCCCAAGGCAAGAAATTTGGACTCATGGGCCTTATCATAGTCTGCCAAATTCATTTCAAAAAATGTATTTGGGTCTCAGATCCTCTGACAAAAACAACTTTTATTTTTAAGAATAGGAAGAGTGAGGGGGGTTTTGATATCTTTTTATAGGAAATTTCCATCCACTGGCTTTAAATTGTACTTTTTATTCAAAAGCACAGCATGTTTTTATATTTAAAACTTCCTAGGAAACTGAGAGCCATTTTCTCACACTCTGAGTCATGGTTTTACTCTGACTAGGTGAACAGCATCCTCAAGGTCTTACTAGACAGACCCACTGAAACCTTCCAGATCAAAAGGAAATGATCGGTAAATAGCTGCTCCAATTTTCAGTTCTTCTGTAGGAGATGGAAAAGCAGAAGCTACAATACTCAGTATTAGCATCAGATTCAACAACAACTTCTGAGAAGAACAAGGATTAATCTGAAAGCTGGGCTCTCTTAAATCAGACCCAGGTATTGAGGGGCCTTCCGTCATTTTGGAGAACAAGGATGCAAGCTCACAAACACAAACTTAAAAGCAAACAAAACTATGTAGAGAAACAAATCACGAATTATAAATTCAATGTTCACATTAGATAAGTTATCAATTGAATGAAGCAGTGGTTTGTTTGACAACAAACAAAATCCCCCTCTCAAAATTGCATAATATTTTGATTAATAACCTCTAGACACATTTCATTAATGTTCCTTTTTCTGCATACCCTTTTAAATCACTTTTTAATAAGATTTTGTCTACACACCCTTTTAAATTGCTTCTTCCTATAAAGATTTTGTAAAATAAATAAACATTTATATAAAATAAATAAACCTTCTGCAGAAAGAATAAAAGTTATATCTGGTTTTTTTTAGCTTAATTAAAATGGTGTTCTCATCAACATTAATAGTTTAGAATACTTTCTTTCAGCTTCTCAACTCATTATCAGTCATGTCGAGTACATTTTTAAGATTTTTGTCAAATTTAGAGAGATTTCCATTATTTCTTTCATATAGAAGCTGGAAAATCTGGAAAATCTTTCCATAGACCCTTTCTGGCTCCATATATTTCAAACCTTTTTTCTCCTCAGGGACCCACATACTGTCACCACAAGGCCCTGTAAAAAGCGTTCTTACAGGGACTTCCCTGATCGCTCAGTGGATAAGACTCTGCCTGCCAATGCAGGGGACACGGGTTCAATGCCTGGTCCAGGAAGATTCCAGAAGCCACAGAGCAACTAAGCCTGTTCACCACAACCAGTGAGCCCACGCTCTACAGCCTGCGAGCCCCCACTACTGAACCCGAGTGCCTAGAGCCTGTGTTCCGCAGCAACACAAGCCACCGCAGTGGGAAGGCCGAGCGCCGCAACCAAGAGTAGCCCTCCGCGCCATAACTAGAGAAAGCCCGCGCAAAAGGACGAAGACCCAGCATAGCCAAAACTCAAACAAACAATTTTTTAAACTGTTCTTATATGTATTCTTATTCATCTCAAGCTGGGCGAGAAGGCATAGTGGTCAGTGGGAATTTCTCTGCAAGGCCCTAGTACCCCAGATCAGCTATCAATGGCTTATCTATTCAAAAAGGTGACAGCACCTTGTATAAATACATCTCACTGAACCCGAAGTAAATGCATCCATAAGTCAACTTTCCCATATCCCAACCCCCAAAGCCCCATGGCCACTCCACAGCCATCCAAGGGCAGGGTGGTTGTGGGGGTCAGAGTGGAAGGAGACAGCAGTCTTAACTGATTACATTTTTAAATGTCTTTTGCGAGACACAGATGTATAGAACAGTCTTTTGGACTCTGTGGGAGAGGGAGAGGGTGGGTTGATTTGGGAGAATGGCATGGAAACATGTATAATATCATACATAAAATGAGTCACCAACCCAGGTTCAGTGCATGATACTGGATGCTTGGGGCTGGTGCACTGGTGCAAAGGGATGGTACGGGGAGGGAGGAGGGAGGGGGGTTCAGGATGGGGAACACGTGTATACCTGTGGTGGATTCATGTTGATGTATGGCAAAACCAATACAATATTGTAAAGTAATTAACCTCCAATTAAATAAATTTACATTTTAAAATAAAATAAAATATCTTTTGCAAATTTTTTCAAAGCCACATGACCATTGATACATTTTTGCCCCTGACCCTTCCTGAAACCTTAGGGGGAACCTGGGTAAGTAGAGGCTCTTAGCTCAAACGTCCTTTGTTTTCAGTAAGGGCCACCCCTCTGTGTCCTAGCTTTTCGCTAAGAAAAGACTGAGGAAAATCATTCATGGCTCTTAAATTACTTCCGTCTTGCACCCAGCCCATAATCACAGTCACAGAAGTTATCAGTTAAGTTATAGAGAGTGAAGGCTGAGCTCATAAGGCACCACGTTAGGGGCTTCAGGTATGTTCATTCATTGACACATCACAGCAACACAGAAATATTCCTCCCATGTTCAGATAAGGAAGCAGGCTCAGAATTACTAAGTAGCAGAGCAGGACCCAGGGCCAGCTCCCTGAAGCCCTTACTCTTTCTACCATAATGGCTGCTTCCTGAGGTCTCTTTTCCCTCCCATAACAAAATGACACACACTTAAAACAGAAAACATTTTCAGCACAGAGAAATAGAAGGAATTTTTTAAATTACCTATACTTGTAATGGTTTATAATTGTAAATACCTATACTGTAATTACAGTGACTGAAGCAATGAAATTAAAAGACGCTTGCTCCTTGGAAGAAAAGCTATGACAAACCTAGTCAGTGTATTAAAAAGCAGAGACATCATTTTGCTGACAAAGGTCCACGCAGTCCAAGCTATGATTTTTCCAGTAGTCACATATGGATGTGAGAGCTGGGCCATAAAGAAGGCTGAGTCCTGAAGAACTGATGCTTTTGAACTGTGTTGCTAGAGAAGACTCTTGAGAGTTCCTTGGACTTCAGAGAGATCGAATCCATCAATCCTAAAGGAAATCAACCATGAATATTCATTGGAAGGACTGATGCTGAAGCTGAAGCTCCAGTACTTTGGCTACATGATGCGAAGACGCAGCTCATTGGAAAAGACCCTGATGCCGGGAAAGATTGAAGGCAAAAGCAGAGGGCGGCAGAGGATGAGATGGTTGGATAGCATCACTGACTTAATGGACATGAGTTTGAGCAACTCTGGGAGACAGTGACAGACAGGGAAGGCTGGTGGGCTGCAGTCCACGTGGTTGCAAAGAGTTGGACACGACTGAGCGACTGAACAACAACAATACTTGTATTACACAGATACAACCATAGTTAAGATTTTGGTATATTTCCATGTTTTATGGAACCTAGAAATTGAAATTTTTATATTAAATAAATGTATTTCCCCCATTTTTAAAGAAACATATATTCCTTGTCAAAAATATGAAAAATATTAAAAATTATAAACAAACTAAAGCACATCTATATTAGTTTTCTAGGACTGCTATAACGAAGCGGGTGGCTTACACACCAGGAATTGATGGTCTCCTAGCTATGGGATCTAGAAGTACAAGATCACGGTGTGACCTCAGGCTGGGTCCTTCTGAGGCAGTAAGGAAGTCTCTCCTGGCTTCTCCCCTAGCTTCTGGTAGCTCCCCTGGCTTGCAGAAACACCACACCACTGTCTTTATCTTCATGGGGCTTCCTACCTGTGGGGGTCTGTGCCCAAATTCCCCTTCTTAAAATGACACCAATCATACTGGACTAGGAGTCCACTATATTCCAATACGACATAGTTCTAATTCAACTAACTCTACCTGCAAAGACCTTATCTCCAAGGTTCTGAAGGTTAGGACTTTAACATGAATTTGGGGGCGGGGGGAGAAAATTCAATCCATAACATCATTCCATGAGCCAAAGAAAATCAATGTTACAGTTTGAAGTGAAGTCTCTCAATCATGTCTGACTTTTTGTGACCCCATGGACTATAGCCTACCAGGCTCCTCCATCCATGGGATTTTCCAGGCAAGAGTACTGGAGTGGGTTGCCATTGCCTTCTCTAGAGGATCTTCCTGACCCAGGGAACGAACCTGGGTCTCCCGCACTGCAGGCAGATGTCTGAGCCACCAGGGAAGCAGTTTGCTGCTGCTGCTGCTGCGTCGCTTCAGTCGTGTCCGACTCTGTGCGACCCATAGATGGTAGCCCACCAGGCTCCCCTGTCCCTGGAATTCTCCAGGCAAGAACACTGGAGTGGGTTGCCATTTCCTTCTCCAATGGATGAAAGTGAAATTGAAAAGGAAGTCGCTCAATCGTATCTGACTCTTCACGACCCCATGGGCTGCAGCCTACCAGGCTCCTCCATCCATGGGATTTTCCAGGTGAGAGTACTGGAGTAGGGTGCCATCGCCTTCTCCAAGGGAAGCAGTTTAGCAGTTTCTAAAATACAACCACAAATTTTTTTGACATTTCTCCTACTGAAAGTGGGATCTATGGCCCCTTTCCTTGAGTCTGGGCAAGTTAGCAACTGCTTTGAGCAGTGGCCCTAATTCTCAAGTCATCACAACTCAGGCACCAGACAGGAGAGTGGAAGAACTTCCAGAAGTTTCCAGCCTCTAACTATCAAATCATCCCCAATATGAGTCTTACCAACTGAGGCTCCAGGCTTCACAGGATAAACACAAACCACCCCCACGGCACCCTGTTCCAATTCCTAGCCCAAAGGATGTGGAGCCTGAGAAAATGATTATTACTGAAGCCACTTGTTTCTGGGGGAACTGGTTACACAGCAATAGTAACTAGAAATGTTATGATCTCAGCCTTTTTCCTGTTCCTTTATGAATATCGCTCCTGCTGAACTGAGTCACTAACTTCCTTGATGAAAAGGAAATGATAAATTGTGTATCTGCTTCTGAGATTTTCTTTAAGAAATAGAAAAAGAGATAAGCTACATTTCTAAACATCAGCATCATATGTATACAATGAATGTGCTGGTTCCAACCACAGGTAACAAGGGGACATTCACAAGTCCCAGATGAGATCAAGCAAAGCTTCAGGCTGCGATGGCTGCTAATACACGGTTTGCTCGTCTTGCCCAATTCAGAGTACCACAAGCCAGGCAAGCATCCAAGTTTGAAAGATGCAGAAAGCACGAGAGGCTCTTGGACATGAAACTGATCAGTACGCTGCGTTCAGATCTGTTCTGAGAAAAGGAGTGTTCAGTTCCTCTCAACACTGTATCTTAACCAGGTAAGTAGCTAAGACAATATTACCAGATGTTGGAAACCAAATCAGTTTTCAGCAGTCATCGAACTTGATATTCCTTCTGAAACAACGGGTAAAGCATGTGGGAAGAGAAATACATTTCCTGGGAAATGGCAGTTAACTCAGGAGGAACAGTTCAGGGAAGCTTTGCAGGCCAAGTTTCACTCTCAGCCCCCAGAACTGACCAGACCACACGGAGGTCAACCAAGTAGCTACATTGTGGTCCAAAGCAAGGCTGGTCTCATGAGTCCTTCTGAATCATGGTTCCCTCATTACTGAGCTCTCATTTTGACTTCTCTTTTGTTACTGTTTTTGTGAGGTTTTTTTTGTTTTTGTTTTTTTTAATGAGGGACAGGATGGTCAATGGGCTTACCTGATAGCTCAGTTGGTAAAGAATCCACCTGCAGTACGGGAGACCTGGGTTTGATCCCTGGGTTGGGAAGATCCCCTGGAGAAGGGAAAGGTTACCCACTCCAGTATTCTGGCCTAGAGAATTCCATGGACTGTATAGTCCATGGGGTGGCAAAGAGTCAGGCACGACTGAGCAACTTTCACTTTCACGTCTTTCAGGAATGTCTGGTGCAAGGCTGCAGATCTGAAAGTAAATGCCATTGCCTTGAAAAATAATGGACTTTTTGAGTGTGAGGTTGTTCCCAACATTTTCCCTGAAAACTCTAATAGATGTTGTTTAATTGTCTTCTTGAGTGTTGCAGAAAAGCCTAAGGTCAGTGGGATTTTCATTCTCGCAAGGGGATTTGCTTCTTTTTGCCTGAATTTTCATAAGATCTGTCCTCTATATCCCTGTAATGTAAAAACATTGCCATTTGTTTTTCTTGGATTGTGGAGAACCCTCTTGATCTGTGTATTCAAGTACTAATACTTAGCTCAGGAAATAGTTGTTAAATTAAGTCTTGTTGTTCCTTCTATTGCACCATAGGAATAGCAGTCTTAGGTTGAATTATCTGCTCTGCTATATACCAACCATCTGTCTCAATGTGTGTGTGGTAGTCACTCAGTTGTGATTCCACAGACCATAGCCCACCAGGCTTCTCTGTCCATGGGATTACCCCAGGTAAGAATACTGGAGTGGCTAGCCACTCCCTTCTCCAGGGGATCCTCAAGACCCAGGATCAAACCCAGGTCTCCTGCATTGCAGATTGATTCTTTACTGTCTGAGCCATCTGGGACGCCCCCAATAGGGTCAATATTTTTAATCCTTTCCTCTAGTTCTGGGATTTCTCAGGATGGTTCTCTAAATCACTGAAGTGATACTCAACAACCTTCTCCATAATGTGGATTTGAATTGTTATTGCATCATCAATCTTTGACTGTCATGAGGACTCACGAAGTAGGGGGTATTTCTTAATAACCCCTACTTCATGTTGATTCAGACACAGCAAGCTCTCAGAGCCTCAAAGTTCTAGGCATTCTCTCACCTCTTGGGCTTCACCCATTGTATTCTTTCCCCCCTCATTTCGTCCAGCAAACTCCTGCAAATTCATATGACCTGATCTCCAGTGTCCTTTCACGCAGGAAGCTTGCCATGACCCCCAGCGTGGATGACGTGTCCCTGTGCTCCTACAGCACTCTGTCCCACCCTGTTATCACACATCTCACACAATATGGTTACCCCACTAGACCCGTGAGGACAGTCCTATTCATCGTCTTTTTCTCAGCACCCCAGCACAATCACTGGCACTCAGAAGGCATTT
This sequence comes from Ovis canadensis, assembly GCF_042477335.2. Taxonomy (NCBI): domain Eukaryota; kingdom Metazoa; phylum Chordata; class Mammalia; order Artiodactyla; family Bovidae; genus Ovis; species Ovis canadensis. The sequence goes on along the minus strand of NC_091252.1, from coordinate 94,619,100 downwards.
TTGCCTATTACATCACTCCCTTTCAATCGCATCTAGCTGTCTTTCAAGTATTCTTTTTCTTGTGGTTTTCTGTCTTATTCATAGGTGGTGCCAGTGTTTTTAGGGATGCCAAACAGTCTCACTTCTAGAGATTCAGCTTCCTCTGACTATACAAAGGCATAGTTCAAAGGCATATAATAACATAAATACTATACTTCAAAAAAAAAAAACCAGGAAATTAATGTAATACAGATTTTGTTCAAATTTCACAAAATTTTACGCTCGTGTCCATTATTTGATTTCATGTCTTATTCAAGACTCCAAATTGTATTTAATTCCATTGAGCAGCTTCAGCTGCAAGCAACAAATTCTGGTAAATTCTCTTTCCATTTTTATTCTATTACATTTTCTAATCTTCCCTGTTATGGCTCCTTAGATATACCCATCATTTTAAAATGGGCATTTAATTTCCAAATACATGGGATGTTTAAAAGTATCTTTCATTTTCTTATTTTGGTATTACTTTCCACTTAAATGCTTTCTTCTCTGCAATCGCCCTAGGGGTTTTTTCAGTCTCCTAACTTTATTGAGGCTTTCAATGGTTAAGTCAAAGATCCTAGTAAATGTCACATTGCACTTGAAAATATGTGTTATTTTCAAATATTTTTTGATATTGATTTCTAACATAATTCCACAGTGATAAGAGAACAGACTCTGTGATTTCAATACCTTTGTGGCTGCTGCTGCTGAGTCGCTTCAGTCGTGTCCAACTCTGTGCAACCCCATAGATTGTAGGCCACCAGGCTCCCCCGTCCCTGGGATTCTCCAGGTAAGAACACAGGAGTGGGTTGCCATTGCCTTCTCCAATGCATGAAAGTGAAAAGTGAAAGTGAAGTCACTCAGTTGTGTCCAACTCTTTGAGACCCCATGGACTGCAGCCTACCAGGCTCCTCTGTCCATGGGATTTTCCAGGCAAGAGTACTGGAGTGGGTTGCCATTGCCTTCTGCAAGACAGCTGGCTATAGCTTGCCAACCTGTTACTGGCTTCCCCATGGTCTTTATTTCATAGATTTTTCTCTTTAGTGTGATTTATCTCATGAGGGATACAATCAGACCAGAAAAGGTTTGTCGAGTCATGAAATTTACAGAGATCCTCCAGGATGAACTTGTTCTTGTGCCCAGAAGGTACAAGGTGGTACTACAGTCATTCTGACATTAAATACCAGGTTACGGGTTCCCTCTCCAAGTTCTCCTGTTTGTTGCGAGCTACATGTATACTGATGGCCTCCTCAAACCTCAGATACACATTTTCTCACCCACTGTGAGTTCTCACATAGTTCCAATGCGATGTGGAAAAACCCAAGTCTTTCCACAGTTATTATAGGAACTGGATTGCTCCCAAGTTAACAATTTATGCCTTATAGATCATGAAATTTTTGCACCTTATGACCCTGGATATGTTCCAGCATCTCCCAGTTTACAGTCTATAGGAACTTGAATAGAATTTGAATCCTACTATTGTATGAAAACTGTATAAATCTTAATTATGTTGAAGCACTATGAACCAATTCAACATAATTAAGATTTATACAGTTTTCACACAATAGTAGGATACAAATTCTGTTCAAGTTCCTATAGACTGTAAACTGGGAGATGCTGGAACATATCCAGGGTCATAAGGTGCAAAAATTTCATGATCTATAAGGCATAAATTGTTAACTTGGGAGCAATCCAGTTCCTATAATAACTGTGGAAAGACTTGGGTTTTTCCAGATCACATTGGAACTATGTGAGATATCCTTATACTTCTCCATATGGTCATCCTATTAATTTTTGAGAGTTTGATATTGAAACTCCAACTAAAAATTATAATTTATCTACTTTAAAAATAATTGCAATATACAGAACTATATGTAACTTTGTTCCATATTTTCCAAGACTCCTGTAAATTCGTTATCATACTTTCATAATTTAAAAAATAAAAAAGAAACATTTTAAAAAGGGAAAAATGAAGGCATAATTTCTTTCCCTTGTTTGACAGCACTTTTTCCAGAGGCTTTAGCTTTCTCCTTTTCCTCCTCCTGCTCCTCTTCAAATAAGAGAATTAAGACTGGGTGTCTGCTGACCAACGACGTCATAACTGCCCCCAGCCTCACTCCTGGGTGCATTTTAAATCCCCTTCTCAAGCTGAAAGAGACTGTTTTGCACAACTTTCGCCCCACTCCCCTCACTGACATCTACTGTGCTCTTCTAAACAGACTATATATAAAGATTATATATAAAATTCCATCCATTTTATATAGGAAAGTTTATAAAACTTGCTTCTGGTTCTAAGAGAATTCAGGTCAGGATAATTTTTTTCAGATCAAGTCTCACAGATAATTAAAGAGACTTCTGATAATGAATACATGTGCAAGGAAAACTTCATTAATGATTCAAGATTTTTTGGTTTAAAACCAGTTCACTTATTTTGGGGGGGTTAAAAGAAATTAAATATTATATGACTAGCAAATGCACCTAATAATATTGATACACATGTTCCTGAAGAGTTAAGTAAAACTAGGTTTTAATTAATACATATTCCAGATCAGTTCAGTTCAGTCACTCAGTCATGTCCAACTCTTTGCTACCCCATGAACTGCAGCACACCAGGCCTCCCTGTCCAACATCAACTCCCGGAGCCCACCCAAACTCATGTCCATTGAGTCAGTGATGCCATCCAACCATCTCATCCTCTGTCACCCCCTCCTCCAACTGCCCTCAATCTTTCCCAGCATCAGGGTCTTTTCAAATGAGTCAACTCTTCCCATCAGGTGGCCAAAGTATTGGGGTTTCAGCTTCAACATCAGACCCTCCAATGCACACCCAGGACTGATCTCCTTGGATCTCCTTGCAGTCCAAGGGACTCTCAAGAGTCTTCTCCAACAACACAATTCAAAAGCATCAATTCTTCGGTGCTCTGCTTTCTTTATAGTCCAACTCTCACATCCACACATGACCACTGGAAAAACCATAGCCTTGACTAGACGGACCTTTGTCGGCAAAGTAATGTCTCTGCTTTTTAATATGCTGTCTAGGTTGGTCATAACTTTCCTTGCAAGGAGTAAAGCGTCTTTTAATTTCATTCCAGATCAGAATGGCTTTTTAAAAGAATACCATTCTGAAATGTTTAAAATGAAGATTTCTTTTTAAAAATTATACCCATCTCTTTTTTTGGTAATTAAAAAAAATTTTTTTTCAATTTCTTTAAATTAGGTACATTGATCCCACTATCTTAACTCTTTAAAATGTGAACTTATTGAGGATAAAATAATAATGCAAGACTAATTTTTTTTAATAAAGACATGCAGAGCCAAATATTAGACTGCTCCAGAACATTTGCTTTTTATTTTTTCTTTAATTTGAAAGTCAGTATTAGTTGACAATGGCTTTCATCAATTTGAAATTCATATTCTCCTCACCAAAATCAAGGTAATCATAGCATCTTCTTCTTCAGCTCCACCTTCTCACCTTCTCAAGCTACAGGATGCTGTATTGTGGATGTCCTACAACCTTCATAATATCACAGTGTTCCCTATTAGGTGGAGAAAGCAAGTTGGAACCAAAGAGATAAAGACATCAGATGGAACAACAGAGGGAAGTAGGGGTGCCCACTTTGCTGTCATTCAAATCCCTGAGGGATCTGAATCAAATCTGAATCACAGCCCTTCTATCCTGTAGCACTGCCATTCCTGAAGTCACCTGAACTCCCCTTATAAACTTCAAAACATGCCCTCTAGCCAAGCAAGAAACAGGATTCTTACAATTGCAAATGATAATCTTCACTAATACAGCTGCTTAATATTATATCTATACTGCTACAAACTTGGGCATAAGTGATTTTTATAAAGTTGTTTTAAATCCTGTATTTATATCACACTTCACCATTTTCTAAACATCTCTGTTATACACATCTGTTTTGACATGTAAAAATAATTGAGTGAGATGAGTAAAGCGGCATTTACTGTTACTTTAAAATAATAATGAAAGATTTTTAAAAATCAGTAAGATGAAGAATCACTTAAATTTTGCCTGAGGTCACACAGCTAGTGACTGTAAAACTGGAGTTGAACCCCAGTCTTCTAACGCCCAATCCAGAGCTCTAAATCCAGAACCCTAGCCTACTGATTCCCAGCCCTGCGTTCAATATGTCCTTTTAGGCCTGTGCACAGATGTCAAATATTCTTGGTTCAGTTAGTTGCTCAGTTGTGTCCAACTCTTTGCGACCCCAGGACTGCAGCACACCAGGCTTCCCTGTCCATCACCAACTCCTGAAGCTCGCCTGCTCAAACTCATGTTCATCCAGTCTGTGATGCCATCCAGCCATCTCATTCTGTTGTCCCCTTCTCTTCCTGCCTTCAATCTTTCCCAGCATCAGGGTCTTTTCCAATGAGTCAGTTATTCAAATATTCTAGAGAGAACTTAAACAGAAAACTTTCTACAATGTAAACAATTACCTTCTAGTAGGTCTATTTTTAAAATGTGATTTTTAAAAAAAATAGTATTTCCTTAATACAGGTATGCTTGTGTTCCAACTATTCTATCTGCCAGAAGAAGCTAATGAATTAGTGACACCTTGTGGCAAAAACTTATTAATTCTACCATCCAAAGGCCTCATGCACTTCACTAAGTAGTTAAAACAATAGCAAAACATCTGGAAAGAATAATCTGTGGTTACAGACTCTGCATCTCACAACTAAAACTGTCCTCCCTTTGTTCCACTTGGGCTCAGTTCCCACCACTTCACAGAAACTGCTATTTTTGTGAAGTTCACAGACAACTTCCATGCTGGCAAACCCAATGGTTACTTCTCAGTTCTCATCTTACGTAACTTCTTACATAATAACCAGGCTGACTCCACCTCTTCTGAAACTTTTGGTTTCACCAAGACCACACTCTTTCCTTTTTTACTTTTAATGTCTCTAAAGCCCTCTGAACTCTCACCAGTACCAAATTCTTATCTCTAGCTCCAACCTTTCCACCCAACTCCAGACACACGTGTGACACGTGTCCATTTGATACTCCAAGCATTTCAGAATGAAAAATGCCCACAAGAACTTCTACCCAGTCGGCTGCATCTCAGTAAATGACATTAAATGACTGTTACCCCCATTTTGCAGATCTGCAATACGAAACACAAAAACATTACTTCGCCGGAAGCTATGGGGCTAGTACAGTGCAGAACCCGGATTTAAATCCACACAGCACTTAACTGAATGCAAACGCAAAGGCAAACAACTGTTATCACTCAGTTCAGTTACTCAATCGTGTCCGACTCTTTGCAACCCCATGGACTGCAGCATGCCAGGCCTCCCTGTCCATCACCAACTCCCGGAGTTAACTCAAACTCATGCCCATTGCATCGGTGATGCCATCCAACCATCCCATCCTCTGTCATTCCCCTTCTCTTCCGGCCTTCAATCTTTCCCAGCATCAGGGTCTTTTCTAAGTCAGTTCTTTGCATCAGGTGGCCAAAGTATTGGAGTTTCAGCTTCAGCATCAGTCCTTCCATTTAATATTCAGGACTGATTTCCTTTAGGATGGAATGGTTGGATCTCCTTACAATCCAAGGGACTCTCAAGAGTCTTCTGCAATACCACAGTTCACGCAGGGAAGCATAACCTTCACTTACACAAACCCAATCCTTTCACATCGCCAACACTAAAACCAGTGCATTTGCTGTTTCTAAGGACAGACCCGTCCCTTGACGCTTCATTTTTAGGGCAAGAGGAGGGCCTAAAAGACTCAAGAAGACGCGCACCCTTTCCCAAAAATGAGATGTCTGTGGGGCGGCCCTCCACGCCCAAAGACCGCCCCCTGAAGGACTAGCAACAGAGCGGTAAGCAGGGAAGGAAAGCAGAAAAGGGCAGACCAGCTACGCAGGCGGACTCTGGGGCGGGAGAGGTGGCAGTGCTCGGAGACAACGGGGAAGCCCCCCGGCCCGGCACTGGCACGTAACAAGAGATAGGAGGCTGGGCGCCATGCGTGTGCGGTCGTAGGTGGATGGCCCGGATCAGAGGCGCGGCGGCAGGCGCGGGAGAAACGGCCAAGGGCGGTCCCCAAGGAGCGGGCTCTGAGTGAACGGCGCCAACCCAGGCGCCGCCGAGCGCCCCTCGAGAGTGGGGCCGCGGACCGTCGCCGCCGTCCTCAGGCCTCTGCTGGGGCCGCCGGGCCCGCCTCCTTCATGCGCAGGCTCGTTGACCAGGAAGACGCGGGTGGGCCGAGTCAAGAACCGGAAGTGCCCGGGCGCACCGGCAACCTTCCCCGGAAGCCCGCCAGCCGGAACAGCCCTGAGGCCCCGCCCCTCGACGGAACGCTGGGTTGCTGGGCAACCGGCGCGGGCGCCTCGGGAGGGTTCGGTGGTGCCCAGAGCTGTCCCTGTGTAGCTCCTACTTCGTGCCCTGGCAACCTCCCGGCCCGCCCGCTTCCCTTCTTGCCGCCCCTCCTCGCATCACGGAATCCCTGCCCTTGGCACTACGTGCACCTCTCCGGCTCCCACGACACTCTAGTGCCCACTTGCTTCGAAGCCAAGCTTCATCGAAAGGGAAGCGGGCCGACCCCGGGCGCGACCACCACGTTGGCTGAGCGCGCCTCTCCAGCCATGGCCACCTACACCTACACCAGCCGGCCCCGGGCCCTGCCCTGCCAGCGCCGCCGTTACCGGGAAGACCTGATGCAGCAGTGAGTGAGCAAACCGGCCCCTGTGGGGTGTCTCCCCATCCTGGGGCCGCGGGATCTTGGCCCTTTCGCCCTGGCAGAACCTGCCTATGCTGCTTTCCCTTCCCTGCTCTCTGAGAAATAAATTCCCTCCCTAAGGAATTCTACTGGAGAAGGAAATGGCAGCCCACTCCAGTATTCTTGCCTGGAGGATCCCAGGGACAGAGGAGCCTGGTGGGCTGCCGTCTAGGGGGGTCGCACAGAGTCGGACACAACTGAAACGACTTAGCAGCAGCAGCAAAAAGCTCTCCTGTGTTGTGGAGGACTGAAGCAATAAAGGGAGTTAGTTAACTTTTTAGTGATCATGATGCTGGCATGATTGATAACATGTGCAGGGAAACGACTTATTGAGTCAACAGATGTTTATTGGCCGACTGTGTGCCAAGCAGGCACCTTCTAGGAGCACCAACATACATTTTCTTACCTAGTCTTCAGTGCTGTGAAGTTGGTTTTATATTATGTATTATGCATATAAACAAACTGGGATACAAAGGTGTACCTCACAATAGCGTGTCCATAATGGGGGCCACATAAATCTCTTTTCACAGGAATCAGGTTCTCCTTCCATGTTGGACTGCAAATTGTACTTTTACTTCATCGGTATTGCAAATATTCAGGTATCCATATTTGGAAAGGCGTTAAATATTATGGTTCTCTTTAAGTTCTTTCTGTATGCTTCAATTTTTGGAATCAGCAGAACTTTCCAAGAATGCAGGCTCCATGGAAGCAAGACCCTTTATGACTTCTGTTCACTAAAGATCTGCCTGAGATAGTTAGCACTCAACACAGATTGTTGAATTAAAGACTGAACATGAGTTCTTGATGCTTATTTCAAGCAGAGTCTAAAATCATCATTATCTTATTCTGACAATAAAGACATTTGTTAATAAGAAATGTCTATCACTTTAAGAAAACCAAAATAAGAACATTTAAATTATAAAAAGATTCAGTTTTAAAAGGGACTCCTTGGAGAAATATTTCCTAGTGCCTTGAAGTGGTTGCTTACAAATCCTTCCTATTAAATCACACCAAGAGATGAAATAAGAATCATTGGTGGTTCCTTAGAAACAATTTCTCTTTTTATAGAATTAGTTGATGGGTATATTGAAGCAATCTGAATCAAGCCTTTGAGAGAAGTTCTTTTAGATGTGTCTTTTTGATTTTTCAGTTTACAGATTTATAAAAGTAATACATTCTTGTGAAGCAAATGGAAATTACAAATAAGGAGTAATAAAGGCAAAGTTAATTCTCTCTCACCCATCTCTACTCCCACTTCCCTGTTGTAAGCAAACTTAAACAGTCTTACTCTTCCACACCTTGCTTGTGCACACAAAGAGGAGCATATGTACGTGTATATGGAAGGTTTTATTTCCAAAATGGAATCATTCTACACATATTAATCTGCACTTGGCTCCCTCTACTTTTTTTCTCCTCCACGTTTTTATAAACTCTAATTCCTTTTTTTCCCCAAATTTCTTTCTGTATACATGCACACACAGATTTACTTTTTTAATATATGTACTCGTTCATGCCTGTGGGCATTCTTAGTACAGCCTTATTCTCTAGCCCCTTCTCTTGCAAACCTGCTGTCCCTCTCCTGCCTCCAAACCACATTAATGACTTTGAATGAATACTTTGGTACTTTTCTCCAGACACTCATGTTTATGTGCACATGTATGAATACAAATATATACATACAGATACACATCTATATGGCCTTTGTGTACTTGATAACAATGTAGCATACATCATTCTCAACATCTTCCTTCTCTCACCTAATTCTGGAACTTCCTTAATCAACAGTGCTATAAAAAAAATTATTTTCTTAAAATATTTTCACCTTACTCTAAATCCTATTAAAAATGAGTTGACCTCAAAGACAAATATCATATGATATCACTTACATGTGGAATCTACAAAAGTGATAGAATTGAATTTATTTACAAAATGGAAATAGATTCACAGACATAGTAACTTATGGTTACCAAAGAAGAAAGGGGATGAGGAATAAAGTGAAAATTTGAGGTTAACAGATACACACTGCTGCTGCTAAGTCACTTCAGTCGTGTCCGACTCTGTGCGACCCCAGAGACGGCAGCCCACTAAGCTCCCCCGTCCCTGGGATTCTTCAGGCAAGAACACTGGAGTGGGTTGCCATTTCCTTCTCCAATGCATGAAAGTGAAAAGTGAAAGTGAAGTTGCTCAGTCGTGTCTGACTCCTAGCGACCCCATGGACTGCACCCTACCAGGCTCCATCCATGGGATTTTCCAGGCAAGAGTACTGGAGTGGGTTGCCATTGACACTACTATATATAAAATAGATAGATAGCAAGGACCTAGTATATAGCACAGATACTTTTAGTATCTTATAATGACTTATACTGAAAAATATATATATGTATAATTGATATACTTTGCTGTATACCTGAAACCAACTCAATGTTGTAAATCAAATATACTTTAATTTTTGAAAATGAAAAATTGACATATTTTAGATACCAATGCTCTATTACACTCATAATTGAGAATCTACTTTTTTATAGACCTGAAGAACCTGTGCATTACGGAAACATAATGTATGACAGAAGGGTGATCCGAGGCAACACTTACGCTCTACAGTCAGTACCACTGGTAAGTACAGTTTGAATTGTCTGACACAGAGTACTCCAAACTACCTGTGGTGAAGGACCAACTTTTGTTTCTGTCTTTAAATTTCTAATCTGTTACAGACTAAAACATTTATGAAATAAGGATGGATTGCTAGAAAAATGAAAGGGAAAAAAAATGTATGCAAAATATAAGCCAGATAGTGGTTGGCAGGGAATGGGGGAATAGAGAAGTGTTATTTAATGAGTACGGAGTTTCAGTTTCACAGAGTGAAAAAAGTTGTAGAGATGAACAGTGGTAGTGGTTGCACATTGTGAATGTACTTAATGCCCCTGAGCTGTGCACTGAAAAATTGTTTGGTTCGATTCAGTCACTCAGTCATATCCAACTCATTGCAATCGCATGGACTGCACCACGCCGGGCTTACCTATCCATCACCAAATCCCGGAGCTTACTCAAACTCGTGTCCACAGAGTTGGTGATGCCATCCAACCATCTCATCCTCTGTCGTCCCCTTCTCCTCCCGCCTTCAGTCTTTCCCATCATCAGGGTCTTTTCCAATAAGTCAGTTCTTTGCATTAGGTGGCCAAAGTATTGGAGCTTCAGCTCCAGCATCAGCCCTTCCAGTGAATATTCAGGACTGATTTCCTTTAGGATTAGTCAATCCTAAAGGTTGGTTGGATCTCCTTGGGACTCTCAAGAGTCTTCTCCAGCACCACAGTTCAAAAGTATCAATTCTTTTTGCTCAGCTTTCTTTATAGTCCAACTTTCACATCCATACACATGACTACTGGAAAAACCATAGCTTTGACTAGATGGACCTTTTTTGGCAAAGTAATGTCTCTGCTTTTTAATATACTGTCTAGGTTGGTCATAGCTTTTCTTCCAAGGAGCAAGTGTCTTAATTTCATGGCTGCAGTCACCATCTGCAGTGATTTTAGAGCCCAGGAAAATAAAATCTATCATTGTTTCCATTGTTCCCCATCTATTTGCCATGAAGTGATGGGACTGGATGCCATGATCTTAGTTTTCTGAATGTTGAGTTTTAAGCAAACTTTTTCACTCTCCTCTTTCACTTTCATCAAAAGGCTCTTTAGTTCATCTTCACTTTCTGCCATAAGGGTAGTATCATCTGCATATCTGAGGTTATTGATATTTCTCCCGGAAGCCTTGATTCCAGCTTGTGTTTCATCCAGCCTGGTATTTCTCATGATGTACTTTGCATATAAGTTAAATTAGCAGGGTGACAATATACAACTTTGACGTACTCCTTTCCCAATTTGGAACCAGTCTATTTTTCCATGTCCAGTTCTAAATGTTGCTTCTTGACCTGCATACAGATTTCTCAGGAGTCAGGTAAGGTGGTCTGGTATTCTCACCTCTTTAAGAATTTTCCGTAGTTTATTGTGATCCACACAGTCAAAGGCTTTGGCATAGTCAGTAAAGCAGAAGTAGATGTTTTTCTGGAACTCTCTTGCTTTTTTGATGATCCAGTGGATGTTGGCAATTTGATCTCTGATTCCTCTGCCTTTTCTAAATCCAACTTGAACATCTGGAATTTCATGGTTCATGTACTTTTGAAGCCTGGCTTGGAGAATTTTGAGCATTTGCTAGCGTGAGATAAGTGTAATTGTGCAGTAGTTTGAACGTTCTTTGGCATTGCCTTTCTTTGGAATTGCAATGAAAACTGACCTTTTCCAGTCCTGTGGCTGCTGCTGAGTTTTCCAAATTTGCTGGCATATTGAGTGCAGCACTTTCACAGCATCATCTTTTAGGATTTGAATTAGCTCAACTGGAATTCCATCGCCTCCACTAGCTTTGATTGTAGTGATGCTTCCTGAGGTCCACTTGACTTTGCATTCCAACATGTCTGGCTCTAGGTGAGTGATCACACCATCGTGGTTATCTGGGTCATGAAAATCTTTTTTGTATAGTAGTTCTGTGTATTCTTGCCCCCTCTTCTTAATATATTCTGCTTCTATTTAGGTCCATACCTTTTCTGCCCTTTATTGTGCCCATCTTTGCATGAAATGTTCTGTTGGTATCTCCAATTTCTTGAAGAGATCTCTGCCTTTCCCATTCTGTTGTTTTCCTCTGTTTCTTTGCATTGATCACCGAGGAAGGCTTTCTTATCTCTCCTTGCTGTTCTTTGGAACTCTGCATTCCAGTGGCTATATCTTTCCTTTTCTCCTTTGCCTTTTGCCTCCTTAATCCCTTAGTCATCTATTGTTTGTGTACTTGAACAGGCTTTGTTTCGACTGAAGTTGTTTTCTTTGTGAGCTAATGTATTTTTTATGGAAATTCTGTCATGAAATTAGGCTAAAAAAAAGTTCAAGTGGTTTTCAATTTCTTAACTACACATTAAAATCTATTGAGGCTGAATGGTTTCCTCAGTTTACTAGGCATCAGAGGAGTTCATGGTAAAAAATCCTTGAATGAGGAAAAACAGTTTATTATTTGGGATTCTGTACCCATTTTATTCTGGTTAACAGTCATACTTTGAAGTAACTTTTTTGTGTTTTAACAGATACCTTTGTAATTGCCTGACAAATTTCAGATAAATTTTTAATCACCAACTCACTGATAAGCAGGAGGTATTCTATGACAGATGCTTTTATGCCACCCAGGAATTGCTTTGGAGCAGCACTCCTATACACTTTGAGAGATATTTTCCAAATTTTATAAGCCTTTTCTGTCATTCAGCCTGGGCAGCCCGATCCTGTAGAGATTCAGAGACAGCAGCAGGTTAGGAGGAGGGCTTTTGCCAGAAAACGAGCCCAAGAACAGCTCAGACCTCGTACACCTGAACCCGTGGAAGGCAGAAAACACGTGGATGTGCAGACTGGTATGTGGGCCCACGGCTTGGTGGCTCCTGAGAGTGTATGGTTTTCTGAGTCAGTTCATTTTGTTTGACTTTCATATTAACGTATCTGTCATGCCATCTAGTATTTCCCTGTCACGTGGTAGAAGAAGTCCGTTCAGTAAACAAACTCATAGACTGAATATTGTTATTATATTGAATATGGCTGAAAATGTGACATGGAGATTTTTTTGAAAAAGAATATAAGGACCAAAATAATTCTCTCAGCCCTTTTCGCGTATGCTGTTCTCCAACTGGGAGTATTTCCTGCTTTTTGTAGCCCAGGATGAATCACTCTTGGACTCGTGGAAGGTGGAGATCAGTATAGTTTTATTTTGGTATTTTGTCTTTTGAGAGAAGTAAACCCATTTACTGAATATCTGAAAACTGCATATCTGAAAATGTGAGTTATTAGTCCAGGCTTTACTAATCCCGGGGCTTCCTGGGTAGCTCAGCTGGTAAAGAATCCGCCTGCAAAGCAGGAGACTCCAGTTCGATTCCTGGATCTGGAAGTTCCCCTGGAGAGGGAATAGGCTACCCACTCCAGTATTCTTGGGCTTTGCTGGTGGGTCAGGTGGTAAAGAAATCCACCTGCAACATGGGAGACCTGTGTTTGATACCTGGGTTGGGAAGATCCCCTGGAGGAGGGCATGGCAACCCACTCCAGCATTCCTGCCTGGAGAATCCCCATGGACAGAGGAGCCTGGAGGGCTACAGTCCACGGTCACAAAGAGTCGGACACGACTGAGCGACTAAGCCCAGCACAGCACAAGCCTGTTTAGATCTGAGTCCCCCACCTCTCTCACCGTGGCCTCTTCTAGCTCCTTTTGCTCTCCATTCCCTTGCATCCTCCCCGGGGCCACACAGGCTCTCCTAGGCTAGTGCCAGGCTTTTCCTACTTATCTGACTGTTGTCAGCTGTGGGGGTTTACCTGGACCCATGGGGTCCAGCCGTGTTGTTGACAGAATCTTGGTAGTCAAGCAATACTTGATGTTTTCCTTGGACATAAAATGTAACTACCTAAGATTCACCCTGCCGAGATGGTGAGTGGATTCACCAGAGATATTTCTGGATAGTAAGGACAAAAGGTTGAGGACCATTCCAAGCTGTTTCCTACCGTGAGACCAAGTCTAGAATAAGTATATGTCTGTGATTAGCCAATATAGTTGTAATTCTATAAGAGATAAATTTTAGTCTTTACTTATCCCATCAGAATATGAAGTGATAGAATAGCAGCCACTTCTTGTTGAGTACTTCCTGTGTCTCAGAGACGGTACCAGGTCCTTTACCTGTGTCTCCTTTATCATTATGAAGACTGCAGGGGGCTGATAGCCATAATCCCTCCTGCAGGTAAAGAAACTAAGACCCAAAGAGGATGTAATTGCCAGGTCCTCTGTTCAACACCTGACTCCGGTTCTCATGTCGTTTACATGATGCCATACTGCCCTGGCCTCATGTAAATTATTCCTAAGGTGAAATTTGTTTTCATCTATCTGTTTATGATGTGTAGGCTAGAGAGAACGTCCATAACACAATGATGTGATGCATAGTTTTTTTTACATGTCCAGGAATTTTCAAACCTTTGGACATCGACTGTCTTAAGACTTTGTTACATGGGTGGATCATTAACTTTCCATCCCGTGTTATATTTTGTGTCTTATATACATCTATAGGTTCATGTTCTTTAGTTCTGTTTTCAAATACAGAGTTAAAGTCGCTCAGTCATGTCTGACTCTTTGCGACCCCATGGGCTGTCCATGGAATTTTCCAGGCCAGAATACTGGAGTGGGTAGCCTTTCCCTTCTCCAGGGGATCTTTCCAACCCAGGGATCGAACCCAGGTCTCCCGCATTGCAGGCAGATTCTTCACCAGCTGAGCCACAAGGGAAGCCCATTTTAAATATAAAGCTCAGTGATCTCTCAACATTTAGTAAATATTCTAGCCTGACTGACTCTGTGGTCTTCCAAATATATAAAAATGCTTAGTACACTATGTGGATTGAACCCCACATTTGAGCACCTTTATTTCAAGATTTATATTCTGATCCATTCATTTCTGTTTTGAAGGGGCTGTAGTTTCAAATTCTTGAAAAAGACCAGAATTTCAAACTCAATGTATATGGTGTTCTCTTAGAATTATACCTTGAAGAAATTGCTGACCGCATAATAGAAGTTGATATGGAGTGCCAGACAGATGCGTTTTTGGACAAACCACCAACACCACTTTTTATTCCTGCCAAAACTGGCAAAGATGTGGCCACCGAAATTCTAGAAGGAGAGGTATAGTACATTATTAGACTTCCCTCTGTCTTCTTTATAAAGAGTTAGATTTAATTAAAACCTCAACATAAGTGCAAACCACCTCACAGTCAGGAAGGTTCTAAATACTTACTGCATTTCCTTCCAAATGGTGTATGGTTTTATCCTGAGCTACCCAGAAATGTTTTTAAATATCATGATCTTTTACTTTTTAGTCTTTAAAAAAAAAATTTAAATGCCATGATCTGATTTTCCCCCTCTGCTGATCAGAAATAAAAAATTTTAGAAATGTGTTTAGAATATTTACATATTTAATTTTTGTGTGTTTGCATACTTGCTTAATGGATGAATATAAGGTAGATTTGTACCAAATGAGGAAAAATAATATCTCTGGTATGAAAGGTTCCACTGCTAGTTGCTGGTTGATTATATAAGTTTTATGAAGATAATTCTCTGTACTAGGAAAAAAGTCCTAAAATAATTAATTTTTATATCAGTGTGGAATATACAAATACAGGCCAGTTTCTGAAACTGAAGAAGAGAAGGCAGTGCACATAATGACTTTAGTGAGATTTAAAACTCGAAGGAATTTGAAAATATTGTCATTGAATTAGGAAATAAAATAAGTCTTCATAATGTATACAGAAGACTATACTTGCCTCTAAATCCTAGAGATGAATCACCAAAGTATCCATTATTCTTGTTCCTTTGTTCTTCAAACTGTTATCAAAACGACCAATAAAAATCAAGCAGAAAAGATGGAGAACAAGACAGACAAAGACATTTCCCTTGGGTTTTAGAGTTTTATTGGAAAATTATTGAGAATGAAGGTTTATTCTGATGATTGAATAGATCTTTTTGTAACTTTGACTCTTACCAGTTTTTGCCTATAAAGAGCCCCTTGTGCCTTTTGGGCTGTTTTGAAGATTAGAAACAGTAAATTACCAGCTCAGTGTCTGGCACACAGAAGACCCTCAATAAGTAGGATCCTGTTATTTATTGCTGCTTTCATGGATTTTTTTTCACTGAGCCTTTGGTCCATGATTAAAATTTTAAATTTGTTTTGTGTGTTTAAGCTGTTTGACTTTGATCTTGAAGTTAAACCAATGTTAGAAGTTTTGGTGGGAAAGACCATCGAGCAGTCTCTTCTGGAAGTGATGGAAGAGGAAGAGTTGGCGAACCTGCGGGCCAGTCAGTACGCGTATGAAGAGCTTCGCAATGTCGAGCTTGCTGAAGTCCAGCGACTTGAAGAGCAGGAGAGGCGACACCGGGAGGAAAAAGTAGAGAATTTTCGTTTTCTCTCTCAGACAGATTTCGGTTACTTAACCGATTATGTTCAAAATCCCATGTAGAGCTAACAGGTCTTGGCAAACATGTTAGAAAAGACCTGTAGTATTTGTTGTTCAGGTCTCTCCTACAGATCACCGATCTTTCATGAACAATTACATTTTTAAAATTCCAGTTTACATAGATGTACCTAAATAGAGATGGACTTCCCAGGTGGCTCAACAGTAAAGAATCTGCCTGCCAGTATAGGCAACCCAGGTTCTATTCCTGGAGAAGGAAATGGCAGCCCACTCCAATATTCTTCCCTGGGAAATCCCATGGAGAGAGGAGGCCTGGCAGGCTACAGTCTATGGGGTTGCAAAGAGTCGGACTAAATAACACCAACAACCTAAATAGAGTTCCCCAAAATTCCTGCAGGTCACAATTTAAATTACATATGTCCCAGTGAAAGGCACTCTTAAATATCAAGAGTCCTAGAGAAGAAATAACATCAGTTTGCCAAAAATCAATGGCAGAAAAGGTGGCAGGAAAAAGTGGAGTGTATTTGGGTAGATGCGGAGTAAGAAAGAGGATCTGGAAAGAATTCTGGGTCTTTTTCTCAGTGACTACCTCTGCTTCACACCCTTACAGATACACCTACTATCCGAGTCTTTACAGAATATTTCTTCAGATTATAAGGTTTTTAGACCCTTTAATAAGAAAAGTTGTAGAATCCGATCATTAAATACGCCACAGACCTCTAGTTAGGAAGCACTAGGCTCAGTACAGTTTAAGGTGAGTTAAACACTGGATGGATAAATGATAAAGAGTTTCCAAACACCTGAAAGGGCTCAGAGTCTAGCTTCCCACAGGAATAGCTCAGTTGTTGGAACATTCTACTCCAAACCTAGTCAGATGGACTTTCAGTTTTCCTCCAGAATGAGTAACTTTGTAAAGAGCACAGGTCTGTTGATAAGGATTGCGCAAATGCACGATTATATGTTCACAAGTATAAGATGAATCCTAACAGTCAGCTTTGTTGAAATAATTGGTGAAGCTTTTATCAAAGAAGAGTTAAATTTGTTTGTTTACTGTTTGGTGGTGTGTGCATGCTCAGCCGTGTCTGACTTGGACTGCAGCCTGTCAGGGTTCTTTGTCCATGGAATATCTCAGGCAAGAGTACTGGAGTGGGTTGCCATTTCCTCCTCCAGGGGACCTTCCTGACCCAGGAAATGAACCCACGTCTCCTGCCGAGCAGTTAGATTCTTTACCATTGAGCCACCTGGGACGCCCTTATTTACTATTAGGAAATGTTTTCGAATTTTAAGCAAATATAAATCTGGTTGACTTGTATTCTTCATTTTTTATAATATATATTATTTACTATTAGGAAATATGAAAAAACAAAGAATACAAGTCATATAGATTTATATTTACTTCAACTTTGAAAATAGACTAATTAGAAAATATATTAATGTTCCCATTTCTGCATGGGAATAGAGAAGGTAGTTCATAAGCTTCACAGATTTCATATGATCTATAAATAGCAACAGCAACAAAAAGGTTTTATAATTTTCAGAACTTTACAAATTCAAAGAGTCATTATAAACGAGACAATTTATTGGCCCGAGTTTTTTAATCAAAGATGTCTAAGCAACTATAATTTTCATATCAGCAATACTTTATAATACTAATTAAAAATATAGGTAACTATTATTATTCTTTGATTTCAGTCAGACATGTATATCCTGAAATTACTTTACTTGAAAATGGATCAGGAAATGAATTTTACCTTAAGCATCATCTCCTCTGAATTCAGTACCTACTTAGCTGTTGAAATTCATTAAAATCGTAGTGAAAAATACGAACTGATCATAGACACCTTGCTGTCCTTTTTTGGACACAAATATAAGTACAAATTCTCACACTCATGAGAGTCGGTTTCGGGGGAAGACATGATAGCAGAATAGCCACCTGTGATGGTGTTTTCCTCTGGGCAGGAACGTCGGAAGCAGCAGCAATGGCAGGTGGTTCACAAGCATAACGAGACTTCGCAGAAGATCGCGGCTCGAGCGTTTGCACAGCGTTACCTGGCCGACCTCCTCCCGTCAGTTTTTGACAGCCTTCGGGATGGTGGCTACTTTTATGATCCCATTGAAAGAGGTTTGTTGGAGGTCTTTTGTTAGAATAACTGTTACAATAAGCATCCTGCTAATGGTTTGAGTTCATGTTGTGCCCATTTTTGTTTTGAATTGGAATCTATCTTTACCAGCTGAGCCAAACAGGAAGCCCAAGAATACTGGAGTGGGTAGCCTATCCCTTCTCCCAGCAGAACTTCCCGAGCCAGCAATCAAACTAGGATCTCCTGCTTCGCGGGCAGATTCTTTCCCAGTTGAGCTATCAGGGAATCTTTCTATCTCTGGGCCAAATTTTAAAATCAGTTATAGTTGTTTTAAGAAAGTACCGTCACTAATAAGAGGTGTGTTACAAAGATTTTAGAATGTTTACTGAGAAACAACATTGGAGAGTAGAAAGAAATATGGACTGGATGTCCCCCATAACCCCAGCTCCTTGTTTCATCTCACATAGTGCCTATAAAGTCAGTTCTGAAGGCTTTGACTCCAGGGAAGGCCTCATAATTTTGCAAATACCATTTATACTTCAATAGGAAGGTAATGGAGCAGACCACATAGAGAGAGTACTATACAGCAAAAGTGAGACTATACGAGTCTGTTGGACATTTTATAATAAGAAAACAAGGCTGATATATCTGTAACATTAGGGGAAAAAGCACAGGTTCTTCCAGTTTGTAATGATTCATAAAAATCACTTAATGAAATTAACTTTTTAAATTACAGATATTGAGATAGGATTCCTCCCATGGCTAATGAATGAAGTTGACAAAACCATGGAGTACAGCATGGTGGGAAGAACAGTGCTTGACAGTAAGTTCTTTGATGTTATTGAAAAGTCATCTCTGAAATTTTTCGGTAAAAAGAACATAGAGAAAAAGGATGTTAATTTTACAGTTTTGGTTCTTAAATTTTCAGTATATCAGTTCTATTCACAAAGTGAACTGAAGTCGCTCAGTCGTGTCCGACTCTTTGCGACCCCATGGACTGTAGCATACCAGGCTCCTCCATCCTGGTGGGTGGGATTTTCCAGGCAAGGGTACTGGAGTGGGTTGCCATTTAACAAAGGTACCTATTTTTACCTTCAGTATTATTTTTGGTTCTTGTATAATTTGATCAGAATTAACATCTTCTGTCATTACTTTATAAATCATATTCTGTTAAAACAGGCATTGAATAGAATTCACATTAAGTGGCACAAAAGGTATGTATTGCTTTGGTCATGATACAGGGAAGGCACAAGGCCTAGTGAATGTTTTATACTCATCTATAAGTGAGCGTTATAACTACTAAAATGTGAAAAGTCGTAGTGATTTCTGTACATGCAATTTTCAGTGTTGATCCGTGAGGTGGTTGAGAGAAGACTGAACCTCTATGAGCAGAAGGAGGGCAGGCACGCCCCTGTGAGGCCTGAGGATGGACTCGGCGGCCCCGGAGGAACGAGAGAGCCCCTGGTGGGTTTTGAATCCTGGGATCAGGGTGCATCCCAGGCCCAGAGACCCCTTCCAGACAGAGACTCCCTACAGAGAACGCCATACGACCCAAGGTACCTGGAGAGAGTGTCGTCCCGGGAAAGGAGGCTCGCTGAAGAAGATGATGAACTGACAGAAATGAGGAAGTCCTCCAAGAGGGAAGAGCTGTTGCAGTAGGGGGAGCCTCAGCGCCGTGGAGCCAGTCAGCAGCCAGTCAGCACTGCCACCAGTCAGGCCACGGTGGGTGAGTCCCCTCAACTCATGGAAATTATGTCGTGTTTAGTCAGCGTGTCTTTTTGTCTCATGGACTGGGCAAATCAAATATGTTGAAACAATAAAACTAATTTTTTAAATGAAACCTTATTTATTTAATAGTAGACTCTTTAGGAGCTATACTATAACTTGAATGAGAACTATGTCTAATTTCAAGCTTCCTATTACCAGTATATATAACTAATATTTGTTTCCTTACTCCTTCCATCACCGCCATATAACCAATATATTTTTCCTTATTTGTCCCATGACCACTACATATCGCTAATGCATTTTTCTTTAGTTTTGTAGTTTCTCTCTCTTTTTTTAGTAAGTATGATATTTAATGTTAGATACCAGTTCTGTTAGCTTTTCTTCTCTGTAGAAAAACTGTTTAATTTACCCCAAGCAGGAATCCCTCAAGTTTGGGTTCCTGAAAGCCACAGGGCTCTCTCCTTCCAAATACCAAGAAATACACCCTTGTCTGTATAAAGTTAAGCAGTTACCCGTTTCATCTTCAAGTAGAGTTCTCATCTATTTGTTCACATTCTTGCTATTAAAAAATTTCAGGCAATACCAATGAAGCT
Organism: Ovis canadensis; assembly: GCF_042477335.2. NCBI lineage: Eukaryota > Metazoa > Chordata > Mammalia > Artiodactyla > Bovidae > Ovis > Ovis canadensis. The sequence continues at coordinate 94,598,931 of NC_091252.1, read as the reverse complement.
AAAGGTCCCTCCTCAGATAGCCTGTGTCATGTATCTGTCCATTCTATGTACCAGCCAGGCCTTTTCTGATATATTTCTGTAGATAAACATTTGAACATCTGGCAAAATATGGGTTATAGTACTTGCATTTTCACCTAACAGTTTATCTTAGACTTTTCAACATCAGTACATATAAATTTTTTTTTTAATGTGGTCAGATACAACTGTATTATAGGTAATTGCCATTTGACTTTTTAATCTGAACTTGTTTGGTGAATTGAAAATCATAGATATTTTTTACCTCTAAAGTTATATTAGAGATATAAAACTCTGGCTTAAAACTCAACATTCAAAAAACTAAGATCATGGCATCCGATCCCATCACTTCATGGCAAATAGATGGGGAAACAATGGAAACAGTGACAGACTTTATTTTCTTGGGCTCCAAAATCACTGCAGATGGTGACTGCAGCCAGGAAATTAACAGACACTTGCTCCTTGGAAGACAAGCTATGACCAACCTAGATGGTGTATTAAAAAGCAGAGACATTACTTTGCCAACAAAGGTCTGTCTAGTCAAAGCTCTGGTTTTTCCATTAGTCACATAAGGATGTGAGAGTTGGACGGTAAAGAAAGCTGAGTGCTGAAGAATTGATGCTTTTGAACTGTGTTGGTGGAGAAGACTCTTGAGCATCCCTTGGACTGCAAGGAGATCCAACTAGTCAATCCTAAAGGAAATCAGTCCTGAATATTCATTGAAAGGACTGATGCTGAAGCTGAAGCTCCGATACTTTGGCCACCTGATGCAAAGAACTGCCTCATTGGAAAAGACCCTGATGCTGGGAAAGATTGAAGGCAGGAGGAGAAGGGGGGGCAACGACAGAGGATGAGATGGTTGGATGGCATCACCAACTCAATGGACATGTGTTTGAGCAAGTTCTGGGAGGTGGTGATGGACAGGGAGGCCTGGCATGCTGCAGTCCATGGGGTCACAAAGAGTCAGACACGACTGAGCAACTGAACTAAACAAAGTTATATTAATCTCTAATCAGTGATGTCTTCTGAGGCTTCAGATAGATATAGTCTATTTTTCTCAGAATATTTATAAATATATAAGCTGTCAGTGGTTTGAAATAGCTTGCAGTTATTAACACATTTACCTTAGTTTCTTTTTAAACATGGCGTTAAAAATACATAAGAACATCTTTCTCCATTTGTAAAAAGAACTGCGCTGTATGTCTCGGTAGCACTTTTCACGACTCTCAAACTAATTTCGCACATTTTATATCCGTACATCATTTTAACGTCAGAGCAGCCCTTCTGGGGTAGATGTGACGACGTTTTTATTTTCATTCTCAATCAGTCATTGGTCTGTTCAGTCAGCGAGTGTTAACTGAGTGCCTGCTGTGTGTTGAGCACCACGAGGAGGCTGCAGTTACAGCCTCCCAGTGGAGCTGAACGAAGCAGTGGTGAGAGAAGAAACCACAGCTCAGGGATTCTAAGGGATTTTCGGTGAAGTGACTAGCCTAGCAAGTAATGGGATGAAAGCTGGAGCCCAGATCCCCTTCCTTCCAATCTGCTATCCTTTTCTTCTCAACAGCCTTGCACTTTTGGGGAGGTACGAAGAATGAATAAGTTATTGAATCAACAGCATTTAAAAAAATGAAGTCTGTCCCCTTTGATTGCTGAGTTAGTTCCGTCTTCTTAAACAGTCTGTGATTATCCTAGAATTTGTTGCTGCTGTTGTTCAGTTGCTCAGTCGTGTCCAACTCTTTGGACTGGAGCCCGCCAGGCTCCTCTGTCCATGGGATTTCCCAGGCAAGAATACTGGAGTGAGTTGCCATGCCCTCCTCCAGGGGATCTTCCCAGTCCAGGGATCCAATCCGCATCTCCTGCATTGGCAGGTGGATTCTTTACCGCTAAGCTACCAGGGAAGCCTCAATGATCATCCTGAAATTTACAAGATACTAATTTTGGTGATAAGACCAGGAATTTTTTTTTTTTAATTTTAAGAATGCTTTCAAAATGGAGTGAAGGTTGATTATCTTCTACAATTCTAATCCTCCTTCACAGTAACACTTTGCAGATACTTCACTAAACTTCTCATTCTGAGTGCCATAATTCCATAAGCTGATTCAGTTTATTAAAGAAACCTAAGTCTGTAGACCCCATACTGAAGCTGGTTAAGCTTAACTGCCTATTCCATCCTAGAGAGAAACAAATAATCAAGAGGTTAGGACACTGTCCCTGTGAAAAAACGTGGAGAAGCTGGTGATACATTATCTGTAGAAAAAGAAAAATATTGAGTGGAAACTGAATTATCTGTGCTCACATTTGCTCATGCTCTTCTTAGGAGTTCTGGTCTTTTCTGTTTTCAGCTAACACTAGGCTAAGAGAAGCCGAATAGTAATAAAATGGATAATATGTGATAAATTTCTAGAGATTGTCCTCCCCCAACATCAGTTCCCAGATCACTGAACTAGACAAGACAGGTAGAGTCATTTCCTCCAGTGCAGGCCTAGTGGTGTGTAAGCCATTCTGACTTAGGCTGAGCTGAGGAACGCTGGCGTGACCTGGAAGTCACTCAGCAGTGCAGTGTGGTCAACAGCAGACACCAGAGCCAGACCGGCTGGTCTTGAGTTCACCACATGCAAGGAGGTTGCCCCTTTAGTTAGGGAAAAGAACTGGTTTATTTTGAAAGCAGATGAGAGAGCGGAGGTCTTGCAGAAAGAAGTCGTATTTGGAGATGATAATTCCTCTAAAACTCGTAACCGGTGTGGGAGGAGTGGCATAGCGTAGTAAAATGCCATGGTATCATAATCGTCAGAAGGTTAATCGTGCTCGTTTCTTCTCACCTTAAAACTTTCATTTACTTGTCAATGTTGTTAAAACGTAGCAATCATATCAGCTAAATTTTTAATCTACAACTTTTAGATATAGCTTTCATATGCTTTATTTACTATGCAAAATCTGATACATTCTGCTTTTCCCTTTTGCTTGTAGGTGAATCACAGCAATTTTTTTTTTGAATCAGCAATTTTTATAAATTGCTATAAATTTTTATAATTTTTAATGTATTCTAGAGCTCAATAGCCATAGCCATTTATCTCAGTTTATTTAGTATAGAAGCATTCTGGGGCCTTGCCTTGCAGTCCAGTGGTTAAGGGTCCAAGCTCCCAGTGCAGGGCCATAGGTTGCATCCCTGGTTGGAGAACTAAGATCCCATATGGCACACAGTGTGGCCAAAAAAAAAAATTTTTTTTAAATAAAGGCATTCTGAAAAAGCCCAAATATGCATTTAATTGCCCCATAGACCAATTAGTACCTGTTGTTTTTTTGCCATAGCTCCAAGATCTAACCAGAACCAACCTTTTCCAAGTTTGTTTACAGTCAGAAACCCAAAAAAAATGTTACAGATCAGATGTCACTATCATGAACAACTGCTGTTAATGCTATTGGATTGATGTCTATAATTCTCCCTTTGAATTGGCCCATATTTACCTTTTTGTTTCAGTGCTTTCAACTTACAAATTAAAATTTAATAAACTGATAGTTTAGATGATACTTTTTGTTTTCTTAAATCTTAAAAATATAATTAATGAAATATGTGACTTAAAAGATATGGTATTACTGGCTTCCCAGGTGGCAGCTAATGGTAAAGAATCCACCTGCCAATCAGGAGACAGAGATGTGGATTCAATCCCTGGGTCTGGAAGATCCCCTGGAGGAGGAAATGGCCACCTGCTCCAATTTTCTTGCCTAGAAAATTCCATGGAGAGAAGAGCCTGCCAGGCTACAGTCTGTGAGGCTGCAAAGAGTCAGATACGGCTGCGTGCACAGGCACACACAAAAGATACAGTCATGGTTATAGTTTTGCTTATAAACAAAGTCAGTCAAGATGTTGAAATTTCAGTATAAAAATATAACATTTAAAGAATTTTAAATTCTTTTTGAAAATAAAATTTGAAATACTAATACATTTTTATTATAATATGCATTGATAACATAAGTTATATATTATATATTATTTTTGATAATGATTATATATGATGGTCTTCTAACGTTTTAGATTATATTGATACCTATTTTTTACCACTAGGTGTCAGTAAATCCCTGAAGCAAAATTAACCTGCTTCCAACTTCAAACATAATTTAATGACCATAAAGAGACCTTGGTAGAGAAAAGAATTCAAAACTATATTGTACTTCTTGGAGAAGCTAGGCTCACACTGAGTATTTTATCTTGCCCCCAAGTTATCTGCCAGCTCTATAGGGGTGGCAGTGGACTGCACCCTGTATCGCAGACCCTTAAAATGGTAGTGTCAGCATAGACTTTAGCTATCATATAGTCCAGCCTCCTGTCCAGTACAGTATCCTTAACAGGTGGTCACTTGGTCTTTGTTTAGTCACTGAGGATGGGGCTTTCCCTTTATAAGCTGCCCTAGAACAGCAATTCTCACATAGTTTTGTCTCCCCAGGCTCAAGACATGGTAAATACTTAACTCAAGTACATTGTTGCACAATTCTCATTATTAGAAATTTCTTTTACACTGAGTCAAAATCTGTCCCGTTATGCATGGTAAATCCCCTCAATCATATCCGACTGTTTGCAACCTTACGGACTGTAGCCCACCAGCCTCCTCTGTCCATAGGATCCTCCGGGCAAGAATACTAGAGTGGATCGCCATACCCTTCCTCCTCCAGGGGATCTTCCCAGCCCAGGGATCAAACCCACATCTCTTATGTCCCCTGCATTGGCAGGAGGGTTCTTTACCTCCTGCCACCTGGAAAAGTGCCACCTGGGAAGCCCCTGTTCCATTATAACCTATGCCTTTTGGTTTATAACCTATAACCAACTGGCATGATTATGGTGGAGAGAGACAGAATGATTTCATTTACATACCAGCCCTATCCTATACTCCAGTAGTTTTTTGGGGGTTTTTTTCCCCAGATTTTTCTTTCTCCCAATGAAGTACCACCACTCATCCCAATTATTCCTCATAGAGAATAGTTTCAGAACTTTCCCACTCTCCATCCTGGTTACTATTACCTTGAAATTTCTGTTTGGTCAAAGTCATCTTAAAACATGTTTCCCAGAATTAGATATACTACTATAGATACAATCAAACTTAGCAAGGAGTATTGTGAAACGTTGTCTCCCCTGATTTGGATATTACCAACTCACTTCCTCTAAATTCAGGTGTCTAGAAACCTCATTTTTAGAGCGTAAGAGAGAGAAGGCCAAAGTGACTTCTGAGTTGCCATTTTGCCATGGACCATCCAAGGCTATTCCAACATCACTACCCAATTTGGCTGTTTTGTAGCCCCACAGTGTATTAGAAGGAGAATATTAACAAGGAGATGGGGACCACTATGGGAAGACTGTAGGCTAAAACTTATTAGGGAAAAAAGGTACATGGAAAAGCAGGGGAAAATAGATAGCTCAAAAGGCATAGCAGTCTGAGACCAAAGTTGAATATCCCTCAGCAGGTCTTGAGTACATGATTACTTTACAACACAGGACAGAAATTAGTGTTTATGGAAGACGGACTCTGGAATTGGTAGAGTAGGGACCTCTGAAAATCAGCTCCTCCATAAAAGCAACAAGAACACAGGCCAAAAAAAAACCTGTCAAAAAATAACATTTTTAAAATTCGGGAAATTAACCAAAGACTTGGAACAGTGAAGAGCATTTATTCAAGAAAAGTGGCTGAATCTCCAAAGAGTCAGCTTTGTGGCATTTTAATTTGCCCTATTCCCACCCCATTCTTCCCAGCTCCACAATAACCTTGAAAACCAACAGACTCAAAACCATGGTAACTGAGAAAACCAGCAGCCTGTCAGCCACTGGAGGGACTAAAACATGCCTAGAGCTCCCCAGAAAAGCCACATCCCCAGAAAACTGTCAGTATGTGACCTGTCTGGCAGCTCCCTGGATAAGTTCTTTTAAGGGCTTATCTTTATTTGACCTGACTCAGAGCTTGCTCGGTGAGGAAAGTCCCAGCAGCAGGGCATTTGTTTAAAAATAGAAAATCAGCAATCAGCAGCAATAGTCTACCCGGGGTGGAAATGCGAGTTGAAGCAAACAGGAGGCTGACCAGAATACTTGAAAAGGAAATCTGAGGCATGAGAGGTCCGTAGGGGGTTTTGAAAAGTTTCAACATATTCCCGGGAATCTGTAAGTAGAGGGTACTCTGTAGGGTACTCTGTTTACAGCCCAGAAAAGACCTGGGAAGACCCTCACCTCTCATCTCAGGCTGACATCGAGGATCTGCACAAGCAGGAGCTGAGAGCAAAGTCAGAGTTGTAAACTGCTAAAATATTGGAGCCATGGCTTAACACACAGAGAACCCCTCAGGGCAAAGTGTAAGACTTACTGATTCAGGACATTTAAGAAAGCTCTTTAATCATTAGCTACCCGCTGAGCTAGCTGAGCAGACTTCAGTGGCAGCGCAAAGAATACAGGCTTTACAGAATTTGTTCATGAAGGCCATCAAACAGACAGACACCAACAAAAAACCCAAGCTGAAGAGGTAGAGCAAGGATTTGATATCCAGAGTCACCACATTTTGACTCTCTGAAATGTCTGGGTTTCAGCCAAAAAAATACAAGACATGCAAAAAATAAAATATGGCCTGTGCAGAAGAAAAAAAAAACAGTTAATAGAAACTGTCCCTGAGAAAGTTCAAATTTTGAACCTACTTGACAGACATTAATTAGCAATTGTAAATATGTACAAAGAACTAAAGGAAACCATGTATAAATAAAGTATGAGAATGATTCTCACCAAAAAGTAAACATCAAGAGATAGAAATCATAAAAAGGAACCAGATAGAAATTCTGGTGTTGAAAAATATAACTGAAATGAACAATTAACCAGAGGGTCTCAGGTGTGAACTGTTAGAAGAAAGAAGCCATGAAGTTAAATCAAACTGAGATTATCCACTCTGAAATGAAGAAAAATGAAAAGAGCCTCAGAGACCGGTGAGACACTATAAGAATACCAATAGGCACACAGTACAAATCCCAGAAGGAGGGGAAAAAAAGAACAAAAAGAACATCTGAAGAAACCATGGCTGAAAACGTCAATGGGATGCAAAAAAAAAAAAAAGTTAATATTTACACCCAAGAAGTTCAGTGAATTTCATGTATAATAAACTCAAAGAGATCCACAACTCCTAAGGGACAATGACAGTTCTGAGATAGTGTTGGGGAGGGGGATATTCTGCCCCACCCATCTTGAGTTCTTCTGGCTGGTCTAATCATTAAATTGCCACAGGACAGATTAACAGGAGGAAAAAAAAATCAATTGAATTTGTATGCACAGAGGTCTCATAGAAATAGGACCCCCAAAGTCACCAAAACAAATTGTTTGAATATCATTTTTAGACAATTATTACAAATAATTATTTGTAAATGTTAACAAAACAAAGGGGCTTGTGCTTAGAGCAGCAAAGAAATGAAGTAACAGTATTTCTTCGCACAGCTTAGCTTTGAATCCCTAACTGTGTTGTTAAGGATGCTTTCTACCCTCCTAGTGTAGGGTACCTTCTTCATATGGGAGATTTATTTCCCACTCTTAAGAAGTAAGGAGTTGGGGGCACAGTGGGTTTTTTTTTCAACTGACTGTTTCTCAAGTAACCTTAATTCAAAATCATCAGTATGCCAGTAAGGCATATTTGGGTGCAGCATGCCTTGGGCCTCGACAGCAGTAAGACAAAAATAGCTCATCATATACAAAGACCCCTCAATATTAGCAACTTATTTTTATTCAGACACCATAGAGGTCAGAAGGCAATGAAATGATATACTCAAAAGTGCTAAAAGAAAAAGATGCTATTCAGGAATTTTATATCCAACAAAACTGTTCTTAAAAATGCAGGAGGAAGTAGGCAATCTGAATAAGCCTATATCTGTTCAGTTCAGTTCAGTTCAGTCACTCAGTCGTGTCCAACTCTTTGCAACCCCATGAATCACAGCACGCCAGGCCTCCCTGTCCATCACCAACTCCCAGAGTTCTCTCAAACTCATGTCCATCGAGTCGGTGATGCCATCCAGCCATCTCATCCTCTGTCGTCCCCTTCTCCTCCTGCCCCCAATCCCTCCCAGCATCAGGGTCTTTTCCAGTGAGCCAACTCTTCCTATGAGGTGGCCAAAGTATCAGAGTTTCAGCCTCAGCATCAGTCCTTCCAATGAACACCCAGGACTGATCTCCTTTAGGATGGACTGGTTGGATCTCCTTGCAGTCCAAGGGACTCTCAAGAGTCTTCTCCAACACCACAGTTCAAAAGCATCAATTCTTCGGCACTCAGCTTTCTTCACAGTCCAACTCTCACATCCATACATGACCACTGGAAAAACCATAGCCTTGACTAGACAGACCTTTGTTGGCAAAGTAATATCTCTGCTTTTCAATATGCTGTCTAGGTTGGTCATAACTTTCCTTCCAAGGAGTAAGCATCTTTTAATTTCATGGCTGCAATCACCATCTGTAGCCTTTATTAAATATATTGAATTAATAACCTTACAAAACAGAAAACACCAGGTCCACATGAGTTCTCTGGTGAATTCTACCGAACACCATTTAACAAATTATACCCGTTCTCTACAGTTTCCTTCACATGATAAAAATAGAAGGAATACTTCCTAACCTACTCTATAAGACCAACATTAAATATCAAAATTAGACGTTGCAAGAAAATTATAGACCAGTATCTCTCGTGGACCTAGTTGGAAAAATCTACAGCAAAATACTAGGATATTGAATTCAACGATGTATAATAGAAAGTATATACCATGACTTAGTAGATTTATCCCAGGAATGCCAGATTGGTTTAACATTTCAAATTCAATTAATGTAATCCATCACAGAAACAGGCTTAAAAAGAAATACCACATGATCATATCAATAGATGCAGGAATAGCATTTGACAAAATTCAACACCCATTCATGATTTGGAAAAAGAAAAATCCCTTAGTAAGTAGAAATGAGGGTAATTTTATAAGGAATAGCTACCAAAAAAAAAAAAAAGACATGTTAGGGCTAACACCATGGTGACAAACTAGAAGCTTTCCCACTAGGATCAGTTATAAAGCAAGGATGTCCTCTCTGACCATTCCTTTTCAATATACTGAGTCCCAGGTAATGCAATAAAACAAGGAAATAACAAGTATATAGAATGACAATGAAGAAATAAAACTATTTGTTTGCAGATGATGTGCTTGTCGCTGTAGAAAATCCCAAAGAATCACCAAAAAGATTCCTGAAGCTAATAGTAAGGTGGCAGAATGGAAGATTAATATAAAAATCTACCACTTCCTATATATACCAGCAATTGACAGAGGAATTTAAAATGAAAATCACTAACATTAGAACCTCCCCAAAATGAAATAACTTAGTTATAAGTCTAACAAAATGTGTGTAAGATTTATATGAGGAAAACTACAAAACTGATTAAAGAAATCAAACAGTGGAGAAACATTTCATGTTGATGAATAGGGGGACTCAAGATTGTCAAAATGTCAGTTCTTCCCAACTTGATCTATAGATTCAATGCAATCCCAATCAAAATCCCAGCTAATGAGCTTACAGATGTCAACAAACTGATGATGTGGAGAGGCAAAAGACCCAGAAGAGCCAACACAATATTGAAGGGTCAAAACAAAGTGGGTATTTTGCAAGGATTGGACCATAAAGAAGGCTGAGCACCAAAGAACTGATGCTTTTGAACAGTGGTGCTGGACAAGACTCTTCAGAGTCCCTTGACAGCAAGGAGATCAAACCAGTCGATCCTAAAGGAAATCAGTCCTGGGTGTTCATTGGAAGGACTGATGCTGAGGCTGAAACTCTGATACTTTGGCCACCTGATGTGAAGAGCCGACTCATTGGAAAAGACCCTGATGCTGGGAAAGATAGAAGGCAGGAGGAGAAAGGGACAACAGAGGATGAGATGGTTGGCATCACCAACTTGATGGACATGAGTTTGAGCGAGCTCTGGAAGGTGGTAATGGACAGGGAGGCCTGGCGTGCTGTAGTTCATGGGGTCTCAAAGAGTCGGATATGACTGAGCGACTAAACAGCAGCAGCAAGCCAACCACACTGGGAACAGCAGAGACCTCCCTCAGCCCTATAAAAGGCATTTAGGAAAACCCCACAGCTAACATCATAGCCTAATGTGAAAAATGCTTTTTCCCCCTAAGATCAGAAACAAAACAAAAATATCTATTGTTGCCACTTCTATTCAACATTGTACTGGAAGTTCTGGCAATGGCGATTTGGCAGGAAAAATAAATGCGTCTAACATCCGGATTGGAAAGGAAAAGTAAAACTCTCAACTGCAGAAGACAGTGTCTTGTGTATTCATTCATGCGTCCTCAGTCGTGTCTGACTCTTTGAGACCCCGCAGACTGTAGCCTTCCAGGCTCCTCTGTCCATGGGATTTCCCAGGCATGACTATCAGAGTGGATTGGCATTTCCTCCTCCAGGGGATCTTCCCAACCCAGGGATCAAACCTGAATCTCCTACGTGTCTTGGCAGGTTGATTCTTCACCATGGTGCCACCTAGAAACTTTAAAATTGACAAAAAGAATACTAGAATTAACAGAGTTCAACAAGTTTTCAGCCTATAAAATCAATAGTATGCAAAAGTCAATTATATTTATACATATTAACCGTTAACAGTCTGAAAGGGAATTAAAGTAATTTTATTTATAATAGCACCAAAAGGGATAAAATACTTAGTTCAGTTCAGTTGCTCAGTCATGTCTGACTCTTTGCAACTCCATGAACCGCAGCACGCCAGGCCTCCCGGTCCATCACCAGCTCCCAGAGTCCGCCCAAACCCATGTCCATTGAGTCGGTGATGCCATCCAACTATCTCATCTTCTGTTGTCGCCTTCTGCCCTCAATCTTTCCCAGCATCAGAGTCTTTTCAAATCAGTCAGCTCTTCGAATCAGGTGGCCAAAGTATTGGAGTTTCAGCTTCAACATCAGTCCTTCCAGTGAACACCCAGGACTGATCTCCTTTAGGATGGACTGGCTGGATAAAATACTTAAGTACTAACGATCAGAGAGGTACAGAACCTACATGATGACAGCAACAAAACTGATGAAATAAAGGCGTAAATAGTGAGTTGGCCAGAAAGTTTATTCAGGTTTTTCCCAAACAACAATAAAACAACAACCCAATTTTAAAATCAGCAAAGGATTTGAATAGACATTTTTTTAAACAAATGGCCAATGAGCACATGAAATGTGTTCCACATTATTAGTCAACAAGGAAATACAAATCAAAGTCAACATTATTACACTGCTTCATACCCACTACTAAGATGGTTGACATCAAAGTCAGACAGTAGCAAAAGATGATGAGGATAAAGAGAAGTTGGAAAGAGAAATCTCATCCACTACTGACGGGATTGTAAGATGGTACAGCCACTTTGGAAAACAGTTCAGCAGTTTCTTAAAATGTTAAACATACAGTTACATAAGTCACTTCAGTTATTTCCAACTCTGTGAGACCCTATGGACTAGCACACCAGGCTCCTCTGTCCATGGGATTGTCCCAGCAAGAATACAATTAATTACATGTTTATCCCACAGTTCCACTCCTAGGTATTCCATGTCTCCACCCAAGAGAAATAAAAACACATCCATACAGAAATGCGTGCATGAATGTTCATAGCAACATTATTCACAAAAGCCAAAAAATAGGAAGAATCTAAATACCCATCAAAGAATAAATAAAAACTAGTCTATCCTAACAATGCAATATAATTTGGCAATAAAAAGAATGAAGTGCTATTTATGTGCTATGACATGGATGAACCTTGAAAATAAATTATACTATGGAAAGAACCCAGTCATAAATCACATTACGTCAGTTTATTTACATGAAATGTCCAGGTGCCAGAGGCTGAAGAGGGTGTAACTGAAATACCTGCTAATGGGTATTAAGTAATGAAAATGTTCTAAAATTTAAGTAGTGGTCATCGTTGCACTGATTTGTACACTTTAAAAGGATGGAAAAGCTTAGCTTTAGCAGGATTAAGGTATAGTCGTGTGTGTGTGTATTATATGTACGTATAAAATCATATCAGAGACATTTTTTAAAACCTTAGACACCTCCCTAGTATAATCCTCTCTCCTTCACACTTCTCTCCTTTTTCTTTAATGGGATGTGGCTATCTAGGGTGGTGGGCATGACTTTGTAAAAATAATTTTATGTATTTGTTTTTGGCCGTGGTGGGTCTTCATTGCCGCAGAGGCTTTTGTCTAGTTGCGGTGAGTGGGGGCTACTCTAGTTGTGGTGCTCAGGCTTCTCATCGCTGCAGCTTTTCTTGGGGAACGCAGGCTCTAGGGCACATGGGCTTCGGTGGTTTCAGCCCCCAGGCTCCAGAGCACAGGCTCAGTAGTTGTGGCGCACAGACTTAAAGTCACTCCTCAGCATATGGGATCTTCCCAGATCAGGGATCGAACCCATGTCCCTGCATCAGCAGTCAGATTCTTTACAACCCTGAGTCACCAGAGAAGTCCCCTTCACACCTACTTCTTGACACATGGACTGCATTGCCCTTCCATTCTTAAACCTCCTACTGTTTTCAAACCCTTGCTTGGTAGTCTGGATTTTGTCTTCATCACTCCCCTGAAACTGGTCATTCAAAAGTCTCCAGTGACTTCTCAAGTTTCAGATCCAGACCTGCTTATCTCACTGACTTTCGTAGTAATTAACATTCCTCAGCCCTCCTGGGTGAAGCCGAAGCCGTCTCTCCAAAGCTGTCTGTGTCTTGGTCTGTCCCGTGTGCTCTTCTTCCTTACTTTCTCTGCTGGTAGTCAGCGTTCTCCCTTAGTAGTCAGGTCCTCTTCTTCCTCATCTTTCTCGTCTCTCACTTAGTGCTCGGAAACCGCACCCCCCACCCCGTGGTCATCTCATCATTGCCCACTACTCAACGCCCCCACACTCTGGTGAGACTCAGCCCTGGGCTCTAAATCTGTTATCTCTAATCATCTCTGGACCGCTCTGTCCAGAACTATGAAGAGCCTCAGATTTTATCTACTTCCAAGTTAAGTTAGCCTCCAGAGATTCATGAGTGCCGGTAAATTTTGACGTAAGACTCCTGAGTCAGAGACATGGGGTTATGTGTAACTCACCGCGGTAGCAGTACCCAGAATATCAGCATTTTTGTGCTGGTTCTGGAGCCCTTGTTGCGTCAAGGCAAAGTGAAGACCAGACAGAACTTGCCCATGCTGTGAGTGGCCGTAGGGGAGAGGAACCCTGAGCTCAGAGAGCTCCAGTCTTTCGTAGTGGGCAGCAAGCATGCCTGCTCTTGGCTCCAGAGGGAGACACTGTCTTTTTCTTCAGAGATTATTCAGGTTTTCGTCAAAGACTGTTTGCTATACAAACATCCCTGAAAAGAAAGTATGAGACAAAGGGCAGTTCATGCCTTGCTGTCAAGATGGGCAGAAACCCTTGGAGAGTTGTTTCACGTTTCATTTTGCTATCACACTGGCGTCTCAAATTCGAGACATCGTTAAACAAATCCATCATCATTTTCTGAACTGTTTCCTTTCTGTCTTCACTATATTGAATTAATAGTGCTACCCACCATTGATTTCCTGACTTCCATGCGTCAATATGGGCTTAAAGCTGAAAAAAATACTTGTAAAAGAAATGCAAAAATCTCGATGGCTTAAGCACAACAAAACTTTATGTTACGCTCATGTAAAACCCAGTTCAGATGTTCCTGGGATGGTGACTCTCCTGAGAAGCTCCCTAGCAAAAAAAAATATATATCCAGGCTGTTCCTGTCTTGCGGCCCCGTGATCCTGTGGGTTCAGGGTCTCCTTGGCTTAATCATACATGAAGTCCTTCGATTCAGCAAGGTTTCCTGTTCTGTCATCTTCTAGACCATTGCAACCTCCTGCCTCCAGTCTTACCGTCCTCTCACTTTTCTCTGGCAGTCCATCAGAACTTTAGATCAGATTGTATCACTTTCCTCCTGAAAATCCTTCATTTTCTTACCACTGTGTACAAAGTGTGAAGTCCAGACTCCTTAACAGAGGTGAAGGCTCTCTGTGATCTGCCCCTGACTGTCCAGGCACGTTTCCTGTGACTCTCGTACACGTACCCTTTGTTCTCACCAAACCGAATTACTAACGGTTTCCTGATTTTTATTTCCTCTGGTTGGCTTCTCTGCTTTTGCACCTGTTGTTCGTCTTGCCTATGAACCTCCTCCAACCACTGCACCACACATACACAGACACACCATTTGTGTTCAGCAAACTTCTCATCCTTCAATTCTCAGCTAAAATGTTCCCACTTGGCCTTCCTTGGGATGCCAGTGGTAGCGCACGTACCAGGCCTGAATAGTACTCATGGGAGGAAACCTTAGGAGCAGGGACGAGCCACTTCCCCATTCCCCATCACAGTGGGGTTGGGCGGGGGTCGCTGACTGGGGCTGAGCAGAGTATTTGACTCCAGGAGAGAAGCCTCAGCCCTGTGTCATGATGTGCCAATGATCAGCTGCACAACAGGGTGAGTCCCAGGCCCTCCTCTAGCATGGTCAGGGTCTAGGAAGCAGGCTTGGTAATGGCAGCTGAGTAACGTAGGGGACCTGTGATTTCCAGCTCTGATCTGCCACTCAGCATTCCATCAGGCCTGACTACACAGCCTTAAGCACTCGGCGATGATCCATTTCCTTACAGCAGATGGAAGGCCCCAGTGGTCCCGTTCCATGGAAAGGCAGCTCCAGCTCTGAAAGGCCAGTGCTGCCGAGGTGCCCTAGGCATGTTGACCCCTACTTCACGGTCCACCTTCCTTCATCCAAAGGCTGTCCCGCTCCTTGTTCCGTCAGTAGGCAGTAAGTGAGCAGTGCGTGCGTGCTCAGTCGTGTCTGGTTCTTTGCAACTCCATGGACTGTAGCCTGCCAGGCTCCTCTGTCCATGGGATTTTTCCAGGCAAGAATGCTGGAGTGGGTTGTCATTTCCTGCTCCAGGGGATCCTCCCAACCCAGGGATCGGACCCACATCTCCCGCATTGGCAGAAGATTCTTTACTGCTAAGCTACCTGGGAAGCCCTGTTCCATCTCATACCCTTTCTCCGATGGGGGCTTCCCTCGTAGCTCAGTTGGTAAAGAATCTGTCTGCAATGCAGGAGACCCCTGTTTGATCCCCGGGTCAGGAAGATCCGCTGGAAAAGGGATAGGCTACCCACTCCAGTATTCTTGGGCTTCCCTTGTGGCTCAGCTGGTAGAGAATCTGCATGCAATGTGGGAGACCTGGGTTCAATCCCTGAGTCAGGAAGATCCCCCTGGAGAAGGGAAAGGCTACCCACTCCAGTATTCTGGCCTGGAAAATTCCTCGAACTGTATAGTCCATGGGGTCTCAAAGAGTCAGACACGACTGAGCAACCTTCACTTTCACTTTTCACCCATAAGGACCAAGAGGCCAGTCCTTGACGGGCTCTGAAGAGGCATTGCAGAACAGACTAGCGGCCGTCAGATCCGATCCAGGGAAAAGAGGTCACAGGATCAGAGCCAGCATCATGGGTGTGGCCCTGTGTCCTACAGCTTTTATGTGGCTCAAGCTTGATTTAATGTCCTATAGTCACCATCTTGAAATTTTTAATAATTTTTGAACAAGGACCTCACAGTTTTATTTTGCGCAAGCCCACAAATTGATGTTGCCAGGCCTATCATTGTAAACAACCATCCTTCTCATCCGTGCATATGAGAGACTGACTCTTCTAACTCACCATCCGTGTTGAACCACATACAACACGATGTACTGGCGAGCCAGCAGAAAGTCAGGCATGGTCCTCTTATCTAGATCCCCCCTGGCCAAGGAGGCAGGCCAGTCTGCTGAATCTCTGTGCCTTGGGAAATCTCACTGGCTCTTTCACCAAACACAGCTGACAGACCGGTATCATTGTCGGTTCAGTTACCCCCAGCCAAGAATGAAGCCACTTGAGAAATTGTGTCTCCGAGCTCCCTCCAGCCTATTCCGGCATCCCAGGAAGATAGCTCACTCACCCTGGAGCTGAAGAATGACAGTCTGGACGATGCCACGTGTGGTCCCGGGGGTCAGTCGGTCAGGGGCCGCTTTCCCCAGCAGCGATCACAGCGATGCCGTGAGGACAGACACCACGGTCGGCAGCATTGCTCTCCAGTACCCTCCGTGGCACCACTGTCTTCCTGGCAGATGGAGCCTGGCCTGCTCAGCCCCAGGAAATAAGGTCCGTTGCTGGTGGTAGTCCTACCTCAGACCTAGCCCCAGTTACACAGCATTACCCCTGTTCATCAGCCAGTTTCTACCACCAGACTGAGCTGCCGGAGGACCGAGATGTGCTTTGTGTTTGAATTTTCATTGTCCACCTTGGCATTAACCAGTGTCCACCGTGTGAACAAAGCCAAGCCAGCATTCGTCTGGCTTAAACTTAAACAAAGCTATTACATCAAGCTCAGTTCATTTCATTGTTTTCTGTGGTTTTCTGACCCCCTGGTTTGCCAGTAGCTACTCTTATAGTTCACCTCCACGCAGCCATCATGCTTGCAGTGTACAAACAGTGCTTGCCCGAATAACCCGTGCCTTGTTTGCTTTTCCATGTAGCTAGTGATATTTTTGTTATCAACCTAGTTTTCATGCCTCCCATGACTTTGGTTTTTTTCCCCTAAATTTCTAATATCTGATCCCTTTTTTAAATAAGATGAATCATTAAAATGTACTATTTCAGTTGCTGTTACTAACATCACCTCAAAAACTCATTTCAGAAGTAAGTTTGGTGGTTAAGTTAATTAAGCACCTCATTTTTGTCAGTTACCTTGTTGGATAAAACTAAGGAGTTCAGTGCTTTAAAGGTAAACTGAAGCATCCACATGGTTGGGTGTCTGTGTTCTCTGTAATACAGTCACCCCGCAGGATGGAGAACAGGGTCCTTTCTCAGCGGTTCAGCTGAGGCCACTGAGGACGAGGCAGGAGGCGCCCAGTGCAGGGCTCAGAGGGGCTGCCACCGCCCTTCAAGGTTGCAGGGAGCCAAGTACCTCAGAGGGAGGCTCCTGTGGGGGCGACTGGTGCACTGTGCGGTGTCTAGGCAGTAAAGACACTCCCAGGGAACCACGTAGGAGTGTGATCCCCAGAGCTGGAGTTAATTGCCTCTGAAGCGTTTATGAACTGTGGTGCTTTTGAACTGTGGTGTTGCAGAAGACTCTTGAGAGTCCCTTGGACTGCAAGGAGATCCAACCAGTCCATCCTAAAGGAAATCAACCCTGAATATAATTCATTGGAAGGACTGACGCTGAAGCTGAAGCTCCAATACTCTGGCCACCTGATGGGAAGAACTGACTCACTGGAAAAGTCCCTGATGCTGGGAAAGACTGAAGGTGGGAGGAGAAGGGGATGACAGCGGATGAGATGGTTGGATGGCATCACCGACTGGATGGGCATGAGTTTCAGCAAGCTTCAGGAGTTGGTGATGGACAGGGAAGCCTGGTGTGCTACCCCTCCATGGGGTTGCAAAGAGTTGGACATGACTGAGCGACTGAACTGAGCTGAAGAGTTTGTAGCAGACTTTAAAGAAGTGTCACCAAATAATAAAGAATGGATTTACACAGCCTGTCAGAAATGACAGGTGCGTTCAGAGTCCCTTCAGGACATTTCAGGGCAGGACCTACCTGCCCCTTGTGCCCATCCGCCCTACTTATCAACAGCCCAGTGACTTGAGCATCCAGTGGGTGAAAGTGCCAGCCGGCACCTCAGGTGGCACTTCCCTACCATCCCTGGTGGCTGAGGTCAGCGCACACAATTTTTCATCAGTGTGTAGGTCACAGGAACCACAGCCACCTCCCTCTTGGGGTCTTTGAGGAACTCCCAAAAGCTCTTTTTGAAAGAAAGAGCCATGGTCTTACACTCATGGTCCAGGGGCCCCCTTATGGCAGCTGCCTGCCTTGGCAGGGCCGCCCTTGCCCTGACCCAGCTCTGAGGGGTCAGAAACAGGCATTCACGGCAAGTTGGGGAAATTGGGAAAAGAGAGGAAGAGGCTGGCACACCAGCCCCAGCCCTCTGCCACCCCACCGCAGAATACCAAACCTAAAGCTGGCTGAGTCTCAGAAGGGAAAGAGCTTCCTCCCAGATGAGAGTTGGACACAACTTAGCGTTGAACAACAGCAAGACTCAATTATTAAACTTTCTTAAACTTTTATTTCTTAGATTTTTTTTTTTTTTTTTTGCTGCACCAGGACTTAGTTGTGACATGTAGGATCTTAGTTCCCTGACCAGGGTTTGAACCCAGGCCCCCTGCATTGGGAGCTTGGAATCTTCACCTCTGTACCACCAAAGTGAAAGTCACTCAGTCATGTTGGACTCTCTGCCACCCCATGGCCTGTAGAGTCCATGGAATTCTCCAGGCCAGAATGCTAGAGTGGGTACTCTTTCCCTTCTCCACGGGATCTTCCCAACCCAGGGATCAAACCCAGGGCTCCACAGTGCAGGTGGATTCTTCACCAGCTGAGCCATAAGGGAATCCTGGAGTGGGTAGCCTATCTCTTCTCCAGGGGAGCTTCCTTAACCCAGGAATCAAACCAGAACTGAGCTATCAGGGAAGCCCTTGGGAAGTCCCAATTGTTAATTATTCTGGAGGTTTAAGTATATTAAGAGTGACCAGAAAAGGTCTAAAATGTGCCTAAGATTTCATCCAAGAAGCTTTTCACACAAGAGTCCACAGCGTGGGCTTAACCAGCCAGTGGAAGGAGAATGAGCTTGTGTTCTGCCTGCCCCGCCTCGAGACCAGCTTGCTCAATAATCCGCTTACACTGTGTAGGAGTAGAAGGTATTCATTACCTGCTATGAAGGTCAACTTCTCAGACACTGCCACCCTGTATAGATTCTTTTGTTCTATTTCACAATCATTTATCTTTCTCTAAACGTAATACAAAGGGAATGCAAACACACACGTTTATAGCCGATCGCGTTTCTAAGCAGACGTAAACCAGGTTGCCATCTTGCCTTGGTAAATTGGGTCGTTTACCAAGGGTTTACCCTGCCTGCAGGGTTTCGGCAGGTGCCTGAATTGTAAGGGAAGCCACTAATCAGTAGAAGGTATCAGGTAGTGACTTCACATCTTTTATTCTGATTCCTTTAGGAAGAGTTCTTTTAAAAGTTTTTTTGTAATGACAGAATCCATACCATGTTGCACAATGCTGAACTGAATCAACTGTTTTGAGAGCTCAAAAAAGCTCTTGATATTTATCTTCAAAGAGATATATCCAGTTACCTGTGGTTTTTTTTAAGTCTATCAGAAAATTTAAATGGAGTTTAAAAAAATTTTTTTGAAATATACTTGATTTACTATGTTGTGTTTCAGGTGTCAACAAAATGATTAAGTTATGCATATATACATATGTTCTTTTATTACGTTCTCCTCCATTATAGCTAATTGCAAGATATTGAGTGTAGTTCCCTGTTCTGTACAGTAGGTCCTTGTTGGTTATCTGTTTTATATATAGTAGTGTGTATATTTTAATCCCAAACTCCTGATTTATCTTTGCCCATCTCCTTTGGCGACCACAAGTTTGTTCTATGAGTCTGCTTCCGCTTCATAGACAGGTTCATTTGTGACACATTTTAGATTTCCATAGGAGTCATATCAGATGAGACTTGTGTTTCTCTCTGACTTACTGCACTTATATGATAATTTCTAGGTCTATCCATGTAGCCACAAATGGCATTCTTTCATTGTTTTTGTGGCTGAGTATGCAGGTCAGAAAGCAACAGTTAGAACTGGACATGGAACAGCAGACTGGTTCCACATCGGAAAAGGAGTACGTCAAAGTTGTATATTGTCACCCTGCTTATTTAACTTATATGCAGAGTACATCATGAGAAACACTGGACTGGAAGAAACAGAAGCTGGAATCAAGATTGCCAGGAGAAATATCAATCACCTCAGATATGCAGATGACACCACCCTTATGGCAGAAAGTGAAGAGGAACTAAAAAGCCTCTTGATGAAAATTCAGAAAACGAAGATCATAGCATCCAGTCCCATCACTTCATGGCAAATAGATGGGGAAACAGTGGAAACAGTGAGAGACTTTATTTTGGGGGGCTCCAAAATCACTGCAGATGGTGACTGCAGCCATGAAATTAAAAGACGCTTACTCCTTGGAAGAAAAGTTATGAGCAACCTAGATAGCATATTCAAAAGCAGAGACATTACTTTGCCGACTAAGTTCCATCTAGTCAAGGCTATGGTTTTCCCAGTGGTCATGTATGGATGTGAGAGTTGGACTATGAAGAAGACTGAGCACCGAAGAATTGATGCTTTTGAACTGTGGTGCTGGAGAAGATTCTTGAGAGTCCCTTGGACTACGAGGAGATCCAACCAGTCCATTCTGAAGGAGATTAGCCCTGGGATTTCTTTGGAGGGAATGATGCCAAAGCTGAAACTCCAATACTTTGGCCACCTCATGCGAAGAGTTGACTCATTGGAAAAGACTCTGATGCTGGGAGGGATTGGGGGCAGGAGGAGAAGGGGACGACTGAGGATGAGATGGCTGGATGGCATCATGGGCTCGATGGATGTGAGTCGAGTGAACTCCAGGAGTTGGTGATGGACAGGGAGGCCCAGCATGCTCCGATTCATGGGGTTTCAGAGAGTCGGACACGACTGAGCGACTGAACTGAACTGAGCTGAATGTTCCGTTGTGTATATGTTCCACTTCTCTATCCACTCATCTGTCGATGGACATCTAGGTTGTCTCCATGTCTTGGCTTTCATAATTAGTGCAAAATAGAGGTGCACATATCTTTTCGAATTATAGTTTTTTCCGAATATATGCCCAGGAGTGGGATTGCTAAATCATATGGCAATTCTATTTTTAGTTTTTTGAAACAACTTCATACTGTTATCTACCGATTGACATTCCCACCAATAGGATAGGAGGGTTCCCTTTTCTCCACAATCTCCCCAGCATTTATTGTTTGTAGACTTTTTAGTGACGGCCATCCTGAGTGGTGCGAGGGGGTGCCTCACTGTAGTTTCAATTTGCATTTCTCTAGTAATTAGCAGTATTGAGCAGAGTCAGAGAAGTGATGTGGCAATGGAAGTAGTGATGAGTGGCCACAAGCCAAGGAATGTGGACAGCCTCTAAAAGCTGGGACAAAAAAATTGCTTCTGTGGAGCCTCCAGTAGGAACCAGCCCTGCCGATGCCTCAGAACTGAGATAACGTGTGCTGTTCTGGAGTTGCTACGTGGTCATCTGTTACGGCAGCAATAGGAAGCAAATACACTCAATAAATGTCGTTAGTGGAAGAGCAGTCAGATGAGCAAATTTTCAGAATTCCTCACACTGCAGAGGTGGCTTGAGTAAACTGTCTAAAAGCCAAGACAGACCTGTGCTCCGGAGTGCACTGGTAATCGACATGCCTGCTGTCCTGCTGTCAGTGATGGCATAATGCTGGCCACCATCAAGTCCTCTCCAGGAGAATTTTGTGCACTTATGACACTTTTTTTATTTTTCGCATTTTGTCAGATTCATAGGATGCCTTTTCTTTTGCCACATTCAATCACTATGGAAGAACTTGACCCATTATAATGTAGAAAATGCTGGATGCCAGCAAGCACCAGGTCAGTGGTTGCTCCCTGGGCCATCCCAAGTCGTCCAGACAGCCTTGCAGGCAGTGAGTGGGTGCTCAGTAGGTATCCGTTGAATAAACGAGCAGTACGAGGCCCCATCAGGAGCACTGGCTCTTGTCCGGGCCCCTGCTTGGTGGCCGTGAAAGGGGAAAGCCCTTCAGGTCTCTCATCTCACTCTCTTCATCTGTCTACCAGGGGCTTTGGCTGGACGATCTATCAAAGCCTCTTCTGAATTGCTGATGACTGTGAAATGCCAGCATCACACTCACTTACTTACGTCACATCTCATTTACTCCTCATAGGCAGTGGTGGGTGGAAAAGAACTATCTCAAAAATCCTCCACCACTTTCATCATGATCCTCCCGCCAGCACCCACATTTAAAGTCAGTACAAATGTCATCTCCGTGGAGCCTCCTGAACATTCTCCAAGGAGCCTTTTCTGGAAGGATTGGACGAGCTGTGCAGCAGGGCTCCAGCCACAGCATCAGTTCAGTTCAGTTCAGTCGCTCAGTCATGTCCGACTCTGCGACCCCATGAATCACAGCACGCCAGGCCTCCCTGTCCATCACCAACTCCCGGAGTTCACCCAAACTCATGTCCATCGAGTCAGAGATGCCATCCAACCATCTCATCCTCTGTCATCCCCTTCACCTCCTGCCCCCAATCCCTCCCAGCATCAGAGTCTTTTCCAGTGAGTCAGCTCTTTGCATGAGGTGGCCAAGTATTGGAGTTTCAGCTTCAGCATCAGTCCTTTCAATGAATATTCAGGGCTGATCTCCTTTAGGATGGACTGGTTGGATCTCCCTGCAGTCCAAGGGACTCTCAAGAGTCTTCTCCAACACCACGGTTCAAAAGCATCAATTCTTCGGCCTCAGCTTTCTTCACAGTCGACTTCTGGCTGCGGCAGTCATAGACATTTGTAACAGACATTTAAGGGCGCCAAGTGCTTCGAGAAAAAGACAGCCAAGAGCATGTGAGGCTTTGTCAGCACGGAGACTAAGAGCTGGTGGGTAAGACTCAGAGCCACGCTGAGCTCCCCGCACTGAGCATGGAGCTGCAACCCCCCGCTGCCCCAGACCCAGTGAGCCCTGTCATTGTTCCCTTGATCCAGGGGGAAGACCACTGATGCTGAGGAATTTGGCCGGGACTCACACCCAGCCAGCTGGCTCCAAAGGCCCCCTCCCCCACACTGCCTCCACTAGGCTGGGCAGTTCCAGCTCCACAGTTAACCGTGTAAGTGAATTAGCAAATAGGAGGCTACCTCTAGAACCTCAGTTTACGCGCTGACTTTCCAGAGAGACCTGATGTTGCTTTTTGAAAAAAAAGGTACATTAGCAGCTGCATCTTCAGATTAATCCAGTGCTACTTTTCTGGCCATATTTAGACCATATAGAAGCTCAAAAAGTTTGCATCACTTTAAAAAAGTGACTGTCTTCACATTGCACACAGGATTTACTTAATGACAGAGCTAGTTCCACGTAAACGAAGACAATGGAGTAACAGTTTACATGCCACTGAAATAGCGTAGTCTTCCGAGAAGTCAGGAGGGAACAGTTACTGTGTGTGCTGCTGCTTTTCTTTTCCTTTTTGGAGCGTCCGGTAAGTTGCTATGCATGGGGTTTTTTTCCCTAGAGATATTTGTGAACAAACATGCCCCCAATTCTAATGAAAAGTTATTGTTTCATTTTTTTTTAAGGTTCAGGCTCCCCTTCTTCAGTTACTACGGACAACAAAATATCCCTGAAATGAAATGACTCATCTTACTTCTAGTCAGTTTTTCAAAAATCTTACTTCTTCTATTTAGGAAAATTGTAAAAAGTTTAATGGCAAACAAAAGCTGTCTAAGGCACCTTAAGAACAGACTACACAGAGGACTTATAAATACACACGTTTGTTCTTTTCTAATACTTTTTCTTTCTTGTGTTGTGTGCATGCTAAAATGATTCCTAACAAAGTCAAAGTAAGTGAAATATGTTTAGGTGGTATAGCTACATAAATTATAAGATAATTTCAGTAGATCTAGAGATTACAGTGTTATAGATGCTTCAGCGTTATTCATGTATAAAGTGTTGGTCTTTCCTTTAATAACGTTCATGTAAATTCTTAAAGCATCATGCATTGCTTTCTGTCGGGGGCCGTGTCAGCTAACAGTCTCCTCTGGACTCTGTCATTTGGGTCATGCTTCCTTCTCCTGAAAAAAATGGGTCCCATGGAAAATCATATTGTTGGACGAGGGTTCTGGGTTTTTTCAATGAGAGAACTATCTTATATTAAGTGTGATTTTTATGTATTTGTATGTAATATGTGTATGTAATTTCACAGATCTTTATCCAAGATCACTCTTCATCCTTTGCATCAAGATTTTGGCCACAACATTTTGAATCATCTGTTTTCATTTTTTGGATGGAGGAAGAAGGGATAAATGAAAATATGAGCATTTCTATTTTGTGGTTGGTTCATCTTTTCAATATAAATTATTCATAAAACCCTTTTCTTAACACTGTTGTTTTCTCTAGTGAGTCAGAAAAAAAAACAGAAACCACTGTCTACTCCTTTCCCCTGTAAACAAAAAGCCAACATAAAAAGATAGGATTCAATAAGAAAAGGCATAAGTATGGCCTGTCAGACAGATGACAGCCTATTTGTAGAATGATCAGAGAAGATTCAGCTGCACATTTGAAGGAAGAATTGAGCGTGCACAGCTGTACCACGGGGAGAAAACAGAGTTAATCTTTCTACTGTGTCATTTATTTATTCAGCAAATATTTATCCAGTCCCTACTGTGTATCAGGCTCTTTCTTTGTGATGAGGAACACAATGGTGAGCAATCACAGAAAGTGGCTACCCCAACTCTTGAATCTCCTGGAAAAATCTGTCCACGCCCCGCCAACCCCCGCCTCTATCAGCAACGCCACCAGCCCCACTATGATCATTCTGAGATACACCTCAAAGCACGTTTTCAAACAGCACTTTCTTCAGTGAATGTACATTGTGATTCAGCTTGTCTGGGTGGGGCCTGGGTATCATTTTTTTTTAAAGCTCCCCAAAGTTAGTGAGATGTATAGCCACATGCCCTGCTGAAAAGTTGAAAACCTCTCCCCATTGTTTCTTCCCTGGGTTCTTGCCTCAGCGGTGGTTTCTTTAGTCTCATTTGACCCAGAATATACTTCCCAATGTTCCAGAAAAAGTAGAGTTGGAGCCAGTGAATTATGGCATGACTAGACCCCCACCATGCCGGCCAGCCTGTCAGCCCCCAGGAACAGCACATGAGGGGGGGCGAGGGGTGTGGGCCATAATCACAGTGCTGCCGGGATACAGCTATCACTGACCCCAGCCGCCCTCCTGAGCCACCTGGTATATAGTTCGGTTAGAAGCGTGGGTGAGAGTCCAGGCCCGCTGGGGGCAAATGCCAAAAATCTGTCTGTCTTATAATTAAATGAGCATGACCAAATTGTATCCTGCTTACTTTGGTGAGTGGCAAAAGCAACTTATAAAATTATGTAAAAACCATCTATTGCCTTTTACTCAGAAATTTAGGCAGTATCTAGGCATCTGGTATCTAGGTTTAAAGAACATAGGGATTTATGTTCAGGGACTACTGGCCAGAGTGAATACTACAATATTAAAATAGCATTACATAATAAAAATCAATGAAGTAGTAACATTTCAAGTTTAAATCAGGGTTATCTGTTTTAATTGATCAGTTACTTGGTGTGATTACACACACACACACACATATACATATAATTCTTACATTGCTTTCATGTCCTGTAACTATCTTTGGTTGACAATATAATTTAATTAACGGTGGCTTATGGTTTAGGTTGATGATATACCGTAAACTGTGATAAACCTCGAAGGGTGGGAAAGCTTCACAGTAAGCGTAGTGTGGTCTCAAAATCCTGACGTGTAACTTACTGACTGAAAACTTCTTATCATGTTCTCTTAAAGCTGATCCATAAGCCCCAGGACATACTCCACGCAGCATGTGAAGTGAAATGAAAGTCACAGAGTCGTGTCCAGCTCTTTGGGACCCCATGGACTATCTGGTCCATGGAATTCTCCAGGCCAGAGTACTGGAGTGGGTACCCTTCCCTTCTCCAGGGGATCTTCCAAACCCAGGGATCAAATCCAGGTCTCCCACACTGCAGGCAGATTCTTTACCAGGTAAGCCACAAGGGAAGCCCAAGAATACTGGAGTGGGTATCCTATCCCTTCTCCAGCCGATCTTCCAGACCCAGGGATCGAACCAGGGTCTCCTCCATTGCAAGCAGATTCTTTACCAACTGAGCAATGAGGGAAGCCCATACAGTACTTTTAAAAATAGAATCTTGGGACTTCCCTGGCAGTCTCGTGGTTGGGACATCATGTTTCTACCGCAAGGGGCAAGGGCTTGGTCTCTGGTTGAGGAACTAGAATTCCACATGCTTCATGCAACCAAAGAACGGGGGAAAATTTTTAAATAAAAATAGAGTCCCTACACTCCAAGAGCTTCCAAATGACGCAAAACTGAGTTTACATTTTAAGTTGCTGCCTGGGTGAGCAAAAGGGAGAATATGAGTCAATAAAAACCTCTAGAATCTGTTAGGATTTGTCAGAGAACACCAATACCTCTTCCTCATTCATTCATTCATTCCATCAGCAGACATTTATCACCCTCCTGGGTTTGTGAGGTACAAGGATGAACAAGACAGACGGTCCCTCCCTTCCGTTCCTGAGCTTAGACTGCTTCAGTTTTGTTTTCCTGCAGAAGCGAGTATGCCAGTGTGCCCAGCAACACCAGAAACAGGGTCCAGACAGGGATTTAGCCAATGTCTGGCCTGGAGAAATGAAGTAACAATGGAGAGAGTTTTAATTTGGCAGTATTGTCCATCTGGGGTCAAACAAATGGAAAGAGTATAAAATTGAAACTACACTGTTTAAATAGCTGAAACTAACTGATCGGAACTGAACTGAATGGCACTTAGAAAGGGAGAGGAGGTTGGTTCTTTGAGGCACTGTGCTGTTTAGGAGATAAGCAGATGTAGGAAAGCATTCTTTATGGTGTTTAGAAATATTGTGGATGTTGATGGCATTAACCACAACCCGATACTCCCTGGAGTTTAGTGAGAGGAGACATCGTATTTCACCCATGTTCATCAGTTTCAGTGGGTTCACTGACTCAAAAACCAGTGTTAAGAGATGCTATAAACTGCCTGCTAAAATGTTCTGAAAGTCACTTAAGACTGCAGCAAACACTCCCTGGGAACAGGGTGCTAAGATCGACACATTAGCTCTTTCAGACCCAAGAGACTGCCTCCGGTGGACCCAACAGTGTCCGGAAGCAGAGCAGCTAGGCTGACGCCATAAACTGTTCAGCCCTGAACCCATTAGCAGAGCCTCCGAGATTCTGAGAAGGAAGCCTCAGATGGATTATTCAGTTGAATTCAATTTCGTGTACAGAGCAAGGTTAACAAAAGAACTAGTATAAGTTACCCGCTTCACAGAGATCCTAGTCAGAGGACCTAGGATGTTAGACAAAGGGTCCCAGGGCGTGGCAGCTTAAGGAACGCAGATAACTGAGCCTTACTGCTGCCAGCATCGAATCCTTGAGACCAAGGGTTCTGAAATGATGTAATAAAGCTCTGATAAATACTTGAGCCTCTCCAGATTTAAAAAATAATAGAATCAATTTTATGGACCTACCAATAAGACAATCTAATCCTTGACTTTGTTTTACAGGAATTTTATAAATGTACCATTAAAGAAAAAAGTTTGAGTTCTTGCTGTTTCTGGTAAGGAATAAAAATAGTCAATAGACTTTTGGTAAAGAAGGTTGCTGCTTTTGTATTCGTAACTGAAACCAAAAGTGAAGTGCAGAAATATAAATGAGGTTTTCAGTCCATTCTTTAGACTTGAGGTTTGAACACTTCCAATTGCCTGTCCTTCTCCTGTCATTAGTGGCAGAGCACATTCTTGGGCAATGATGTCAGTGGAGGACTCTGAATACTAATGGAAAATCACATTTTGTCCTTCTGAATTGTTAATGCAAAATGCTATTGACTATAATCAGCTATAATACATGGAGGAAAAAAAAAAAGATTACGTACCTTCCATGATCGCATTCTCCACTGGGTGGTCAGACAATATGACATAGTATTTTTAAAGGGGATTTTCCTGGAAAATCCAATGGTTTTACTATACAGGGAAATCTAAACTTTTATGAATTTTATACTATAGAGGCACTGAGCTTTTAACAGGACACACGAAAAAACGAGGGCTATTTTTTTCTCTCTCTCCTGACTCACAGTTAATTTAATGCTGCTAAAGCTTAGAACAAGAAATACTCTCATCGGATTAACAAAAAAAGTAATTGTGGGTTTTCTGCTTCATGAGAAAAGTAAAACAACAGTCCACACTTATGTAATGCAATTCCAGTGTGCAGACAAAATCCTTGATTTATGTATCTTTATTAATTAGGTAGTAGCAGTCAAATAAATTAATAAAGGTGTATAAAAGGTCAAATAAAATGAATTTGCATCCCCTGAAGAATATTTCACTTAAATTTTAAGTTTCAGAAGCTCAGTTTTCATATGTCCTCTGGTTTTTCATTGTGTCTGATGCACCATTACTTTTTTTAAGTGCATTCTTTACATAAGGTGAACTTACCTTGGATTTCCCAGGCAGCCAATGTAATTTAGGTGAGATCGATAATTGTTTTTAACAAAACTGGATTGTTTTTGGACCAGCACTCCTACCAAGGACAATTAGAAAACCTGAACAAAACATAAAAGTAGGTTTGAAGTCATTGGAGCTCTCCCAAGGCAGTGGGTTCCTTTAGAGCTAAGATGTGAAAAAAGTGGGAAGCCTTCTCAAACTCTAACAAGAATCCAGTGATGTACCCCCAGCCCAGCTGTTGGCCGAAAGCAAAAGCAAATCTTCTCTGAAAATAACATCAGAACAGCATCTCCAGTTTTCACCCAAACTTTTATGCATAATGTCTGGCGCTCATTCACAGAGCACAGGAAAAATCTGGCCAGCTCTGCTCGAACCACAGGACCAAAAGAAACATCACTGAAAGTGTGACTTTGAAATTTTGTGCCTCCTTAGCGATGCCCTGAGAAGGACATGACATCAGTTAGTTCTCCAGTATTTCTGCCAAATAAACGTAACCTTATTCTAATCAGTCAAACTCAAATTGAGAAACCTGTACAAGTGACTCATACTAGTCAAAATTTGTCAATGTTATGAAAACGAAAGTGGAGGCAACATTTCAAAATAATGAAAACTGAAAGAGATGTAACAATGAAATGCAAAATGTGACCTTGGATGGATCTGAGATAAGGGAAAAATAGAAAAGATTCAAGCAAAGGACATCAATAGGAAAATTGGAATATAGATTTTTGTACTTTAGACAAAACTGTATCAGTGTTAAATTTCTTTTTTTATTGAGGTATAATTGACACATGACATTATATTAGTTTCACCTGCACAACATGATTTGATAATTATATATATTGAGGAATGATCATCACAGTAAGTCTAGTCAATGTCTTACCGAACATACTTATAGAATTTTTTTCTTGTATTGATAACTTTGAAGGTCTTGGCAGCCAGGCTTCTCAGGTGGTGGAGTGGTAAAGAATCTGCCTGCCAATGCAGGAGATGCAAGAAATGTGGGTTTGTTCCCTGGGTCGGGAAGGCCCCCTGGAGGAGGAAATGGCAACCCACTCCAATATTCTTGCCTGGAGAATTCCATGGACAGAGGAACCTGGCGGGCCGCAGTCCATGAGGTTGCAAAGAGCTGGACACGACTAAGCACACAGGACACTCTGCAACCTTCAATTATACAATATAATATTGTTCACTATAGTGGCCAGATTGTTTATTACATCCCCATTAATTATTTCATAACTGGAAGTTTGTAACGTTTGATGCCCTTCATCCATTTTGTCCAACACCTCCCTCCCACCTGCACGTAGAAACCACTAAACTTTTGTCTATGTATGAGCTTGGTTTTTATTTTTGTTTTGTTTTTAGACTCCACATATAACTCATAAGGTATTTGACTTTGCCTGAGTTATTTCACTTAGCATTATTCTTAGGTCCATCCATGTTGTTTCAAATGGCAAAGTTTTTTATGGCTAAATATTGATAATATTCCATGGTGTATATGCATATGTGTGAATCACATTTTCTTAATCCATTCATCTTATGATGCTAGAGAAGACTCTTGAGAGTCATTTGGACTGCAAAGAGGTCAAACCAGTCAATCCTAAAGGAAATCCACCCTGAATATTCATTGGAAATACTGGTGCTGAAGCTGAAGCTCTGATACTTTGGTCACCTGCTGCGAAGAACTGACTCACTGGAAAAGCCCCTGGGGCTGGGAAAGATTGAAGGCAGGAGGAGAAGGGAATGACAGAGGATGAGATGGTTGGATAGCATCACCAACTTGATGGACATGAATTTGAGCAAATTCTGGAAGATAGTGAAGGACAGAGGAGCCTGGCATGCTGCGGTCCATGGGATCACAAAGAGTCAAACAAGACTTAGCAATTGAACAACAGCAATAATACTGATGGACATATACCTTTGGCTATTGTAAATAATGCTGCAATAAACACATACCTTCTCAAGTCAGTGTTTCTGTTTTCTTCAGATGAATTACCAGAAGTGAAAGTGTTGGATCTTCTGGTGGTTTTTAAAAATTGTTTGAGGAATGTCCATACTGTTTTCCATAGTGACTGCATGAATTTAAATTCTCACCAGCAGTGCACAAGTGTTCCCTTTTCTCCACATTCTTACCACTTTTGACAGAATGCATGGGCATCTCTCCATTTCCCAACAAAAGAAAGAGTTTACACACTATTAAAATGCCTAGCTACCTTTACTGGATAAGAAGCATGAATTAGAACATTCTGTCAAAAATGTATTAATTTTAGTATATTGGATTTTTATAAATCATGGCTAAATGATTATCACTTAACTGTATCTCTACCTACTAAATAAGACTTGTGCCAGGTCGAGTATTCTGCCTAATTCAGCCACATCAAGTTCTGAAACATTAAAAAAATAAAGCATACGCTATTCATTTTAAGAGAATGTTTTAAAATTTGTCACACTGAGAAAACACTGCCTCTGTTATTTTCCAAAACAACCACTGGTGGTCCCCTCCTCAATAAACGGAATCCAGCACTTTCCAGACTTCCCCATAGTGAGAATCATCTGGTTGCTTGTTAATGACATGACCCCCATGGTGATCCTAATTGATGTGTCCAGCATGAAGCCCAAACTTCACCTTGGGTAGTTAGTATCAGAAAAGCTGGATTTGACAATCATTGTGTACCTTCCTGTTGGCTCTGCAGTTACCGATGTTGACAACTTTGATTCTGCAGCAGTGGAGGTTTCCATAGGTATCAGGTTGAGCTGGTTGATGTTGCTGCGTGCAAGTTCCAAGTTGCATCTGACTCTTTGTGACCCAGTGGATTGTAACCCACCAGGCTCCTCTGTCCATGGGATTTTCCCAGCAAGAATACTGAAGTGGGTTGCCATTTCCTTCTCTAGGGGATCTTCTTGACCCAGGAACCAAACTTGTGTCTCCTGTATCTCCTACATTAGCAGGCAGATTCTTTACCACTGAGACACCTGGGAATCCAAACTGGTTGATAGTGTTGGTCAAATCTTCTATAATATACTGATCATCCATTTGTTCTATCAATTACTGAGAGAAGGGTATTAGACATTGCCAGTTATAGCTCAAATTTTTATTTGTTTCTTTGGTTTTGTATGTTTTTGCTTCATGTATTTTGAAACTTTTTCACTAGACATATACTCATTTATAATTCTTAGGTATGCTTTGATTCATTGATCCTTATCAATTTTTTTTTTCATTTTCAAAAGTAGCTACCAGGAACTTGCCATGTCAGAAAGCATTTGCAAATTTCGAACAGTCTTTTTACATAAGAAAATAGTATGTCTCATCTTTAATTTCCATAACTCTTTTTAAAGACTTTTCTCTGAGAACTAGCAAGCATCCATGTGTTACAGAAGATTTTCATATTCATTTCCTATTATTAAAAATCACTATAAATTATAGTTTTTTTTTTGCTTATATATCTTTATTGAAGTGTATTGGTGGTGGTTGTTTAGTCGCTTAGTCGGGTCCAATTCTTTTCAATCCCATGGCCCACCAGGCTTGTCTGTCCATGGAATTCTCTAGGCAAGAATACTGGAGTGGGTTGCCATTTCCTTCTCCAGGGATTGAAGTATATTGACAGATGATTCACAGCACATATTTAATGTATACAATTGAATGAGTCTGGACCTGTGTACATTCCCATGTGCTCATCACCACTGTTGAGGTAATGAACACATTCATCATCCAAAAGTTTTCTCCTGCCCCTGAGAATCCACACATACCTCCATCCTCAGGCAACCACTGATCTGCTATCACCATAGATGTGTTCACATTGTCTAAAATTTTCTAAAAATTGAATCATATAGTATATATACTTTGGGGGGGTCGGACTTTCCTTTACACAACACTGTTATCTGGAGAGTCACCATGTTATTGCATGTACAATAGTACAAATATCGTACTATTGTACTCTTCTTTCATTAGTGAGTACCTTTCCATTATATCCGAATTCATTTATCTAATCACTAACCAAGGGAACGTGGCCTCATTGTCCGGGCCTTACTTGAGATGTGAGCTTATTATTCCTGTTAAATGAGTCAGGATTGGAATTTAGCTTATTTTCTCTAAGGTGTGAGGGGAATGCTCACATCTGGGATGTGGGGTGGGAGGCGAGCCAGTACTTAGGACTGATGTCAAGTGCGGCATAATCCTACAGACTCTCCGCTTCCACAGGAGCCGGCCCAAGAAGCAGCCTGGAGCTGCCCGCGTGAAGAACATTCTCTGAGAAGAGATGAGCCATCTTTGTGTTAATCACTGATCCCCAGGCTCAGCTGTGCAGTTTTCTGGTCCTCTGTGAATTCGAGCTGTTGCTTCTTCTAAAACATCTTTATATCCTGAAGAGAAAAGAATGTGTGTGTGTGTATGTGTGTGTGTGTGTCACAAAAAATGGGAGAATTTTTTGCTTTATGAGATTCTTACCAAGAAATAGCTGGCACAGTTCTCCTGAAAATGCCCTTACTTGGTTTCACATGATCTATCATGCAATAACCACTGAACCCAGGATCGATTCATAATTCAAACAGGAAATTTGACCCAGCTCTTTAATGGAGGGCTTCCCTGCTGGCTCAGCTGGTAAAGAATCCGCCTGCAATGCGGGAGACCTGGGTTTGATCCCTGGGTTGGGAAGATCCCCTGGAGAAGGGAACGATCCCCTGGCTACCCACTCCAGTATTCTGGCCTGGAAAATCCCACGGACTGTATAGTCCATGGAGTCGCAAAGAGTCAGACACGACTAAGCGACTCAAAAAAAATTTTTTTGACCCAGCTCTTTAATGATCTACCACCATAAGTGGGCAAACCTCACAGCTCTAAAGCTATTTCCAGCACTGATCCTTACCCCAGTAGTCACAGCCAACCATCCTGACATGTTTCCTAATGGAGAAGTAAAGTTATAAGAGGGCAGGCTCCCCGTCTGTTTTAACCTCTTTGATCTATAAGAAGATGAGTCTACTTATCAGAAGTCTGGCGAACAGACCACAGAAGGTCTACTTTCCCTGGGCAGTAATACAGCTTCTTAGTGATGTCCGTTCTCACAGCCCAGCCCTCCTGGCCATGCTCTGCCCTGGGGGAGGGGGAGAGAGAGTGGGGAGGGAAGAGAGGGAGGAGGAGGAACTTCAAATGACTGTCAAGGCACACCGAACCGTGTCTGCCCCTGTTTCTTTCTTCGGACCAAGAATTTAATTGAGAAAGAATTTTAAGGCTGACTAAGCATATGTGTCAGAGCTCCTACTGTTTTACCCACATTAAAGTGACTGGGGTGGGGTGGAGAAGAGCCAGGTCAGAGATAATGGTCCACACAGCCCACTGATTCTGAAAGCCAGTTTGGGCCACAACAAGCCCTCTGTCTGGGTATGTAGATTGTACCTCCAGACATCTAAGGAAAGGTTATCAATCTGAGACCATCTTCAAGTTTCTGTGAAACAACCAGGGGTGAGCTGGATGACCTTGCAAATTCCCTTCCTGGTCTGACATTCTGCAATCAGATAGTAAGAGACTTGGAGACCTGGAAACAATTCCATAAGGACATTTCTTTTAAAAAGTGTTTCTCAACATTTATTTCGTTTCTATCTTTAAATCCACAAACATGATATGTCATCACTCTTCACTGCTTCAAATGCGTACCATGTTACCCTCTGGGGTCCTGCTCCCACCCACTGAGGGCCAAGGGCTGTCTCATTCACCCGTACGTCTCTAGAATCAGAGCAGCGCCTGGCATCAAATAGGAACTCAGCAAAAGGTGACTGGGGGGTGATGGGTGGAGTTCACTGGATGGATGGATGGATGGATGGATGGATGGTTGGACACTATCCAGTGCTAGGACCAGGAGGTGGGATAACTCAGGAAGACAGCTGTGACTCCTTGGGAAGCAGGAAAGAATCTAGTGAAAAATTAGAGTTTGGCAGGGGAAGGGAAGTGCATCTTCTCCATGGCAGTTGCTCAGGGGTCTGCCCTGGGTGGGGCCTGCCCTGGGTGGGGCCCCTCAACCGCTCAGTACCTGCTGGTCTCAGGGATTTCCTCTGTGCTTCCACTTTTCAGCTCTCAGGTAAATTACCCCCAGGAGCTAACCTCCATGAGCAGGAATCTTTGTCATTTTCAG
Organism: Ovis canadensis; assembly: GCF_042477335.2. Lineage (NCBI taxonomy): Eukaryota > Metazoa > Chordata > Mammalia > Artiodactyla > Bovidae > Ovis > Ovis canadensis. Next base: position 94,564,547 of record NC_091252.1, on the reverse strand, counting down.
TAGCTTCTACATATTGTCCATGTATCCCCTGTGAATACAATGTATTTCACATGCCTAGAACAGTGCCTGCCACTTAATAGATCCTTCTTATATATTTATTGAATGAATGGATACATTCAAAATGAGAAAGTTCACTCTGAGTCTGAAGTGAGGGCCTTTACTCTGACCAACCCAATTTTTTTTGTGGTTCAGAGTGGTTGCCGATTTTGAAAGCACAAGGTTCTGGTGAAGGAATGAATGCAAACAGGCTCTACAAAGAAAAGCAGTGGATGGAGCCGGTGGACCAGCTGCCTGGTCACCAGGCCCAGCTTTGCCCCCTAGGAGCCTCCAAGGCCCTCTGTCCCCCACAGCTGTGTGGGCTTCATGACAGCACCTTCCTCTCAGAATTTTTATGAGGATTCATGTTAGTGTTAGTTGCTCAGTCGTGCCTAACTTTTTACAACACCATGGACTATAGTTCACCAAGCTCCCTGTGCATGGAATTTCCCAGGCAAGAACCCTGGAGTGGGTTGCCATTCCCTTCTCCTGGGGATCTTCCCGACCCAGGCAGATTCTGCATTGCAGGCAGATTCCTTACCATCTGAGCCAGGGAATGAGGATTAAGTCATCAGGCAAAACACACGTAGAAAAGAGCCTGGTGCATCCTACTGAGTACAGTATATGCCATGTTTATACAGTAACCATGAATTTGGTTCCCTTGAACTTGCTGAAATTGTATGCAATCATTAGGTGAGAGAAGAGTGTTGAATTCTTTTTAGCAGTGTTGTCTGTCCACATGGCCTCACTCCTCGAGTTCCCAAGGGGCAGCAGAATTGCAGCTCTAGTAACTGGAGAAAAGTGCTGACAGTTATCACCTTTTCTGAGAAGCCCAGCGCCGTGGAGATGAATCCAGTGCATACATCAAGTTATAATCCAGGCACCATCTTTATTAAAGCTACAATATGACCAAGGACCCAAGCCCCCCCTACCCAACCCCCAAAAAAAGTCCCCACTGAAAAGATAAACTGGATCAACTGTTCAGTCTCCATGAGGAAAGGTTTCCTGGCCCCATTCCGGAGTCACTGCCCTTGGCAGCGGCTCCCATACGTTTACAAATTCAGTCCCTATCTGAGGAACCAAATTTCCATGCGTTTTGCTCAATTCCGTTTCTGCTCGGTGGCCACTTCTCAGATCATGACACCAGCGGGGCAGGGACCGTGTCCTCCGGAACCCACCTGCCCTCCACCTGGCCCTACATAATCACACGGGGCCGCGTGCCCCAGCCGACCTTCTCACACAGGAAACTGTGCTTAAAACCAGGACGGCCTTAGAAAGGAAACCGAAGGCAGAGCGCAGAAGCAGGGGGGGCCTTCCAGGAAGTTGAGCGCTGGGAGGCCGGAAGTCAAGTGAAGTGAAGTAGCTCAGTCGTGTCCAGCTCTGCGACCCCATGGACTGTAGCCTACCAGGCTCCTCCATCCATGGGATTTTTCCAGGCAAGAGTACTAGAGTGGGTTGCCATTTCCTTCCCCAGAGGATCGACCCCACCCAGGGATCGAACCCAGGTCTCCCGCATTGTAGGCAGACGCTTTACCGTCTGAGCCACCAGGGAAGTCTTGGGAGGCCGGAAGCAGGTACTAACCCCACAGGGGAGGAGGTGTCTCGGTCTGGTTTCGGCCCCGGTGGCCGTCACCAGACCTTGGAATAGGTGGGCTTGGTGTTCTGCCTCTCCAAGAATACTCAGCACACTCTGAAAGAAAGAAATAAGGCGACAGGAAAAAGATTCATAGATCCTAAACTCTATACAGCTTATATAAGGCTGTATGAAAAGATGTGCAGTCATGCAGAGAGCTGGGAACTCTCTAGACTGTCTTTAAATACATGTTGACAGTCATATGTGATGAAAATATGGATGGTACTGGTTGAAAAGGAGAAGTGTTAAAAAAAAAAGTAGAAGTGTTCACTACATGCTCAATTTTTTTAATTTAATGAAAACATGTAATGTGCAATACCTCTTTTTAAAAACTGGAATAAAACTATATATACAGGTTTTTTTTTTACCTCAAGTATAAATGCTAACCTTATATACGAAAGTGAAACTGTCAGTTGCTCAGTCATGTCTGACTCTTTGCGACCCGGTGGACTGTAACCCACCAGGCTCCTCTGTCCATGGGATTCTCCAGACAAGAATACCAAAGTGGGTAGCCATTCCCTTCTCCAGGGGATCTTTCCCACCCAAGGATCAAACCCAGGTCTCCCACATTGCAGGCAGATTCTTTACCCTTTACCTACCCAGGAAAGCCCCTTATTTTAGTGATTTATTGCCTCTATGAATAAAAAAAATTTTTTTGTTAATGAATAATTATCACTTCTGAAGGAAGGAAAAAAAAAATTTTTTTCAACCCACAAAACTACCAAAGAGAAAAAGCTAAGCCAAAGGAGCCAGTTTCTGATGGAGGAGCTTTAAAAGCAAAGTGGGAGAAGGCTGTCTACTCTGACTCCTTCCTGCTCCCCACTCGCAGAGTCTGAGCCCCATGTGGCATCTTGGTGAAGCATGTGGCTGCCATGTCCCTACCTGGAGTACCTGGGTCACCCCCAGAATCTGTACAAGGAAGCTGGGACAGGAGTCCATCACCTCTGCATTCAACAGCCAGCCTGACGCTCAGACTGCTAAGAGGTAAAAAATAAACATGAAGGAGAAAGCAGTGATTCACTTGGATGACACCCAATGCAGACCTTGAGAAAGAGGTCAGCTTGTTCCCGAAGGTGAGTGAGAACGCCTGGAACAGCAGCTTCCTCGGGTCTGCATGCGGTGCCAGCCTTGATCTGTCATCAGTGGTATTGAAGAAAGGTGCTCACAGGGCACGTGCCAGCCTCAATTAATAGCTACCCATCCCACAAGGGATATGGCTCTGCCTGCTGTGGTGGAATTTTCCATTAGACTTACTGACGGTATTTCATGTCAAGAAAGTTAAAAATTGAGCTGAAAGGTCAAGGCTATGATGAGGTGATCAAGAAAGGAAGGCCAAGCGGAAGTGCCGAGGGCACAGTTTAATGTAATATTACATCCCTCGTGCCTCTGATTGCTAAAATGATGTGCAAGCATAAGGACATCAAGGTAACCCCTGAAACACAGAAGTCCAGAAAAGTAGGGCATTCTTGGCCCTTATTTAATTGCTGTGCTGTGCTTAGTGGTGTCTGACCCCTTTGCTCCCCTGTCCATGGGGATTCACCTGGCAAGAATACTGGAGTGGTTGCCATGCCCTCCTCCAGGGTTAATTGCTACCTCAGAGGAAAGCAATCCCAACCGCTAAGAGGTAACACCCCGCCCCACAAGTTCCCTTCCAGTGAATCTTTCCAGGACCCAAAATTCAAACAGCTGGAATTGTCATTCAAACGCCATCCACTTGGCCTTTGAAAACAAGGGCTTTGCCTCCTGATGGGAAACGTGTGTTTCATTTCACCAACGGACACAGTGTTCTGGGCCTCGTTTATTCTTCACTTAAACAGCCTCTTTTGAGAACCGCGTGTTTGGCCTTTCCTACTTAACACCACCACTTAACACATGTTACAGCAAATTCATTTCTGTCATGAAAGGTTCCAAGCGTGCAGAAGAAGAATAAAAAGCTTCAAACAAAACAACCTCTGCTTCCCAAGTTCTCAATTCCAAATAACAAAAAAGGTGGCTTGAAAACATCCCTAATTCCATTTTAAACATCCGAAGTTCCTAAGGAGGGACTCAGTCAAGGGAAGAGGAAGTATTAAAATAAATACCAGAGCAATAAAAACCTAGTGGTTCAGCTAGTGAAGCACAAGCAAGTGAGCAACATGCTTGTACAGGCAAGGTGAGCACCTGTGCCACTTTCTAAATTCTGCCTCAAGTAAGAAAGTGATACGGAGCTCAAATCCCTAAAATTTATAGCTACAGGTAGTTTATCAGGAGGAGGAAATCTCTGAATAGTAAAACCCAGACTTTTGGGCTTCCAAACTGGGTCCCAAACAAGCGACATTAACCCACATCTACTGACCTATGAGGGCTTCCCTGATAGTTCAGTTGGTAAAGAATCCGCCTGCAGTGCAGGAGACCTAGGTTCGATCCCTGGTTTGGGAAGATCCCCTGGAGAAGGGAAAGGCTACCCACTGCACTATTCTTGCCTGGATAATTCCATGGACTGTATTGTCCATCGGGTCACAAAGAGTCAGACACAACTGAGTGACTTTCACTTTCACTGGCATATAAAGCTACCCAGCATAGGGACTTCCCAGGTCGTCTAGTAGTAAGAATCCACCTTGCAATCAAAACTACAATGAAATCACCTCACAATGGTCAGAATGGCCATCATCAAAAATATCTACAAACAATAAATGCTGGAGAGTGTGTGGAGAAAAGGGAACCCTCTTGTGCTATTGGTGGGAATATAAATTGATACAGCCACTATGGAAGACAATCTGGTTGTTGTTGTTCAGTCATTCAGCTGTGTCCAGCTCTTTGCCACCCCCTGGACTGAAGCACCCCAGGCTTCCCTGTCCTTCACCATCTCCTAGAGTTTGCTCAAACTGATGTCCATTGAGTTGGTGATGCCGTTCAGCCATCTCATCCTCTGTCATCCCCTTTTCCTCCTGCCTTCAATCTTTCCCAGCATCAGAGTCTTTTCCAATGAGTTGGCTCTTTGCATCAGGTGGCCAAAGTATTGGAGCTTTAGCTTTAGCATCAGTCCTTTCAATGAATATTCAGGACTGATTTCCTTTAGGATGGACTGGTTGGATCTCCTTGCAGTCCAAGGGACTCTCAAGAGTCTTCTCCAACACCACAGTTCAAAAGCATCAGTCCTTTGGCGCTCAGCTTTCTTTATAGTCCAACTCTGACATCCATACATGACGACTAGAAAAACCATAGCCTTGACTAGATGGACCTTTGTTGGCAAAGTAATGTCTCTGCTTTTTAACAAGCTGTCTGCTGCTGCTGCTGCTGCTAAGTCGCTTCAGTCGTGTCCGACTGTGTACAACCCCAGAGACGGCAGCCCACCAGGCACCCCTGTCCCTGGGATTCTCCAGGCAAGAACACTGGTGTGGGTTGCCATTTCCTTCTCCAATGCATGAAAGTGAAAAGTGAAAGTGAAGTCGCTCAGTCGTGTCTGACTCCTAGCGACCCCATGGACTGCAGCCTACCAGGCTCCTCCGTCCATGGAATTTTCCAGGCAAGAGTACTGGAGTGGGTTGCCATTGCCTTCTCCAAATAAGCTGTCTAGGTTGGTCATAACTTTCCTTCCAAGGAGTCAGCGTCTTTTAATTTCATGGCTACAGTCACCATCTGCAGTGATTTTGGAGCCCAAAAAAATAAAGTCTCTCACGGTTTGCCCATCTATTTGCCATGAAGTGATGGGACCAGATGCCATGATCTTAGTTTTCTGAATGCTGAGCTTTAGGCCAGCTTTTCCACTCTCCTCTTTCACTTTCGTCAAGAGGCTCTTTAGTTCTTCTTCACTTTCTGCCATAAGGGTGGTGTCATCTGCATATCTGAGGTTATTGCTATTTCTCCTGGCAATCTTGATTCCAGCTTGTGCTTCTTCCAGCTCAGCATTTCTCATGATATACTCTGCATATAAGTTAAATAAGCAGGGTGACAATATACAGCCTTGACGTACTCCTTTTCCTATTTGGAACCAGTCTGTTGTTCCATGTCCAGTTCTAACTGTTGCTTCCTGACCTGCATACAAATTTCTCAGGAGGCAGGTCAGGTGGTCTGGTATTCCCATCTCTTTCAGAATTTTCCCCAGTTTATTGTGATCCACACAGTCAAAGGCTTTGGCATAGTCAATAAAGCAGAAGTAGATGTTTTTCTGGAACTCTCTTGCTTTTTTGATGATCCAGTGGATGTTGGCAATTTGATCTCTGGTTCCTCTGCCTTTTCTAAAACCAGCTTGAACATCTGGAATTTCATGGTTCACGTATTGCTGAAGCCTGGCTTGGAGAATTTTGAGCATTACTTTACTAGCGTGTGAGATGAGTGCAATGGTGTGGTAGTTTGAGCATTCTTGGCATTGCTTTTCTTAGGGATTAGAATGAAAACATCTTTTCCAGTCCTGTGGCCACTGCTGAGTTTTCCAAATTTGCTGGCATATTGAGTGAAGCACTTTCACAGCGTTATCTTTTAGGATTTGAAATAGCTCAACTGGAATTCCATCACCTCCACTAGCTTTGTTTGTAGTGATGCTTCCTGAGGCCCACTTGACTTCACATTCCAGGATGTCTGGCTGTAGGTGAGTGATCACACCATCATGATTATCTGGGTCGTGAAGATATCTTTTGTACAATTCTTCTGTGTATTCTTGCCACCTCCTCTGAATATCTTCTGCTTCAGTTAGGTCCATACCATCTCTGTCCTTTATTGAGCCCATCTTTGCATGAAATGTTCCCTTGGTATCTCTAATTTTCTTGAAGAGATCTCTAGTCTTTCCCATTCTGTTCTTTTCCTCTATTTCTTTACATTGATCACTGAGGAAGGCTTTCTTATCTCTCCTTGCTCTTCTTAGGAACTCTGCATTCAGATGGGTATATCTTTCCTTTTCTCCTTTGCTTTTCACTTTTCTTTTCACAGTTATTTGTAAGGCTTCCCGAGACAGCCATTTTGCTTTTTTGCATTTCTTTTCCTTGGGGATGGTCTTGATCCCTGTCTCCTGTACAATGTCACGAACCTCCATCCATAGTTCATCAGGCACTCTGTCTATCAGATCTAGTCCCTTAAATCTATTTCTCACTTCCACTGTATAATCATAAGGGATTTGATTTAGGTCATACCTGAATAGTCTAATGGTTTTCCCTACTTTCTTCAATTTAAGTCTGAACTTTGGCAATAAGGAGTTCATGATCTGAGCCACAGTCAGCTCCCGGTCTTGTTTTTGCTGACTGTATCGAGCTTCTCCATCTTTGGCTGCAAAGATATAATCACTCTGATTTCAGTGTTGGCCATCTGGTGATGTCCATGTGTAGAGTCGTCTGTTGTATTGATGGAATGTTACTTAGCCATAAAAAGGAACACATCTGAATCAGTTCTAACGGGGTGAATTATACAGAGCCTATTATACAGAGTGAAGTGAGTCAGAAAGAGAAAAACAAATACCATATATTAACATATACATGTGGAATCTAGATGGTACTGATGAACCTATGTGCCGGGCAGCAATGGAGATGCAGACAGAGATCAGACTTGTGGACACGTGGGGGAAGGAGAGTAGCATGGAAGCACATACACTCCGAATGTAAAACAGGTCGCCGGTGGGAATTTACTGTGTGACTCAGGGACTTCAAACTGGGGCTCTGTGCAACCTAGAGAGGAGGGATGGGGTTGGGAAGTGGGAGGGAGCTACAAGAGGGAGAGGACCTCTGTATACCTACGGCTGATTCATGTGGATGTATGGCAGAAACCAACACAAATATTGTAAAGCAATTATCCTTCAATAAAAAATAAATATATTCTTTCTTAAAAAAGAATCCAGCTTGCAATGCAAGGTACACAGTTTTGAAACCTGGTTGGGGAACTAAGATCCCACTTGCCACGGAGCAACTAAGCCTGCACGCCGCAACTAGAGACTCCAAACACTGCCACGAAAGAAGGATCCTACGGGATGCAATGAAGATCCTGAGTGCCACAACTAAGACCTGATGCAGCCAAACAAATAAATTAAAAACAGTTTGTTTTAAGTTACCCAGCAGGTAGCAACATGGATGTCCCTAGAGACGATCATACATAGTGGAGTGAATCATATCAAGAAAGACAAATATCAAATGATGTCACTCATATGTGGAATCTAAAATGATTATTAAATTAATAATCATTAATTAAATGATTAATTAATACAATTAAATTTATTTACAAAATAGAAATAGAGACACAGGAAACAAACTTACGTTTACCAAAGGAAAAAACAGGGGAGGGATAAATCAGAAGTAGGGGGTTAGCAGATACACACTACTCTACATAAAATAGATAAACACAGACCTACTCTACAGCACAGGGGACTACCTTCAATATTGTGTAATAGCCTGTCATGGAAAAGAACCTGAAAAAGTAATACCTGAAGTATTACTGAATCAATTACTGAAGTATATACCTGAATCACTTTGCTGTACAGCTGAAACACTGTAAATCAACCACACTTCCAATTTTTTTTTTAAAAGGAAGCCAAAAAGAGAGAGAAAAAAAAAAACCACAAAGGAAACAAATGAAAAGATACCCAGCATGTATTTGCATCTCTGTTTTCTAAACCAATTAAATATGTCTTGCCACCAACCTGGCAGAAAGTCCAGCCTGCAGGTGCTTTGTGAATTCCACTCTCTGTGTGGCCCTGGGCTCAAGCAGGAGCAGAGGCCCGAGGAAGGACCTAGGGATCTGGGGCTCCCACCCTTGACCCACAGGGTCCTCATGAAGGTAGGTGTCCACTTCTCTCTGGCTGAGCATCAGCATGAAGAGCCAAGCCAAGGCTTCCAGCTCGGGCAGGCTGCTCTTGGAAGCACATGAGTCAGGTGGCCCACCTAAGACCTTGTGGGCACACAAGGCACAGTTCTCCCCACCCCTTCCCCCTGCCCAGGTGGGAACCCCCAGAGGCCTGAACTCAAGCCATCACCCCCTGTCCAGGGTGAGACACTGCCCTCTTCCTATCTACAGAGCAGCCTCCTCACCCTCACTGGTGGTAGAGAAGGTGCAAGCCTAACTTCAGCCTCGTAACTGCCCTCCCCCAACCAGAGGGGTGATCAGACCCCAGCCCAGATATTACCAAGCAGACGCCTGAAGGCAAAAGTCGGAGTTGTTTTGCCCCATGCTCTGTTTGCTTTTGTTACTTGCCAACACACATACACACACACAAATGGGGAATTTTCAAGTCAAAACCTAACTTCCTTACTTTTATTGAAAAATCGAGTGCTCTGGAATGTCAGACCTACATGCCCACATGCCATAACCGATCAGAGCTGACTAAGTGGCTTTTCATAGGACCTGTGTTCTCTGCTTTGCCCCAGTCTCCACTCTTCCCTATTGCTGCCATCGGGCCACTTCACAAACTTATGTTACCTAATTGTGAGAATCAAATCTGGCATTCCTTGACCTAGACCTCAGGACGTTAGATGTTCTTTCAGACTTACCAAAGAACAAGACAAAACATAATGTTTCAATAGCTTATCCTATCATATAGGTACAAAAATAACTTCTCTGATGGTGAAACACAGGAGAAGATAGACATCAGCAACTTACTTTTTCTTATGACTCCTAATGTGGACCATTTTTTAAAGGTCTTTATTGAATTTGTTACAATATTGCTTCTATTTCATGTTTTGGTTTTGGGCCCCTAGGTATGTGGAGATCTTAGCTCTCCGCCCAGGGATTGAACCCATGCCCTCTGCATAGGGAGGCGAGGTCTTGACCACTGGACCACCAGGCAAGTCCCCATAAACACCAGCAACTTTCCAGTCTCACTTGGCACACAGGAACTAATTCATCTACAGTTAAAGAAACAATCCTGATACTTGTTAGGGTGGCGAGGCAGACTTTATTCAGGACTATGGTCACTGGCTCAGGGCCCACTGCAGTGGGGTTTGTAGTAGGGGAGACAGTGGGCTCCACTCTGGATACAAAGAAATGTCGCCATTTATAGCCAAGGAGTAGGTGAAGGAAGGAACATCACTCAGTCGTGTCCGACTCTGTGACCCCATGGACTGTAGCCTACCAGGCTCCTCTGTCCATGGGATTTTCCAGGCAATAGTACTGGGGTGGATTGCCATTTCCTTCTCCAGCGGATCTTCCCGACCCAAGGATCCAACCCGGATCTCCCGCATTGTAGACAGACGCTTTGCCGTCTGAGCCAGGAGTAAGATGAGGGGAAATACATGGAAAATTACAAAGAGGAAACATCAAGGGTACAAGAGGATTTCTGGCTAAAACATCCTGCAGGCAGTTCGGGCTGATCGGATATCAGTCCCCTGGGGGCTGGAGGGATAAGGAATTTGGCCAGATTTTGAGGGCAATGAGATATTGATGGTGGGGTTCTGGCGAGGCTGACCTGAATATGTGCATGTTAAGTCGCTTCAGTTGTGTCCGACTCTTTGCAACCCTAGGGACTGTAGCCAACCAGGATCCTCTGTCAGTGGAATTCTCCAGGCAAGAATACTGGGCTGGATTGCCATGCCCTCCCTCCTCTAGAGGATCTTCCAAACCCAGGAATCAAAGCCCTTATATTTCCTGCACTGGCAGGCAGGTTCTTAACTGCTAGCGCCACCTGGGAAGCCCGAGGCTGACATTAGTCTCCCCAGAGACTGGACCTCATCGAAAAAGAGCTCAGAAGAAACTGACTGGAGTTTCATCCGGGAGAGACCTCATCCTGCCTTCTCACCCCCTCCACAAGGACAGCTGGCTCCCTGAAAGCCCAGAAGGACAGCTGCTGGCTGCCAGTGTCTACAAAATATTGGCCTTTCCTCCCGCAATTCAAGGAGCTTTGACTAAAATGTCTGTGGGGGGATATCCCCGAAATAGCTGGGCGTGCTAAATGATCATCAGCATTAACCATCTCTCCCAGCAATGGAGAAACGAGAGCTAGCCTCAAAGCAGCCAGGAGCTCAGCCCCACCTCTGTCCACTGAGCACAAGTCCCTCAGAGGTGCTGTGTCACCACGTGGCAATGGAGGTAGAGGGCTCTATCCTCCTTACGGAAAAGAGCAAAATTCATACATGTAGACTGTAGGCATCCCAGGTGGCACTAGTGATAAAGAACCCCCTGCCAGTGCAGGAGACATAAGAGATGCCAGTCCCATCCCTGGGTGGGGAAGATCCCCTGGAGGAGGGCATGGCAACCCACTCCAGTATTCTTATCTGGAGAATCCCATGGACAGAGGAGCCTGGAGCGCTACATTTCAGAGGATTACAAAGAGTTGGACACGACTGAGCGACTAACTACACTTACTTAGACTGTTGATGGGTAATTTCCCAACATCCATCTCATTCCCTTAAGCAGAACCACACAGTCCTGGAAGGTCTGTTGTTGTTTGTCCAACTCTTTGCAATTCCATGGACTGTAGCCCGCCAGGCTCCTCTGTCCATGGGACTCTCCAGGCAAGAATACTGGGGTGGGTTGCCATGGCCTCCTCCAGGGGGTCTTCCCGATCCAGGGATCGAACCTGCATCTTCTGCACTGGCAGGAGGATTCTTTACCGCTGAGCCACCAGGGAAGACCCCCTGGAAGGTCTAGGGAATGCATTTTCTAATTAGCTGAGTCTTAAGGATAATGTAAGTGTTAGGTAGGCAGAACAGGGAAAAGGAGTCCACAATGGCGGTGGCTAAAAGACAAGGAAGGGAAAAGACCACGAAAATAGAACAAAAGAAGGTCCGAGGACCGGAGTGAGGACCTCAGGTAAAACAAACAACATTCCTGACTGGCCCAGTTTACATAGGACAGGCCCAGGGAGAGAAAAACATATAAATAGAGGACCCAAAGCTAGCTCTCTCTCTCTCCCCCGCACGCTGGGGTGCTCTTCTCCTCATGTCTTTGGATCGATGTGCCCTCACGCCTCGAAGATGGATTTTCCTGCTGTCTTCTAAATAAAATAGAGCAGTAACACTGAGCTATAACACTGATTTGTCTAAGAGCTATAACACGGTCCATTCGAGACCTGAGAGCTATAACACAGTCTATCCAAGACCTGAGAGCTGTGATGTCCATCACTCCAAATCTTTGTTGCGATGAGACAAAGAACCAAGGAACATACACTCGCGTGACATAAGAAAGGAACAGACCTGCTTTCCTGGGCACCCAGGCCACCAGGTGTACACCCAGCAAGGTAGCTCACCCCAGTGCCTTTGTACATCACAGAGGGTGAATGACCGTAACCAGAGCTGTTCCTTTTACCGGACAATGTGGAAGAAGCATGCCAGGAACCACAGGAACCAGGAGTCCACATTGCTTCTCAGACTCCCATCTGTCCACTGAAGACACTCAGCACACCTTGGAAGCAGTGCATTTTGCCTTCGAAACATCTTTCACATTTCCGCGTCCAGTCTCTAAGCCCCTTGACTGGAAGTGTGTTTGTCTTTAGAAAGCAGCCATTCTTGATCAAATGCACACAGAGATTGCCATCTACCTGCTAGAGCTTCCACGAGAAACTGTTTTGTCTCTCTCCAATGCCTCCACTTCTAAATAGCAAGCTGTAATTTTTGGCGTGATCATTAGAGACCATGACACGTAACAGATCAGGGAAAGGAGAAACATGATTTACTGTTTTCCCTCCCAGAAGGTTACCTGAATTTCTAAGGGTCAGAGGTAGGCTCAGCTTTTTCCTGAGGGTTAAATACACAAGAAACTCAATAATCAGAGGTCAGGATAATGATAAATGACTTTCTTCCCTTCTCATAGCCCTCTTCTCAAAGAGGTCCACAGAGCTGGGAAGATATAGGAGATAAAAGAGATAAAAACAAATCTAGGGCCAAACCAAAAAAGCCAAAAACCTCACAGCCGTGTTCTTGAAATCTAAACTAAGTTCTGATCAATTAAACATTTTGAGTGGGAATTCTGAGCTCAATCTCTTCCCTTTCATCGGAAAGAAAAGACTAACACTGTACGTGGAACAAGTGTGAAACAGAATTGAAAATATAAATTCAAGAATATTTTACACCTGAGTGAAGCCACCAAAAATTTAGAGAAGTGAAAGTAGCTAAAACAGGCTCCATTCATTCTTTTGTTAAAGCTTCGCTGAGATCTGCTTAGAGCGGAGCAAGAGAAAGGCTTAAATACAAAAGAGAGGGAGGGAGGCTTGCTGTCTAATCAGGTGTCCTGAGACGGGAAGAGTAGGCGATGAGGGGTGGGAAGGCGGGAGACAGGGGCTCAAGCCCAGGGTCCTACTACCCCCTGTCTAGGTAGTTCCACCTCCCAGCAGCCTCCCTTTATCCACTTGCAAAGCCCTTTCCCAAGTCCAGCAGCTCAGGTCAGCTATGGAGTGTTTGTTTAGAAGCCCCCAGCCTGCCTGGACTCAGTTGCTGCTAAGTCTTTTTAGATGTTAATTTGATGATTCACTCAAAGGCTTTCAAAAGAGGCTTTTAAGAAATGAAAGAAGCAAATGGGGTTTTAAAGCCCTGGCAGGCTGATTCAGATCAGTCTCCAGAGAGGTACAGAAGCATGCTGCAGAACTGGTTTGGCTTGGAACTGAAACCGCACGGAGGAGAAAATGTTTGCAGTACAGGGAGGCGTCACTTCCAGAAGGGAACTTAGCAAGGGGCCCATTTCCCAGTGTGGTTTATTTATCTTTAGAGATTTCTTTCCTGTCCACGTATCAGTATCACTGGAGACTGGAAACAATCACCAAGTGAAAACTCCTATGTTTCAATATTTAAGATTCAAATCAAAGCAATAAAAATTTCCTATGATTAAATCTCGGCTTCCCAGGTAGCTCAGTGGTAAAGAATCCGCCTGCCGACGCAGGAGACGCGGATTCGATCCCTGGGTCGGAAAGATCCCCTAGAGGAGGAAATGGCTACCCGCCTCAGTATTCTTCTTGGAAAATTCCATGGACAAAGGAGCCTGGCAGGCTACGGTCCATGAGGTCGCAAAGAGTAGGACGCAACTGAGCATACACACATATGCATGATTAAATTTACTCTATTAAAGTTTCAATATAGAACTATTTTTCACGGGTCTTATCCAAGATTCGGGATTCTGGATGACTTTACACTTTACTGTGGAATTTTCTTTCCATTTGCAAGATTTAAGTGTTTAACAAGTATTTGTTGGTGAAGGGACTAGCAGAAGCATTGAGTGAGTCACACAAGAATCCGTTTACACCCTAAACCGCTAAGCTGGAGACGGAAAGTGCTCAGGACCGGGATCTCAGGAGGAAAAGGCAGTGCAGAGCCTCTCTAACGGTGTCGCTGAAGCCCACCCACCCGTCCACCAGCCCCTACCAAAGAAAGCAGGTGGTTTCTTTTCTTTCTTCCCGTTTCTTTCTTCCTCTGTTTAGCCACACTACTTGGCTTGTGGGATCTTAGTTCCCTGACCAGGGATAGAACTCATATCCACTGCCTTGGAAGGTGGAGTCTTAACCACTGGGCTGCCAGCAAAGTACCCCCTTTTTCAGTGAAATATTTCAAACCTACGGAAAGACATAAAAAGTCATACAATCAATACATTTTATTCCCTACCACCAAGTTTAAGAAATAAAACATTTCAAACACTTCCCAGCATAACCCTAATTTTCCTCTCTCTCTTCAAGAAACAGCTCCTATCTGGAACTGAGTGTCTTCATTTCCATGTTTCTACTAATCATGTATATATTATTAATCACCTGTTGTTCAGTCACTAAGTCATGTCCAACTCTTTGCCACCCCATGGGCTGTAGCCCACCAGGCTCCTCTGTCCATGGGATTTCCCAGGCAAGAATACTGGAGTGGGTTGTCATTTCCTTATCTTCTGACCCAGGGATCGAACTTAGCAGGCAGATTCTTTACCACGGAGCCACCAGGGAAATCCATTACTAACCACTAATTATGTATTGTTATGTACATTTTAAAGCCTCATCTGAATATGATACCACAGGGCTGCCCCAGGATGTGTGGGGTCCTGGGCAAATATTTTTTGTGGGGGCCCTTGAGTTGCCCAGAACAGTGTGCCAGCCCTCTGCTGCCATCCCCGTCTCGCTCTGTGAAGTTCACAGCCAGTAGAAACAGTCCGCCCACAGTCCCAGGAAGGCACAGTCTAGGCACCTCGGGGCTTCTGGTCAACCTCACGTGTTTCACTGGAGGTTGGAAGGGAGGGCAGGTCTCCATTCAAGCTCAGAACGCCCTGCCCAGGCCCTGGAGGAGTGGGGAAGGGGGCAGTCCCTCCAGGGTGCAGGGATTGCTAGACAGGAGGACCAGGACAGAGATCCCAGTTGCCCCAGTCTAACACTGGCACTGGTTTACTGAATGCCTGCTTCTGCACCTCACTTTTGCTGGTCAGCACTGTGAGGTCTCTCCATGCTGACCACCACAGCTCCAGCTCATTCATTTGCATTGCTATTCGATGGATAACAATTTCTTTATTCATTCTCGTGATGATAGACATTTCCTTTGTTTCCAGTTCTCCACAGTAAAAGACTCAGTGTTGATTCAGACCTCAAACTCTAAGCCCATACAAGTGGAAATGTGCGGCAACAAATTCTTAGAAGCTATATTTTTCTTCCCCACTCAGAGCATGGGCAAAGACAAATTTCCTTGTTATTTCTCTTCCCTAAAAGTCAGATGTTTTTATTTTATCCATTCCCTTCCAAGAGGATGTTGTAGCCCTCTGAAGGTCTTGGAACTACGTAAGTGGAGTTCCTTGTCTCATCTCCCTTCTTGCATGAGCCACCAGGACGTTGTTCACTGAGCTTAAGGGGCCATTCAAACATTTAGGTTACCAGATTGGCAAATACCCTCCGCATGGCAGCAGCTTCAGCATCTGCCTACAGCTCCCATTTCCAGCTCCCTTTCCATCTGTGACCCCTGGAAATTTCTTGATCTTCTGACCTCACACAGGTATTTTAAAAGATTTTTGTAGCATTTGAAATGAAATATATTACCAGCATTTGACTACAAATACAAATGAAATAGCAGCATTTCTAGCTATTTTGTATTGGGGCCGTTTTCACTTAGTTGCTCTTTGTGTTTGTGCTGGTGTAGACTTGGCAGAGGTTCCAGTCTAGTTAATAACATGGTGTGTCTTGGGAGTATAGCACAGGACGTTAGTTTCTGCTGGTGAAGTTCCAGAAGACTGTGCATGGCTCAGGGTCAACCCCTGTGGCAGCAGCTACCCAAAATCCAGAGTGAAGCTGGCTGGGGCAGAGGTAGCAGCTTGTTGGAGGCGCCAGTTCCAGGGCTGTGCCCAGAGTCAGTCTTGGAAGCCCTGTGGGTCCTGCTCCTCCAGCTCTTTTGGTGATTTTGTCAGAAGCTAATTCCCTTTGTCAAAGCACTTTCTCATTAAAATTGGAAGAGTGGCAGCTGTTAGCTCCAGCTGAACCCTGCCCGACACAAACATCTGGAATCTAAAGACAGAAGAGGACTTCCCTAGTGGTCCAGTAGCTAAGACTCAATGCTCCCAATGCAGGGTGCCTGGGTTCAATCCCTGTTCAGGGAATTAGATCCCATATGCCACAACCAAGACTTAGATCAGCCAAATAAGTAAATAAAAATAAATAAATATTTAAAAAAATAAAGACAGAATATTTTAAAAAGGAGTCAGCCATGTTTGTAGTTGAATAAATGCAACTTAAGACGAGGTAGATGCACCTTTAAAATTTTACTGTTATTTTTCAAAGATACATTGCACCTATCACACTGGCAAGTATTCAAAATATAATGCCCAGTAATGGTAGATATTTGAGGAAGCAGAGACACTGTCATTCACTGCTCCTACTAATACAAACTTAATACAACCTTTCTGGACAAAAGAGCTTTAAAAATGTGTATGACCTTGGACCTGGTGCTTCTACTTGGGAGAGTTTATCCTAAAGGAATAATTAGGATATGCACAAAGATTTTATTCCAAGAATGTTCAATGACTTATTGTCTAATTTTTAAAAAAGGAAATTATGTCATGTTGAACAGTTGAGGGCTGGTCAAATAAATTATGGCTCATACGTAATATAGAACATTTTCCAGACTTTTAAAAAATCTATAGTAGAAGAATGCTAATAACAGGGGAAACTCTTGCCAATGTATTCAGTGAAAATAACAGTTATAAACAATGAGCACAAGAGGATTCCGGTTTTGATAAAGAAGTAGATAAAATAATATTTTCAAGATATTAACAAATAGTATGGATGCATCTCACAGACATCACTTTGCAAACGTTTTGCCGGGGGGGGGGGGGGGGGCAGCTGTGCCAGGCCTTCCATTGCCTCACTTGGGCTTTAGTTGTGGTGATTGCAGGCTACTCGCTAGTTGCCATGTGCAGGCTTCTCCTTGCGGTGGCTTCTCTTGCTGAGCATGGGCTTAGCTGCTCCATGGCAGGTGGAATCTTCCCGGACCCAGAATCAAACCCATGTCCCCTGCGCTGGCAGGTGGATTCCCAGCCACTGGACCACTAGGAAAGTCCTCACAGGCATCATCTTGAACAAAAGGAGCCAGATACAAAAGAAAGGCACATTAAAAGAAGTCAAAATGGTTTACCTTCATGTGTGGGGGCAGGGGTGCAGGGAGAATGGATATTGATGGGAAAGGAATGGAAGCACAATTTCCGGGGTGCTGTGAATATTTTCTATCTTGAGCTAGGATGTAGTCATACAGGTGCCCACGGATAGAACTGTTCTGACTTGTGTACTTTGGATGGTCTTCCTGCACTTTATCGGAGAAGGTGATGGCTCCCCACTCCAGTACTCTCGCCTGGAAAATCCCATGGACGGAGGAGCCTGGTAGGCTGCAGCCCATGGGGTCGCGAAGAGTCTGACATGACTGAGCAAATTCCCTTTCACTTTTCACTTTCATGTGTTGGAGAAGGACATGGCAACCCACTCCAGTGTTCTTGTCTGGAGAATCCCAGGGAAGGGGTAGCCTGGTGGGCTGCCATCTAGGGGGTCACACAGAGTCGGACACAACTGAAGTGACTTAGCAGCAGCAACAGCAGCCTGCACTTTATTGTCTGCATTTTAAACCTTAACTTTTAAATAAGTAAAGATCTTTCTGCTAGTGTCCTGTCCCCTGCCCCTCCACACCTCTAGCATCAGACGGGAGCATCCAGTCACCTGTCAGTCGTCTGGAGAGAGGTGTGAGAAAGCAGCAGTCCCAGTGGCCTCAGAGTTAACTAACACCCTCGCCTGGAAAATCCCATGGACCGAGGAGCCCGGTAGGCTGCAGTCCGTGGGGTCGCTAAGAGTCGGACACAACTGAGCAACTTCACTTTCACTTTTCACTTTCATGGATTGGAGAAGGAAATGGCAACCCACTCTAGCGTTCTTGCCTGGAGAATCCCAGGGACGGTGGAGCCTGATGGGCTGCTGTCTATTTGGCCGCACAGAGTCGGACACAACTGAAGCGACTTAGCAGCCGCAGCGGCAGCAGGGGTCTCCAGCTTCTCACGGCCCACACTCCTCCCGGGGCTGAGCCCTGCCCCCAGGATCCAGGGAGGACCTCCCTTAGGCCATCGACAAGGTGCTCACGGAGGCTGGGCTTGGGCTCTGTGCCTGCCCGTGGGGATGGCCCCCTCTTACATTGTCCTCAGGTGAGAAAAGCCCTGAGAAGGAGAGTGTGCCCCAGGAGAGGAGGAGGGCGGAGGTGGGATGGGGAGCAGAGACGCTGCAAATACCTTGTTCATGAAATTCCTAAGCAGACATAGTGGTTAAATACCTCCCACTGCAAAGGTATAAAGGAAAGAGGGAAGGAAGGAAACAAGGGAGGGAGAGGGGAAGGAAGGAAGGAAGAAACCAGGTTGGGGAAGGAGGGAACAAAAAAGACTATAAAAATGAATGCTAAAATAGATTATGGATGCTTTTTAAAATTTTCGCTTGTCTGTATTTCCTAAATAGTTTTTTTAACAGAAGATGTATATCATTTTTGCAATAAGAAAAGGAGGCTGTTTTGTTTAGTGCTTCGTGTACAGACACTGCATGCATGGTAGGACGTGTATAGTGCTGAACAGTTCCCAACAGGTCCTGTTCAATTTTGACCTTAGGTCAACCCAGCCTGGTTTTAGGTGACCTCAGGTTGACCTATGCTGGTCTTTGAGCATTTGGGGTTATTTATCATTTTGAGGCTTGTGCAAGAAACATAACTTTGTTGGGAGTTTTTTTTTCCGATAACAGATTACTAAAGACATACCAAGAAAGACAGCGTGCCCAGGTGCACGTATGAGCAGGCTGGATTCTCTCCAGCACTACACACAGGTAGGCCCCGGGCAGAGAGCCCAGGAGGGGGTGGGTTACCTCTGGCCGTCAGGGCCTGGTCTTTCCATGCTCCTCCCTGCTTTCAGCACTTGTTTCCAGGGAAGGCTCTGCAGTCTCTTTCTTACTGAATTTAAAAGCACTGAGAGAGCAATCAGAGGCTTAGCAGAGATGCTCTAGTTGTAGATTTTTGCAAAAAGAATCAACCACTGCACAAGTGTTTTATGACAGAATAGGAAGCCTCTGTATTACCTTCAACATTAATCCTTTAATACCAGCTGCCACCAACTCTGCTACTCTAAGACCCTGACCCAATCCATTTCCCACCCCAGTCACTGCTCCAAGTTCCCTATTCCTGCTTGGGATGGTCCGTGATTGTTGCCACATTATAAAATCATGTCCACATTTCTTGGACCCTCTTCTACACTCAGTTTAGTGACCAGGTGCCCCTGAACAGAAGTTTGAGATGGACCGTAGTGTCCCCAGAGAAGGTGCTAATAGAGATGGCCCCCAACTTATAGTTCCTGCTTTTTCATACTATTCATTGGGTTCTCGTGGCAAGAATATACTGCAGTGGTTTGCCATTCCCTCCTCCAGTGGACCACGTTTTGTCAGAACTCCTCATTATGACCTGCCTGTCTTGGGTGACCCTGCATGGCATGGCTCATAGCTTCATTGAGTTATGCAAGCCCCTTCACCACAACAAGGCTGTGATCCATGAAGGGGGAAGAACCAGTCCATCCTAAAGGAAATCAATCCTGAATGTTCACTGGAAGGACTGATGCTGAAGCTGAAGCTCCAATACTTTGGCCACCTGATGAGAAGAACTGACTCACTGGAAAAGACCCTGATGCTGGGAAAGATTGAGGGCAGGAGGAGAAGGGGACGACAGAGGATGAGATGGTTGGATGGCATCACTGACACACTGGATATGAGTTTGAGCAAAGTCCAAGAGATAGTGGAGGACAGGGGACCCTGGCGTGCTGCAGTCAGTGGGGTCACAAAGAGTTGGACACAACTTAGTGACTGAACAACAATTTACAGTGGTTTGACAAACAATTTCTCGACTTTGTGATGTTGCAAAAGTGATACATATTCAGCACTCTCTGCCACTGCCTAACTCTGGCTCAGGAAAAGATCCAAATTCCAAACTAAAGCACAATTTCTACTAAATGTGTGACAACAGTCAACAATCAATACACTAACACGCTGTACACAGACAAGCATTGTTTTTCACTTTCAGTACCGTATTCAATAAGTCACATGAAATATTTCAATACTTTATTTTAGGATAAGCTTTGTGTTAGATGACTTTGCCCAACTGTGGGCTAAAGTAAGTGTTCAAAGCACGTTCAAGGTGGGTGAGGCTAAGTTATGATGTTTGGTGGGCTGGCTGTATTAAATGCATTTTTTACTTGGGATATTTTCCATTTATAATGGGTTTCTAACGTGCAACCTCATTGTAAGCCAAGGAAGATCTGCAGTTGGGACCGGTAGGGAGATAGTTTGCATAAGTAATCGAAGGCAGGACAAGGGTGAAACTCCTGTGGCTGGAGCAGAGACTTCTAGGTGGAGCTTCTTCTCCCCAGAGGCTGAAACAGAAACTCGAACACACTTACTGATGGACAGAAGGGATGGCAGGATATCAAAGAGTAAGCTGATTAATTTGTATTTTATCTTAAAAGCGACAGTGCATCAAGCAAAGAGTTCTGAGCAGTCCAGCTGGTATTGTACTTTAGAAAGATGTAGCTGCAGGATGGATAAGGAAGGGAGGCCCAGTGATGTGGAAGCTTGGCTGCAGGCTACTCCTCAGGATAAGGAAGGGAGACCTGGTGATGCAGAAGCTGGGCTGTAGGCTACTCCCCAGGAGAGAAGGCACTGAGGGAGCCAACCACAAAAACACATCGTCAAACAAGACTCACTGGACTTGAGTGCCTCATTGGGTGCAAAGGGTTCACACAAGGGAAGAATCAAAGACAGTGCTGACCTATAAGCCTGGCAAAACTGGATACCCTCCCCGACCTCTTCCTGTTTGCTCATTCACTGAACACCAATTGAGCACTTACATGTACAAAAAGCTAGAAATTTTAAAAGATAGGAAAGGGAAACAGCATGTACTCTTCCAGAAGCTTATGAGAGTGCAGCCAAGTGTGAAAGAGGCAACTCAACAGTTACAAAAATGATGTGAAGATGCAGGCCTTGCTGCACTTGGCTCGGGGTGCTATCGAGCGTGGAGAAGGGTCTTTAATTCTCATGACAGGTACTGTCATCAACACGAACGCTGCTGCCCCCCACGCTGGCTCATTCTATCATGGCTTTATTCATTTATTTGGCTGTGCCGGGTCTTAGTTGCAGCACGTGGGATCTTCAGTCTTCATTGCGGTATGCAGGATCCTTTTTTTTTTTTTTAGTTGCAGCATATTTTTAATTGCAGCATACACTCTGAGTTGAGGCATGTGGGATCTAGTTCCCTGACCAGAGTTTGAACCTGGGTCCCATGCACTGGGAGTGTAGAGTCTTAGCCACTGGACCACCAAGGAAGTCCCTGTCAAGGCTTTCTGTGTGTGCCATGGCTTTGTGACTGTGTGTCACTTCAATCATGTCTGACTCTTTGTGACCCCATGGACTGTAGCCCACCAGGCTCCTCTGTCCATGGGATTCTCCAGGCAAGAATACTGGAGTGGGTTGCCATGCCCTCCTCCAGGGGATCTTCCCCACCCAGGGATGGAACCCATGTCTCTTATGTCTCCTGCATTGGCAGGTGAGTTCTTGACCACTAGTGCTACCTCGTCAGGTAAAGGCAAAGCCTGGAAGATTCCTAAGGGGGCTGAGGGTGGGATCTCTGGGGCCACGAAGGAGGAGGGCACTGCAGATGGGAAGGAGCCCCAGGAAGCCTGGTTCCCTTTCCTGAGCAGGAGGTGCTGTGTGGACACAGCAGTACCCGGTCACCTCACATTTGGTTACACCCCTGCTTAGCATCCCACCTACATTTCTCTCACTGAGAATCCTTAATGCTAGAGCTGGAAAAGACAGTTCAGGGCATAGGACCTCATCTGTAAATGAAGAAACCCCCCTTGCAGTGTTCCTGGTTCTTCGTTCCTCTCCGTTTGTTCTCACTAACAAGACTTAACTATGCTGAATCGTTAGAAAGCTAAGTGGTAAGTACACAATAATGTTTTAATGAAGTCTCAGAATGGTGTTAAGAGCTAGTAATGACTTAGTGTGTTTTTCCTTCTAGGATCATTTACATTTTATATTAGAAAGCTCTTTAACACTCTTAACAGCAACAACAAAACAAATTCAAGTCAACAAAACAAAAACAGGTGCTCGCCCTAGGTTGCAACAGATGAGAGCAGAAGAGGGTAGGTGGCATTCTGCAGAGGGGAGTAAAAGCTTCTCACATTTCACCCTCCACACCCAGGTTGCCCCCTTGCCCTTCTATGAATGCATCTGACCCTGGACTTACAAATTCCCACATGAACTAAGCGGACGGATACATAATCTAATTAGGAGAAAGGGGCAAGGGGCAGAGAAGAGTGATGAAGAGGACACCTAAGAAACTCAAGATGTGAGTGATGACAATCCCTCACTCCTCTTTCCTAATATTGGGATTTGAAACTGTTTCACAAGCAATGTAAGGGATGTAATGTAACTTGCACATCAGAGATTTAGATCCGTGATTCGGGGTCAGATTCCGTGGGAATCACCAAAAGATGGGCCCTCTATTTTTAGTGCTGACACTAATAAGCCGAGACCCACATTCCCACAGCAGGTTGACTATGCTCTCCAGGCTTCTGGGTCGACTTCCTCCTCAGCGTAGAACACATGCACTGTGCAGAAGCCCAGTTGCCGGGACAGACAAGCTGGAATCCAGCTCACACTCAGTTCACCGAGTCCTGACCCATGGGCTAGTCTACGCGGCTCCAGAGAAAAAGAGTACCTCTTCTTTTTTGAGTGGTCTGATCAAAGAAGGGTCTGTTCCTGATTTGAACAAAGGACTACATAGGTTAGGAGCCTCTAACTACTTCTTGTCTCCCTGGAACCTACAAAAGAATAAAGTGATGTCTTTGGAAATGAATAAACTACTCCCAGGGACCTCTTCCAGGGTCCATGTCAGACCATACCAAACAAACACAGTGCTGAATTTAAAAGAATACTGTGAAGGGGAGTCTCCCATGTCTTTCCAAGTTCTTTGAATGAGTGTCCACTATTACCCCATCTATTCAGCATTGTACTGGAGGCCCTGAACAGGGCAATAAGGCAAGAAAAAGAAATAAAATGTTTAAAAATTAGATGGCAACAAGTGAATTTATTTACTTAGAAAATTTTATTTACTTAGAAAATTTAGTAAAATTTTCAAGTAAATTTAGTTACATAGAAAAAAATAAACAAATTATTAGAAACAAATAAATTCATCAGAGTCACTGGCTACAAGGTCAATATATAAAAATCATATTTCTATATACAACAAAGATTGAAAATGAAAACTATTTAAATACCATTTATGATAGTATCAAAAATATAAATACCTAGGAGTAATTCTAACAACAACAAGAAAATGTGTCCAATCTCTGTGCTAAAAACTGTAAAGAATTTCTGGGAGAAGAAAAACTAAATAAATAAACATTCCAACATAAATAAGGTGGTAATATTTCTATATTCTACTGGAAATGACAAAATATTAGTTCTAATTAAGACTATGAAATATTAAGTATGTATATTGTAATTCCTAGAGTAATCACTAAAATAGATACAAAGAGATATAATTTTAAAACAATAGAAAATTAAAAGGGAACACTAAAAATTATTCAAATAATCTAAAACAAGGCAGAAAAGGGGAAATAAAGGTGTCAAAAAGAAAATAACAAACTTTTAAAATAACTTAAATCCAGACATATCAATAACTACACTATTAAATGTAAATGACCTAAACCATGGGTCAGCAAATTTTTTCCATTAAGTGCAAGATAGTAAATATTTGAGAACTTCTCAGCTATATAGTCTCTGCTGTAACTCTGCTTTGGTAGGGGAAAAATAGCCAGAGAAAAGATATAAAGAAATGAGCATGGCTATGTTTCAATAAAACTTTATTTACAAAAAACTTAAATACAAAAGCGAGATTTCACCTACAGGCATAGTTTGCTGGCCCCTGGTCTAAACACATCAATAAAAAGATATCTGCAAAGTGGATTAAAAAATAAGACCAAACTATATGCTGTCTATAAAACAAAACAAAAACACACAGACACACCCTGTCTTCAATATAAAGATATAAGTAGGTTAAAAATAAAAGAATAGAAGGAAATGTACTGTTTAAATACTAACCAAGAGAAGGTTGGAGTGGCTGTGTTAATATCACAAAGTGGAAAGAACAAGAAAAATTACCAGGAATAAAAAGGGACATTTTGTTGAAAGGCAATTCTCCCAAGGCTCCAACACTGTCAACATCTCATGAGCAGAAGCAAAGATTGTCTTGGATCTGCAGTATCTTTTCAAGGATGTTTGTATAGTCAACAGCACTGGAAATAGGAACGGAGCTTCCCCTCTCAGCAAGAGGCTGCTTTGTTTTCATTCTAGTATAATAAGGATAATATCTCCCTTTGGATCAAAGGTCAGGAGTATGCTGCCCGTTATGAGATTTGAATTCCCTAATCCAGATCCTCTGCTGTGATGCAACCCGCTGTATGTACTGGCTACCCTTTGCATCATTCAGTGGGAAATGGGGCTCAAGGTAGTGGTATAAAAGCTGAAACTGTGGCTCCTGGGGGATGGGTGTGCATACGCGCATGCTCCATCACTCAAGTCATGTCCTCAGTCATGTCTGACTCTTTGCGACCCCATGGACTGTAGCCCACCAGGCTCCTCAGTCCATGGAATTCTCTAGGCAAGAATACTGGAGTGCATTGCCATTTCCTACTTCAAGGGGTCTTCCAACTCAGGAAGGTCCCATGTCTCTTACATCTCCTGCATTGGCAGATGGATTCTTTTACCACTGTGCCACCTGGGAAGCTCTGCTTTAGTGGCTAATAAAGTCCTGTGACATTGACCAAGGAGCCTGGGTCTTCTGCTAGTTCCTGTGAACCTGTAGCAGGGTAACTTGTTAGTTTGCAAGCAGGGGAAAACATCAGACCCTTCACTCTCCATGCAAATGACAAAAGGGTCACCATAATAACACAGCCTTTCTAGTTCAGTTCAGTTCAGTTGCTCAGTCATGTCTCTTTGCAACCCCATGGACTGCAGCAAGCAAGGCCTCCCTGTCCATCACCAACTCCCAGAATTTACTCAAACTCATGTCCATTGAGTCGGTGATGCCATCCAACCATCTCATCCTCTGTCGTCCCCTTCTCCTCATGCCCTCAATCTTTCCCAGCATCAGGGTCTTTTCAACTGAGTCAGCTCCTTGCATCAGGTGGCCAAAGTATTGGAGTTTCAGCTTCAACATCAGTCCTTCAGCCTTTCTAAATGTACAACTAAATGTCAGGTGTATGCATCTGATTGCAGCTATGAAATTAAAAGACGTTTACTCCTTGGAAGAAAAGTTATGACCAACCTAAACAGCATATTAAAAATCAGAGACATTACTTTGTCAACAAAGGTCCGTCTAGTCAAGGTTATGGTTTTTCCAGTGGTCATGTATGGATGTGAGAGTTGGACTATAAAGAAAGCTGAGTGCCGAAGAATTGATGCTTTGAACTGTGGTGTTGGAGAAGACTCTTGAGAGTCCCTTGGACTGCAAGGAGATCCAACCAGTCCATCCTAAAGGAGATCAGTCCTGGGTGTTCATTGGAAGGACTGATGTTGAAGTTGAGGCTCTAATACTTTGGCCACCTGATTCGAAGAACTGACTCACTGGAAAAGACCCTGATGCTGGGAAAGATTTAAGGCAAGAAGAGAAGGGGATGACAGAGGATGAGATGGCTAGATGGCGTCACCAACTCAATGGACATGAGTTCGGGTAAACTCCGGGAGTTGGTGATGGACAGGGAGGCCTGGCGTGCTGTGGTTCACGGGGTCACAAAGAGTCGGACACGACTGAGCGACTGAACTGAACTGATGCATCTGACAACAGAACTTCAAGATGCCTGCAGCAAAAACTGGGATAGAACTGAAAGGAGAAATGGACAAGTCCACAATGAGAGCTGGAGAGTTCAACACTCCTCTCTCCGTAATCACTAGAACAAACAGAAAATCAGTAAGGACCCAGAACTTCACAATACCTTTACCCAGCTAACCTGACTGGTATTTGCAGACTATTTCATCTAATACATTCTTCCAGAAGAATATTCACCAAAGAGACCATATTTGGGGTAATAAAACAAATCTTGAGAAAGTTAAAAGAAGTAAAATCATATAAAATACATCCTATAACCAAAATGGAATTCAGAAGTCAATAAGCGAAAGGTAACTGGAAATTTTCCAAACTTAAAAATGAACCAACAGAACTTCTGATTTCAGCTCTTCTGAGCGACACATCTTAAGAGGTGCCCCATACTTTTGTGGATTTTACTTCCAAGAGACCCACCAAGGTTTCAGGCAGGGGGAGGGGAAAAGTAACCATTTGAAATACAGTTTTCCATAAGAAAGTCCTGCCCCTTGTGGGAAATTTCTGCTGCTGCTGCTAAGTTGCTTCAGTCGTGTCCGACTCTGTGCGATCCCACAGACGGCAGCCCACCAGTCTCCACCGTCCCAGGATTCTCCAGGCAAGAATACTGGAGTGGGTTGCCATTTCCTTCTCCAATGCATGAAAGTGAAAAGTCAAAGTGAAGTCACTCAGTCAAGTCCAACTCTGCGATCCCATGGACTGCAGCTGACCAGGCTCCTCCGCCCATGGGAAATTTCTAGTCTCTTCTAATTTGAAGAAATGCAATTAGCCAAGGCCAACTCCAGCCCCCTTGAGCCTTCTAGTCTCAGGTAAGGGGATGGGAAACAACACAAACAAAAAAAAAAAAGGCTAAGAACTGCTTCTGAAAGTCACAGCCCAAATACTAAGTAAAGTGAAGTCTCTCAGTCGAGTCTGACTCTTTGCAACCCCATGGACAGTAGCCTGCACCAGGCTCCTCCGTCCATGGGACTTTCTTGGCAAGAGTACTGGAATGGGTTGCCATTTCCTTCTCCAGACTAAGGCCCACTAAAAAACTGAGATTATATTATTAATTAACACCTCACCTTCCCTCACCCTGTACCACCACATCAACAGGACTCCATTATACAAAAACAAGGAATTACAATTAAACAGATAGCTGCAAACAGACACTACTTAAGCTTCTAGAGGAATTCCCTAGCAGTCCAGTTGTTAGGGCTTTGCACTTTCACTGCCGTGGCTGGGGTTCAATTCCTGATTGGGGACTAAGATCCCACAAGCCATATGGTGCAGCCAAAAAAAAAAAAGAAGAAGAAGAAGTTCTTAGGAAACCCAAAGACAACAGCGAAACAAAAAAATTAAGGAAACTAGAGGGAGCACCTGGTACCTACGGCTACAGCAGACATTAAACACAGGCCAACTCCTGGTCATTATTAACCTAAAACTTAGCACGAAAAGCCCACTCACTTCTGTTCCTATTAGCTGATTATCTGGCTTTCAACAAAAAATTACAAGGCATGCTAAAAGACAAGAATACACTGGGAAGAGACAAGCATCAGAAACTGACTCAGATATGACACAGTTTGGAATTATCAGACTGGGAATCTAAAGCAATTACAATGAGTAAGTTAGTGGGTAAAGGAAAAAGTAGATTCAAGAACAGGTGGGTAATAAGCACGTGAGTACACACGCACTCACTGCGCACTCACATGCTCAGTCCGGTCTGACCCTTTGTGACCCCATGGACTACAGCCCACCAGGCTCCTCTGTACATGGGATTTTCCAGGTGAGACTACTGCAGTGGTTTGCCATTTCCTGCTCCAGGGGATCTTCCTGGCCTAGGGATTGAACCCAAGTCTCCTGCATTGGCAGTCGGATTATTTTACCACTGAGCCACCACGGAAACCTGGGTAATAAGCATACAATATGTGTATGTAGAGAAAGAAATATCCCCTGTTGATCATTTTTAAAAGGTTCCAGATTGGGTACTGTGTTTCAACCAAATTTTAAGATTAATGAGGCAACTGTGGAGGGAAGAACACTTGCTACAACTATGCAGATTTTATAAATGTGCAACAAAAGTTTTTGTTTTACGTTAGAAAAAAATTTAACTCGGTGTTGTTGTATATTCACTTTAACAACAAAATAAAATAAAGACATCATAAGAAACAGATTAAGCAAGGCACAGACAGGGAGAATATATTCATAATACATGTGCCTAATAAAAGATTCATATCCAGAAAATATAAAGCATCCCCAGAAATTATAGCAAAAAGACAGACAAACCCATTAAAAAAATAGATTTGAACAATCATTTCTCAAAAATAAGTAACCCAAAAGGCCAGTAAGTTAGTTAAGGGTCTCAACATCATTATTCATTAGAGAAAAAAAATGAATGAAAACCACAAGGAGATATTGCTACATACTCACCAAGAATTTTTTAAGAAAAAAACTGTTAATGCCAAATGTTGGCAAGGATATAAAATAACTGTCATATATCAATTCAACCTTTGAGGGAAACTGCTAGGCAGTGTCTATTAAAACTAAACATGCACCTATGCCATGACATAAAATTTGTGCTCATTCTTATATACCCAACAAGATTGTGTGTATTTTTTTCACCAAAGACCCATGGGAATGTTCACTCGCTGCTTTAATCATAACAACCAAAAACTGAAAACCAAAATGCCTATCAATGATGAAATAGATAAACTGTTGTATGTTTCATATAATATTGGTGGTGGTGGTGGTGGTTTAGTCTCTAAGTCCTGACTCTTGCAACCCATGGACTGCAGCCTGCCAGACTCCCCTGTCCATGGGATTCTCCAGGCAAGAATACTGGAGTGGGTTGCCATTTCCTTCTCCGGGGAATCTTCCCTACCCAGGAATCAAACCCAGGTCTCCTGCATTGCAAGCAGTTTCTTTACTGACTGAGCTACAAGGGAAGCTTATACTTGACGCAACCCATATAATATTGGGTTGGCCAAAAAGTTAGCATTTTTCCATAGCTACCCAACAGTAAACAAATTACTGATATATGCCATACCATGAATGAATCTTACAGACATTGTTGGGTGAAAGAAACCAGTCTGAAAAAGGCATACTACTTGACTGCAATCATATGAAGTTTAACAGGAAAAGCTAATATATAGTCATAAAGTCAGGATGGCTCCTTCTAGGGTGATAAGTATTAACTGGGAAGGAGCAACTGGAAACCTAGGGTGATGAAAAATATCCTATATCTCTATCCGGGAGCTGATTATACTGTGTAAAAGCTCACCCAGCTGTTCTCTTAAGATCTCTTCAGTGTGAAAGCTACATCTCAATTAGGAAAAAAAAGGAAGAAAGATGAGGAATGAAAGAGAAAAGAAAGGAAATGAAGGAGAGGATGAAAGGAAGAGAGAGAGGGAAGGAAGAAAAGGAGAGAGAAATGAATATGATCTCCGGAGGGACTTACTCAAAAATACGTTATGGGATATGTACTGTTATCTGCATCTTAAAGATGGGACCACTTCCAGGTTTGCTGATGAGTTCAGAGTTCAGTGTTACAGAGCGGGTGTGTGAGGTTGAAAGCCAGGTGTGTATGACGCGAAAGCCTTTGTTTTTCCACCTAATACTACCTTTGTTTTTCATCTCCTCCTAAAAAAGTGACCCCAAGAAATGGCTCCCTGCATCGATCATTTCTTTCTGGGAAGCACGTCTATCTTATCACCTTCGGCCTCTTATTTGGGCCTGTCTCCCACCCACAACTGTGAGGCCACTCGTTTTTAGGCTTCTTCCAGGGCTTAAGAGCCGGCTCTGTTAACTTTTGCTGGAGCGGGACAGGAGTCGCCCCTGGACTCTCGGCTGCGGTCTGCCCTTTATTTCGCAGGCTTGCAGACTGCGGATGGCGCTTCTTTTCGGTGAGGAAACCAGTGAGAGCAGTGTAGCCCTAAATCCTGTTGAAGCGAAGCTCGCAGGCTCCACGTTCCTCACACAGAAACTCAAACTCCGCGACTGTTTGCCGCACGTCGCTGACTACCTTCCCCGCCCACGTCAGCCGGAAGCAGGTGCGCCGGGCCCGCCCCTTTTCGCCTCTCCCTGCAGGTGGCCCAGCCCCGCCCCGCTCACCTGCGCGCGCAGCCCCGCCCTAGCGCGCGGCTCTGCGCCGGCAGTGCCGGCCAGCACGCATTTATACGGCGCTATTTTGGTCTCGCGCTCTGATTGGTCGGCCGCGGGTGAGGACACGCTCGCGCGCCGCGCGGGGCGGGGCCGAGACTCAGGAGGAGGGGCGCTTCCGGCGGCTTCGCGGTATGAGGAGGCCGTGGGCTCTAGCTTCCTTAGGCCCTGACCTTCTCTAGAGGGATGCTGGGGCTGCCATGGCCACTCTGCCGTCTGTTGGTTGGGCTACGTTTTTAATGAGCCTGTGTGACAGGCTGCTAAGAACCGAACTAATTCACGCTTTGGAGAGGGAGTTGCTCAATGGCCTGACACTTAGAAGCCACATGGCAGAAACTGCGAGAACCTTGCCAAAGTGTCATTTCCTGTGTGGAAGCGCTTGTCAGCTCCCTCTGCAGACCTTTCTGCCAGGCTAACCTGGCCCTTCGCTAAATCAGACCTGTGAGGCCGCCTGCCCTCTGGAACCTTTGTCTGACTGTGTCCTTTCTCTTGACTGTGGCCTTCCTTTCTTCTCTCCTTGCTGTGGTTTACCCTTTTCTGAAACCAGAGGAACAAAACACTCCCTAGACAGCTCCAGAGGATCTTATTTCCTCCTCTTTCCCACATCGTGATCAGAGCCACATCTGACCGCCCCTGCTTTCTGGCTCTCCACCAATCAGGTGTACTACTGCTCTGAGTTTCAAGGCTGTTTGAGTTGTTGTTGTTTTTTTTTTTTTCGGTGACAGGCAAGTTTGAGCTTCTTTGGTGAGAGTTACTGAATAACTATAAAATGTGATTTACGGAAACTCCTATCATACCTGAAAAGAAGTAAAAAGGACCATTTGAAGCCACCACTCCTTATTGGATGGGAACTTAGCTTGAAAGGGATTCTGTTTAAGAGTTCTGTTTCCTAAATTTTGTAATCACAAATATTACCTCTGATTGCAAAACCCCTGAACGCCTCTTGAGGTTTCCTGAGCTCACAGCCTTGAACATTATTTGCATTTAGATATGTAGAAAGAGGGGCTTCCCTGGTGGTTCAGGTGGTAAAGAATCTGCCTGCAGTGCTCAAGACCTGGGTTGGATTCCTGGGTTGGAAAGATTCCCTGGAGAAGGGAATTTAACCCACTCCAATATTTTTGCCTGGAGAATTCCATAGAGGAGCCTGGTGGGCTACAGTCCGTGGGGTCACAAAGAGTCAGACATGACTGAGCAACTAACGCATGTAGAAAGAATATAACTGAGCAACTATTGAGCACATCAGTGAAAATCATCATTCATTATTTTTAATGACCCATGCTTTGTAAATGCTTAACAGACATTTCCTCTAATGCTTACAAAATCCACACGACTTAGATACCATTATTATTCCATTTTACAGAAAGGGAAACTAAGGCCCAGAGGGACTGAATAACTAGACTGAAGTCATATAATATGATGTCAGCGCTGATTTATCCCCGTGGTGGTCTGACTCCATTGTTTGTGCCATTGAGTACTGAGCTCTGTAATCTCTTTCTTCCTTGTCTTAATAAATTGAAAATTCAGCTTTCTCTGGCCCAAGAGGAGTTGAGCTTAGTCAGTGCCATAATTTCTCAGGAAGACGTTTGTCCTGCTGCTGGCTTAGGAAAAGGATTGCTAGGAAGGGAAAATGGTGATGATGCCAGGGGTCTTAATATTCTCCACTTCTGAACAACAGACCATATTCAACATGCAGTGCAAAGTTTTGGAAAAGATTTTGAGTTCTGCTGTGTCGGTTGATATGGAGACTGGACTGTTTACAGAGCGGCCTCAGTTAGATCCACTTGGTTGGTTAGGAACCAAGAAGCAAACTGGTCTTAACAGTGGCTTTCAAACATTTTTATACACTTACCCCCCACAGAGCTACCAGAAATTGATGGAAATTCCAAATACAAGTCATGCAGTGGCTCCAAGGCTCCAAATCCCCAGCCCATCACCCTCCTTCTCTGTCTGATGTTGTAGGAGTTTCCAGACTTCTCTGAAACTCATTTTCTTTATCTGCTGCAAGTGAGATCTGTGAAGTTCCCTGGATTAGTGTGTGGTGTATATAGATTCTAAAAAATGTTCTTCTTCTTGCCCTTTTCCTTGGCTGTTGAAGAAAGAAAGTACCCGACTTGATGATTATCCATTTATTGTCCCTTTTACAGAGCTACATAGGCAGCACTAAATTCCATAGGTAATAATTTACATTAAGACCACTTATTTTCACCTATAGCTTTAAAATTCCTTATCGAAACTTCAGCAACATCATTTCCAAATAGTGGCTTCAGCTTTAATTGTGTCTGTTGTTCATTGAACAAATAGTTACTAAAAATCTATTAGGTATAAGACATCAGTTATTCTTTAATAGAGCTTTCTGAAAACATTTCGACAAAATAGCCTGGCTCACAAGCAGACATTAGGGAAATAGACTGTATTTTATAGCAATAATAGTTCTTTCCTACTGGTCCCATGCTTCAACTCTGACCTTAATTCATATTGAAAATGATTTGGTCTGACAAGACAAAAAAGAAAAACAAACAAAAAGCTAAGAACAGGAACTAGGCAGTAATAAAAAAAAATTAAAGGCATTATTTAAAAAATACAATGCAAGGGATGTTTTTCCCCTTAAAAGCCATTCATTTTTGTTGATTGATCTTGCGTTGATCAATTAACAGATTGTTTTCATCACTGCTAATCAGGCTGAAACTCCAATACTTTGGCCACCTCATGCGAAGAGTTGGCTCATTGGAAAAGACCCTGATGCCGGGAGGGATTGGGGGCAGGAGGAGAAGGGGACGACAGAGGATGAGATGGCTGGATGGCATCACCAACTCGATGTACATGAGTTTGGGTAAACTCCAGGAGTTGGTAATGGATAGGGAGTCCTGGCAGGCTGCGATTCATGGGGTCGCAAAGAGTCGGACATGACTGAACGACTGAACTGAACTGAACTGAATCAGGCAAAGAGAAGGTTTTAAGTCTTCTTTTCAACTATAAAGTTATAAAATGTGCTGTGTTGCTCAATCAGGTGGCCCTGGATGTTACTACAAAAATGCAAACTTTGCAAATCATTACACACCCAAGTATGTTTTAGGTAAACTGAGCCTCCAGAAACTTGCAAAGCATTATGTTCAATTAAATTTGAATTTAAGTGGAGTTCCTTTTTCCCTATTCAGACGTGTGTGTCTTAGGCAACCTGTACTTAATACCCAAATAGCTCTTTGGATTATTTGATTCAGTCAATTGAACAACCAATTCAGTATAAAATAAATGAAATAAACTCACTTTTTTAGGCCACATTAACCTATAGTTTTAGACTTAGAAATCTTTAATAGAACTTGTGTCTTGGAGTAAGAAATTAATATTCAATTATATATGATATGAGAAATTAATATTTACCATAAATTATAAAATTAGCTATTGAAATTAACATAATAACTGAAGTTATTAGCTGCAAAAATGTAGTAATATGAACTGAGCCTGTAATGTTATAGATGCCATATGCCAATATTGCTTAGTATAATGGTTTTGATTCATCCTTCTAACTCCTTTCATTGCCAGCAAGAGTAATTGAGGGTGTGATTGACTTAGATTATTTTTTGCTCCAGTAAAGGGCTCCTTTTGAAAACCTGCCTGTCCCCTAACTCTTTACTGTTGCCCCAACACAATATCTTCTGTTGACAAAACTAAGGAACCAAACGGTAGCAGGTAATGAAAGTGCCCTCTACAATTGCAAAGCAAGTGAACACAGCCTCCAGCCTGGAATCTGACCCCACGAGAATCTACATTTTAAATGGCCCATTTGAAGCATTCATTCATTCATTCAACAAATAATTCTGGATCTCTTTCTGTGTTCCAAGCATACAAATAGTATGAATCAGTCATGGTGACTGCTGTAACTGGCTCGCAATGTAAAGGAGGTGAGAGATGAGCAAGCAAATAGAGCAGCTGAGAGCTAATTTCTACCACAGAAGAATTTAAGGATGTGTGTAGGGGCATCCATTTGGAGAAGGCTATGGGGATTGTAGGCAGCACCAAGCTCAAGGGCTCAGGCTGTGGGAGTGCTGGGAGATGAAGGCAGTCAGAGCAGGCCATCCTGAGAGCCACACTAACGCATTTGATCGCCAATCTGCAGGTCGCCTGGAGTCCAAAGGGATTAAGAGGGTGTCAGAAAAGCTGCTTCCTGTGGTTGTAGACTGGCTTTCCGTGCCATGCCAAAGGAAGAAAAATGGAGGACTAGGATCTGGTTTAGGCTCTGCTGAGTGGTTTTATTGCCCCTAATATGTGCCTTGGTAAGGCATTTTACTATCTCTGCTTTACCCAGAATTAGAACTTCAGCTGAATTTGTGGGTTTGGGGGAAATTATTTTACCAGATATCAGTCCTTGTTCTTTTTTTAGTAAACAAATGGTCCCAGCAGCCTGGGGCCTAATTGCCACATTTAATACTTGTAGTATTACACAATGTTTAGACCTGGACTTGTGTCGATAATCTGCAAGGTTAAGGATTTTTTACTGACATTACTCACTTTACTGTGAAACGCATGATAGGCTTCTTTGCTTTATTTGGGAGTTTATAGTAATGGCTCGTTCAAGGTCCTAGGCAGCGAGTTTGCATTACAGAATGCTGCAGTCACTAAAGGGCCACATTTAACGTAAACACAATCGATAAGATGAAGGCTGAGTGTTCCTGCCAAAAGAATCAGTAGATCACAAGAAATGCACACAGTGGAATGAGCACCTGAAGGTCAGTTCAGAGGTGCATCTGAGCTTCAAAAGGTGCTGGATACTGATTCTATAATGGCTGTGTTTAGAGATTGTGTAACTCAGATTCCATCAGAATGAAATACAGAAATGTTCCTGGCCATTCACTGTGTCTTACACTGGGGAATCTTGATTATTCCCTTGACAGTAAAACTAAGGAATTATATTGGGTGGGTCTAGGCAGGATGGTTCATGATGGAAGCCTTATTTACAGCAGGAATCCTTAAAATGCCTGGAATGCGAGATAAACCCTTCTCTGGATAACATCAGCAATCATTAGATACTTTCACATAGTCCTTGGTCACAAGCCCCTTCTTCATACTCACTTCTGGTGACAGAGATCACTAGCTGAAACATTGTGATCATTGCTGTGGGAATCTTGACTAAAGGGAGATAGATTGAAAGACAGATAGACAGATAGATAGGGCAGCTTCGCCAGGTGCATGAAAAGTTTAGGTTGGAAGGAGCTGTTTCATACCACTGGGGATAGATTGACAAGATGGGCAGACTTTAAAAAAGCCTGATGTCTAGCTGTTGTGTAGATGTTTCCCAGGTGTTCTCCCCAAAATGGAAATTTCCGAGGGAGAGGCAGTGGCATGTATTCTAGACCTGGCTACATAACAGCTCCCTTGCTAATAGTAGTGTATCTTTCAGAGTAATTATTCAATTAAGGTATTTTCTTTTTATTATTATTTTTAACCCTGAAAACATTTTGTGTTGGGGAATGGCCGATTAACAATGTTGTGATAGTTTCAGGTGAACAGGTGAATGGAGAAGGGACTCAGCTATATGTATACATGTATCCATTTCAATTAAGGTATTTTCAAACTAGGTGTTCGGGACTGAAATTTCTGGTAACAGTGGGCAATCAAATCTGAAAACACTGTAACT
This sequence comes from Ovis canadensis, assembly GCF_042477335.2. Classification (NCBI taxonomy): domain Eukaryota; kingdom Metazoa; phylum Chordata; class Mammalia; order Artiodactyla; family Bovidae; genus Ovis; species Ovis canadensis. The sequence goes on along the minus strand of NC_091252.1, from coordinate 94,528,837 downwards.
AGAAAACACTTAAAAATACTAGATAGGATACAGTACAAAAAAACTCTTTAATTGCATATTTAAACTAGCAAGACCTACTGATAGTCTCAGTAACCTAGGGATTTGGGAATATTGGGAAGTCCTATTTCATCCCTGTAGATAAGGTTTGCAAGAAGTTTGCCAGTGAAAAGTCAGAATTTCTGAGAAATTGGGAATCTCTCAGAATTCTAGATTCTAAAGATTCTGGTTTCTAAAGCCCATTATTTACTAAAATCAACCAGGGTTCCCTGATTCCTGGGCTGAGTCAGGGAAAGTATAAGATGAACCTGGAACATCACATTGGCCTAGAAACTAAGGAAGCAGGATAGGTAGACAGGTAGACAGACAGATAGGAGAGACACCTCAAACTCATAGGAGTATGCCAACCAATCTAGAATTAAACTAGATTCTAGATAAACTCAGAATTTCTGAGGTCACCTTCTTAAGCTGATTCACGTTGCTGATCCTGCTGATGTACAAGTAGGAGGTATGTACAACCCATCTTATTCTTATTCTAAAAACAAAGCAAAGCCTTCCCTCCTTAATAATTTCACTTCATAGCCCAGTTGCTCACACAAAGGTGTACTGAACAGGATAGTGGCCTGACAGAGTCAGGAGACTGGTTTTATACAAATAAATTGAGGCAATAAGTAGATATATTGAGGATAATGAGAGTCAGGTCCTCAGTGTTGAAGAGCTACAAATACGGAAAGGGAAGGAGCTAGAATTAACCATGTTGTATCACATTGGAATTGGTGGTATTACTATGTACTGAAGGTTTTCGATATACGCATGTGTTGTTTGTACACATAGATTTTTGACTTCTTACTATTAAGAGAATCTAAATCAACGAGACCCCAGTAGTAATGAGGACACTTAGCACGAAAATCTTGATTTCTAAAGCCCATTATTTACTAAAAGCAACCAGGGTTCCCTGATTCCTGGGCTGAGTCAGGGAAAGTATAAGATGAACCTGGAACATCACATTGGCCTAGACAGTATGGAAGCATGATAGGTAGACAGGTAGACAGACAGATAGAGAGACACCTCAAGCTCATAGGAGTATGCCAACCAATCCAGATTATCTAGATACAATGATAGAATTAGAAAACCACCTTTTGGTAACCACTATAGCAATAATTAATTTAAACAGGAAACAGCAATGAATGCTAAACTAAGTGAATAAAAGTTTGGTGAGCAATGAGTCATTTGCATAGTCTCAAACAAAGGGAAAATAAAGAAGTTAATGATGGAAAACCTGAAAGATATCACCCGAATCATGTGATCCAAGTTAACCTCATTGGTGGGCTACAGTGCAGATATGCCAAGTCCAAAACCTGTACCATGCACAAGCACTCCTGAAAATGGCACAGAAATTGCCTTAAGACGTTATGAAGATACCATTCTTAAGATAGCAATTTTGTGAGGAACATGTGCTTTGCCACGAAGGATAAGAAGGGCCTGAAGAAGATGTAGGCCAATAATGCCAAAGCTGTGAGTATGGATGCCTTGGTAGCTGTCAAGGTGCTTGTGAAGTCCAAGGAAGCAAGCTCAGTGTCTCAAAGGGCATCAGCCATAAGTTCAGTTGACCTGCCTACATTGTCCTTCCAAGCTCTGGAAGCATGCTGGTCCCTGCAGCAAGGGTCTTAAGTTCTGCTGGCCAGAGGCCAAGGCCAAGGCTCAAACTGGCCAAGCTCCAGCTCCAGTTCTAATTCCAGCTCAACTCAAGCCTCCTAAAGCTGGCCATGCCCCATAAAGGTCTCCACATGCCAGGGTGAGGAAAGAAGGACTAGTGTCTTCCTGGGCTGCTGTCCACATGAGGCTGGCATCTTCCTGTGTTATTTGTATCAATAAATCCGAGGCAGCAGCTGTCCAAAAAAGTTAGTATTGATAATGGGACAAAGACAATCACATGTCACCTGATAGGATGCAGTAAGAACATGAATCACTTCTGTGAGATTCCTACCAAAAATGCCCAATCTGAATCTCATCATGAGAACATATCAGACACTCCCAAACTGAGGAATATTCTGCAAATGAACTGGCCTATAACCTTCACAGTGTCATCGTTTTGAGAGACAAGGAGAGACTGAGCAACCATTCTAGGCTGAAGGAGGTAAAAGAAATCCGACATCTAAATGAAATGCCTCATCTTGGCTTGTATCATTTGTCTGCAAAGAACACCGTTTGGACACCTGGTAAAGCTTGAATGGGGTTGGTGGTGGTTATAATGCTCCAGCGTTGATTTCCTGGTCTTGATGATTGCATCGTGGTTGTGTAGAAGACTGTCCTTGTTTGTAGGCCCTCTACAATGAAGTTTTTCAGGCTATCATGCCTACAGCTTACTCTCAAGTTGTTCAAGAACTAACAAGTTCTTTGAGTTATTCTTGCAACATTTTTGTGTTTTTGAAGTTATTCAAACCACACAAAAATCCAAGGACTTCAGGCATGCTAGGGCGAATATGTTTGTACCACAATTACAAGCATTTGTTCACTAAACATTTAGTAGGTGTTCACAAGGTGTGCTGCAGTCTCTCTAGTCACCCTTGCTGAGCCAGCTGTGCCCCACTTGGGGGAAAAAAGGATTCTGAAAAGTTGGGCCTGACAGCACAAATTAGCTTCCTGAGGTCAAGTGTCTGTTGAAGTCAGCATCTGTAACACAGTGAACACAAGCTCTCATTCTTTCCCTTGAAGCCTCCTTACTTCAAGGGAGCCATCTTGAATCAGAAAATGCTTAAATAAAAGCTCCCATTGCTTACTGCTCAAGATTAATGTCATCTTCACGTTGGAAATGTACCCATGTTTTATTTAGCCCACCCCCAAGAAAAATAACATAAAGATAAGAATTTAAAAACTGGCACAGGACCTTCGCAATGGGCCAGGCAGGTGTGGGGCCTGAAACTCATGTCCCACTTTCTCTGTAAAGCCATCTTTGTTTCCACACAAATCAGGCAGACCCACCAACCCTTGAGAGTCAAGAGGTAAACTCAACTCAGGGGCTTCCTCTGTGCTAGAGTCTTATTTGTTTTTTATTCATCCATTGCCACAGAGTGTGCAGGATCTTAGTTCCCCAACCAGGGATCAAACCCATGCCCCTGTAGTGGAAGTACAGGGTCTTAACCACTGGACTGCCAGGGAAGTCTCTGGGGTAGCATCTTTTAAATCTAGTGAATCAAGGTTCTCCTAGGACTTTTCTCTCCAGATAAACCTAAGCTTTGATTTGAACTGCTCCCTTTGGCACCCTCTTGGTGTCAAGAGAATGACCATACCCACATGTGAAGGAGACTTGTTCAATGGAATGCCAGTGTTCTAATGGGTTTGTATACCAGGCGAATCCTTTTATTTGGGGGTCAGGCTTCAATAGGATGACTGTGGACTCAACCGTGTGATTTGTGGTCATTCCGGAGAATGTCACAAGGCAGTTAGGCCGAGTAGCCACTTAGTGCAGTTTTCCTCACCTGTGCCACGAAGGGAGTGCCACGTACATATGATGAAACCTGTCAAATTCGCAGGCATGTATGGTTCTGCACTAGATTCTCTGGACCCTTCTGAACAGGGAACCCCTGAACTTTCCTTTCACCTGACCTTCCATGACATCACCCCACCTCCTATGGAATCTCAGGGTCCCATCATTAGAGTCACTGTGGTCCTCGTTTAGCTCCTGACTGCTCACAGGTCAAGGTTCTGACAAGGCCCCTCACATCAACCCCCGTGGTGCCTTTCCAGCCTCCCCCTCCCCGGCCCCATTATCGCCCCCACTCTGCCGACCTGGATGCTCTCCTGAAAAAGACCACTGCCTTTCACGCCCACCTCTTCACCTTTACATCCTTCTGTCGCTGCCTGAGGTGCCCTCTCCCTTTGACGTCTGTTCAGCCCTGAACAAGCAGCCTGTCTTAGTCTGCTCAGGATGCTATGACAAAATACCACAGACAGGGTGGTTTATAGAGGACAGAAATGCATGTCCCACAGCGCTGAGGGCTGGTCAAGCGCCAGCACCGTCAGTGGCAGGTGGGAGCCCTCTTCCTGGCTCACAGCTGACACCTTCTCTCCATGCCCTCATGCGCTGGGAGGGGGGAGGCCTGGCTCTGGAGCCTTTTTAATAAGGGCCCTGTTCCCCATCATAAGAGCTCTTGCCTTATGATCTAGTTCAGTTCAGTCTCTCAGTCCTGTCCAGCTCTTTGCAACTGGACTGCAGTCCACTGCAGCACGCTTCCCTGTCTTCACCAACTCCTGGAGCTCACTCAAACTCATATCCATTGAGTCCGTGACGCCATCCAACCATCTCAGCCTCTGTTGTCCCCTTCTCCTCCTGCTGTCAATCTTTCCCAGCATCAGAATGTTTTCAAATGAGTCAGTTCTTCCCATCAGGTGGCCAAAGTATTGGAGTTTCATCTTCAGCATCAGTCCTTCCAATGAATATTCAGGACTGATTTCCTTCAGGATGGAGTGGTTGGATCTCCTTGCAGTCCAAGAGATTTTCAAGAGTCTTCTCCAACACCACAGTTCAAAAGCATCAATTCTTCAGCGCTCAGATTTCTTTGTACTCCAATTCCCACATCCATACATGACTACTGGAAAAACCATAGCTTTGACTAGACAGACATTTGTTGGCAAAATAATGTCTCTGCTTTTTAATATGCTGTCTAGGTTGGTCATATCTTTCTTCCAAGGAGCAAGCATCTTTTAATTTCATGGCTGCAGTCACCATCTGCAGTGATTTTGGATTCCTCCAAAATAAAGTCAGCCACTGTTTCCACTGTTTCCCCATCTATTTGCTATGAAGTGATGGGACCGGATGCCATGATCTTCGTTTTCTGAATGTTGAGTTTTAAGCCAGCTTTTTCACTCTCCTCTTTCACTTTCATCAAGAGGCTCTTTAGTGCTTCTTCACTTTCTGCCATCAGGGTGGTGTCATCTGCATATCTGAGGTTATTGATATTTCTCCCGGCAATCTTGATGCCAGCTTGTGCTTCATCCAACCTGGCATTTCGCATGATGTACTCTGCAAATAAGCGAAATAAGCAGGGTGGCAATATACAGCCTTGAAGTACTCCTTTCTCAATTTGGAACCAGTTGTTCCATGTCCAGTTCTAACAGTTACTTCTTGATTTGCATACAGATTTCTCAGGGAGCAGGTCAGGTGGTCTGGTATTCCTGTCTCTTAAAGAATTTTCTACAGTTTGTTGTGATCCACACAGTCAAAGGCTTTGGCATAGTCAATAAAGCAGAAGTAGATGTTTTTTTGGAACTCTCTTGCTTTTTTGATGATCCAGTGGATGTTGGCAATTTGATCTCTGGTTCCTCTGCCTTTCCTAAATCCAGGTTGAACATCTGGAAGTTCATAATTCACATACTGTTGAAACCTGACTTGGAGAATTTTGAGCATTACTTTGCTAGCATATGAGATGATTGCAATGGTGAGGTAGTTTGAGCATTCTTTGGCATTGCCTTTCTTAGGGATTGGAATGAAAACTGACCTTTCCAGTCCTGTGGCCACTGCTGAGTTTTCCAAATTTGCTGGCATATTGAGTGCAGCACTTTCACAGCATCATCTTTTAGGATTTGAAATAGCTCAGTTGGAATTCCATCACCTCTACTAGCTTTGCTCATAGTGATGCTTCCTAAGGCCCACTTGACTTTACATTCCAGGATGTCTGGCTCTAGGTGAGTGATCACACCATCGTGATTATCTGGGTCGTGAAGATCTTTTTTTTACAGTTCTTCTATGTATTCTTGCCACCTCTTCCTAATATCTTCTGCTTCTGTTAGATCCATACCATTTCTGTCCTTTGTTGTGACCATCTCTGCGTGAAATGACCCCCTGGTATCTCTAATTTTCTTGAAGAGATCTCTGTCTTTCCCATTCTATTGTTTTCCTCTATTTCTTTGCACTGATCACTGAGGAAGGCTTTCTTATCTCTCCTTGCTATTCTAAGTGCCTCCCAAAAGTCCCGCCTCCTGATACCACCATCATCGGGGGTTTCAACATATGAATGTGGGAGGACACAGACCACAGGCAGCCTGAATGTCACCTCCCCTGTCACAGGAGAGTCAGCCAAGCCCTCACATGCTTTGGAGCATGAAGCATGTTATTCTTGCTTGACTTTCGTCACCTTCAATTTAAGAATACACTCTTCGTCAGTTGTCCACAGTGACCTTGAAACAGCCAGAGGCAGGGACCACATCTTGCCCGTCTCTGTAGACCCAATACCTTCACACCATGCCATGCCTATGGTTGCAAAAACCTGCAGCTGTTAATAGTATCAGCAAGTATTCTATTTACTGACTGCTTATTCTCTGCCAGGTGGAACCAATACCTGCAGCTGCTAAAATACCTATGTGACCCAAGGAGGGAGTGAGGTGTCCCTGGAAGGCCCTCTCCCTCCATGAATGAGGTTGAGATGACTACATTGTCACCTTGGGAGACCTGGGATCCCGAAGTCTATGGTGGGAGGGCTCCAGGCTGGCAAACTTTGGTCAGCCAGAGGCCAATGGGGGAGCCACCTGGGCTGGGGTGTGTGTGTGTGTGGGGTGAGATGGCTGAGACGGGGCTTCTCAGGAGGGTGGGGCAAGGAGATCAGGCCATAGGGGATGGGGGTCTCCAGCAAGTGCCAGGGAAAAGAGGAGACATTGGAGATGGCCTTATGTCTCTTCCCCTCCAAAGCTGGGACACATTTTGACATGTTGGCTAAATCTTTGAAAGAACAGATGACGAATGGGGGTAGGGGCTTCCCTGATGGTCCAGTGGTTAAGAATCTGCCTTGCAATGCAGAGGGCACTGGTTCCATCCCGGATGTGGGAAGATCCCACATGGCATGGAGTAACTAAGCCTGTGGGGCCACAGCTACTGGAGCCCACGTGCCAGGAGCCTGTGCTCCCCAACAAGAGAAGCCACCGCAGTGAGATGCCCGTGCACCGCAACGAGAGAGTGGCCCCCCCTCACCACGCCTGGAGAAAGCCTGTGAGCAGTGACGGAGACCCAGCACAGCCAAAAACAAAGATTATTAAAAAAGGAAAAAAAACTGGAGTAGCATTGATGCCTTAGTAACGGCCATGTAAGAAACCATCATTCATCCGAGGAAAACACAACCTCAGCCAACTGGCCTCAAGATTGTTTGTTCTGCCCTATTAAAGAGAAGGGGAGGAGGGGGAAAAATATAAGGACGAAAAAGTGCCAGAGATTGTAGAAAATAAATCATTGCTGTTTAGATTCTGCCCATTTCATCAACATTCCCAGTTGCTCTTCCAGAGAGGTCTGGCCTAGCTGGAGCTTGACATTGCCTGATACCTTCCATTTATCGCTTGGTTTATCTCTAGAGGGAAATATTTGGGCCAAGTGAGCTCCACACATTCTGTTGCAAGCACCTCAGGGGCTGCACTCTGCACAGCCCTCGCTCCCGTGGAACGTGTGCGGCTTAGCCGGGCCTGGAGATGACTTCAGTAGAAAACCCAATACGAGGGAATCCCAATCCTGGAACTGGTTGCACCTCGGGTTCGAGTATCCCCTGGCACACTGTGGCTGAAACAAGATCTGCCATATGGTGATGTTTCAGTGTAAGGACAGGCTTGTTCAGCATAAAGTATCGTTTCCCACCAATGAATCAGTCCGGATTTCCTTGAGTCCTTTCCCTGCTGATGTCTAGGAACGGGGACAATCTCAGTTCTTCCTAGTCCCTGGAAGCAAGGCCCTCCTGCCCTCTTGTCAAGGCCAAGCCGTTCTCCCATCCATCCGAGCTTCATGGGCTACCCTGCACCCTGAGGACCACACGTGAAAAGGAGGGGTCTCCTGCCTCAGCTGGGAGTCCTTTGTTTGGCGACATGCTGGCCCAAGGCTCAGAAATAAACAGGAGACACAGTATTCCTTTGTGTCAGCTAATAACAACAGCAACAATATCACCAAGTATTATATCTATGGCTGCTCGAGCTCCTGTGGGGTTGGTGTTATTATCCTCATTTCCCAAACCCACCTAGCCTCCCACCTGCTGAATGGCAGTTTGGTTTGCAAGCTTCTAGACTCTTCCACCCTTCCATGCCCCCCACTCCCCGGGATAGCTGGCAGACAGGTCCTTGCCTTGAACAGGGAGTAGTGGCTGTACATGGTGAGGGTTCGCCAGGTCGCCTGTTGCCTTATGGAGGACCTGGGGTATCTTTATTCTCATCAGCATGCAATCTCACTACCCAGGATCCATCTCAACTGCTCATGCACCAGGAAGCCTCCCTGACCCTCCCAGGGTCCACTGAATGACCTCCTCTTAAGTGCTCTCTAAGAAGTGAAACTGAAAGTGTTAGTCACTCAGTTGTGTCCGACTCTGCATTCCCATGGGCTGTAGCCTCCCAGGCTCCTCCGTCCATGGACTTCTCCAGGCAAGAATACTGGAGTGAGTTGCCATTTCCTTCTCCAGGGGATCTCCCCAACCCAGGGATCGAACCCAGGTCTCCCGCATTGCAGGCAGATTCTTTACTGTCTGGGCCACCAAAGAAGCCCTCTCTAGTACCCCCAGTACTCAAGGAGAGACCCCTGGGCAGCAGCCTGGTCACCAACAGGCAGAAACGCGGAACTTCGGACCCTGCCCCGGTGACCCCAGCGCACCTAGGCTCTCTGTGACCTGTCTTCCTCACTTAGTAACGGCCTTGTGTGGTTCCAGAGGTGTTTCTTAGGTGGCACCTTTGTCTTTCTGGAGAGAAAATAAGTGGAATGATGGCTTGCTCCAGTCACTGAAGACTGTCTACAACTGGCTAGTTGGAATAGGACAGGTAACTGGGGCTGCTTGCCTCCAGAGTGGCCACATCATAAGACCTGTTGAATGGCAATTTGTACCCAGTATTATCCCAAGGACCCCAGTGGCCTTTCAGACACCACCTCCCCTAGACGTTTGCTGGGTCCTGGAGTTTCACAAACATTCGCTTCTTTGCACAAGATTTAGGGCACTGAGGTTCATGGAAGAAATGACAGTTTGTTTGTTTTTAATGCTGAAAGAGCCCAGCCCCAGCTCTGGAATTCTCCCCTGGGGCTCCCTCTCTGACCCTACAATCTCAGGTGTCCCAAGTGCCCCAATCCTTATGCATTCCTGGAGGCCCAGCAACGCAGAATCAAAGAGGGAGCCACCTCCTGCGGGCTCTGGAATTTCAAAGCCCCGTTCACAAAAGAGTTTATAGGAGTCCTGTGGTCTCTCCCAGGCTACTGCCGGGTCCCCGGACCCATTGTACTTCTCCAGAGCTGTTGGTACCTCGTAAACAGCTCTCGCTGGTAAAGATCACCTATTTAACATGTGCAGCAGCGCTGAGAGAAACACTATATATTTGCTTTTTCTCACTTCCTGTGGGAAGGGTGGGGCCCACCGCTGACTGCTCTTCGGCAGTTGCTGTGACTCACTCTAGGAGAGAGGGCCTTTAGAAGGGAGGGAAGTGATTTGTGTGGTCTTTGGAATGCAGGTATGGGCTGTACCTTCAGGAGTGTTTGCTGATAAAGGAGCGTCTTGTGAGAGGCAAACCTCTTACATAAAAACATGCAGTGTGTGTGTGTGTGTGTGTGTGTGAGTGTGTGTGTGTGTGCCTGCCCCCTCCCCACCCCTCCATCCCTTGGAGGAGAGGGCCATTTATGTTATGGCAGCTTTTTGACAGGATGGCAGTGCCAGAATGTTCTGTCTGTAATGAAAGTCAAGACATCTCCCTGGGTGTAGCCCCAGGCTTGTCCTTTCTGGGAGGGTACCTCCTCTCGGCCAATGCCAAGTTAGATGCTAATAGAGGCAGTTGGTGTCAGGGCCTTGCCTGGCTCTCCAAGAAGACTGGTCCCAGGCTTTCAGAGTGCAGGTCTGGAGGGGTGAGTCCCAAATCAAGCCCAGGGAGGTCAGCTCAGCTAAGCGTAGGTTCAGCTCAGGGACAAGGAAGCTGTGGGACTGAGCTGGCTCTTGCCTTCACTACATTTGCAAGACCCTCGCACCTTGGTGCCAGTGGTCCATTGGCCCTAAACCAGCACAGAACAAGGGCAGGGGGAGTGCGGCCGTGGGGTGGAGAGGCCACCCCTGGTGTGGGGACAGTCCCTGTGTAGGTCATCCTGTCTGTCTCCTGTTTCAGTGGCAGTGTCCTAGAAGCTTCGGAGAGAGGAATCAAGCGAGTCTGTCGGGTTCCAGACTCAATTCTGCTGCATACTCGATGCAGAGTCCTTAGGCAAGTTACTCAACATCTCTGTGCCTCAGTTTCTCCCTCTGTAAAATGGACCAAAATAGCATCCAGCTTGTGAGACTGCTGTGAGGACTGAAGGGATTAATTCATATGAAGACTTCAGAGCATTAGCTGGCACTCAGTGAACATTAACCATTATTCTTTGGGAACAAAAATCAATGTCCCAGATGGTGGTGGGGATGGGACAGGGGAAGCATTTTAATCTTCTGACACCCAAGAGACAAACTACATCCGAAGATTTTTCTGGACTGTCAACAACAAAGACCAGCCCACATGTCATTTCCTGTTGTCAGAGATACATTTTCAGATTATGTCGTAACATGGTAGCAAAGCCCTAATTCTGCTTTAGCAGGAAACCTTAGATTAGGGGGAAAAAAAAACATTAAACCTGGGGCTAGTTCTCAAGCCATTTCCACTTTTAGAATTAACTCTATAGTCTCCTAAAATTAGAAGAATATCAGTGCTCTGAATCTATAGCTGAAAGATTTTGACTGATATTTCTATATAAAACATGTGGTTTTACAGAGGAAAGACAGGTCTCCGAATTAACTGTCTTTAGATCTCTGCCTCTTTTTACATTGCCTGTAATAGCAGTTACCATTAGCAGTTGATTATTTTCTGGGCCTGCCCTGAATTTACTGAAAAATCGTGTCATTGGGAAAGGCAGCACTTCATTAACCTTTGTGCATCCGCCCATTCATCTGACGTTCAACAAGCATTTGTTAAGCATCTACCATATCCCAAGTCAGACGCTGTAAAGGCTGTAAGGATGCAAGAGACCCAGGGCCTATCCTGGGAAACTATAACGCAACAGTATGCAACACATATCCACTAAGTGTGGATGGAATCAATAAAACAGGAAGAAATACAGAAGAGACCATCACACGCTCACATCAAGACTAGCTAACTAGCCTAAAAACTGTAACATCAAATCCAATAACCTTTCCAAATGCAGACATGTTCCCTGTTGAGGAGCTCAGAGGCAAGCTCACACAAGACTACTCAGCCCCGGGGAGTTTAGAGAACTCTCTTGGAGGGAATTGCAGCCACACAAACCACAGCCAGGCAAGCCAAATAATGGTAATCAGATGAGAAAAGGAAAGAGCCATGTCTCTTTAAGCAAAGGTTTCTCCGGTGGCAATGAAAAGCAAACAAAAGAACAGAGACGTAGAATAGCATTCCCTTTCATAAACGCTGTTTACTATGATCTTACGAATTAATATAAACTCTGTGCGTACTTCTTGTACTAAGAAAATGCACTGCTTTCGTGAAACAAAAAGAACACTCTGGGTTCTTTAGAGAAAGGGAATTGTTGTCACATAAAACCTATTGCCTAGCAACAAAACAGCAACTCATCACACCTTTCTCCCAGCCATAGACACACACAGCCTCACCCTCTTGCCTGCTCATTCCTCCTGACTCACAAATGTAGGATTCTTTTAATAGTATCTGTGGTTGCAATAACTGGGCTTTAAGGTTCTAGTTTAAAGCACCAATCAGTATGAAGTCCTGCCAATGGCTAAGAAATTAATGATATAGTCAGAGCCTCTGAAAAGGCCATGACATAATAAAACAAGAGGGTCACTGGGTTGGGTTCCTTTTTCTTTTTCTTTTCCTAGTTCTAAACTGAACATTCCTCTGAAGTGTCTGTCTTTTGCCCCTTCGCCAGGGGCACTGGGGTGGTTCTGCCCCTTGGGCTCTCATACTTAGTATGAAAACTGAATCAAGCAACATAACATTTTGGAGTCTAAATCTATTGCTGAAAACCTGAACCTGTTTCAAGGTCAGATCTGTGTCCTTGCCTGATGCTAAGTCACAAGAGCAGCTCTCTCTTTCAAATGTTGTACATTGCGGAACCAGCGGACCCGAAGTTTGGAAGGGAGTTGCTAACCAACATTCTGTAGAATAGAGTGTATTCAGTGATATGACTCACAGATAAATTACTTCACCCTCATGGACCTCAAACTGGGTGTGGCATTTGCTGTACATTGACTCAGTGCTTAACCCTTCCATGTATGGGGGAAATTCCACTGCTTCTTTCCCCCTCAAAGTCTTGAGTGTTCCCAAGTGGTGGCAGGCATGTCTACGGAAGGCCGGAAGCAACTGCTGGTGGGGAGAGATGGTGGTGCTTGGGGGCCACCTCGCCAGAGAGCTGCATTTTCGCTGTTTCTCGCAATGGTGCTCCATAGGCAGTTTTACGTTCAGGACAAGTTCAGTATTCCACGAGATGAAGCATGTTATCCCATCCCATTTATTGCCTTTTGAAACAGACATTCAAAGTGTGTTTTTCTTGTCAGCCTTCCAAGGTATTAAACCTCTGATGCCAGCTGAAGGCCTGAAGAGGAGGGAGCGGTCTGTACGTGTGCCCTGCGTGCACCCCATCGAAATGTTTACCAATGTTCGAGCGTGCAAATCAACAGGGGCGCCACTGTGGCACCAGTAGGAACATGTTCAGCTTCAGTCATCAAGGACTTTGTGACTTGATGATCTGGTGTTTTCTTCCAACCTTGTCTCTGCTTAAGTTCAGCCACAGTCTAGGAATCCGGTGACTCCTGCTAACAGCAAAGGCAAAATATTTCATCTGAGCTCTGAAGTGTTGCTGTCCTCTCAACACTGCTAATGGAGCTACTGACGGTTTCTGCAGGAATTAAGAAGAATCTAGAGCGATAAATTGATAAAACACTGATATAATTGATAAACATTTTTTTAAAAAGACATTCATTTGTTTAGAGCAGTTTTAGGTTCACAGCAAAACTGAGGGGAGGTGAGATTTCCCATATGCTCCCTACCCTGCCCTACATGCACAGCCTCTCCACTTATCAACACCCCCCACTCCGTGGTGGTACATTGTTACAAGGGATGAACTTACATGAACACTTCATCATTATCCAAAGTCCATGGTTTGCATTACAGTTAATTCTTTCTGCTGTACATTTTATGGGTGTGGACAAATATATAATACCATGTATCTGCCATTATCATATCATACGAAGCAGTTTCACTCCCCTGAAATTCCTCTGTGCTCCACTGATTCATCCTTCTGTCTCCCCAAGCCCTGGCAACCACTAATCTTTTTACTGTCTCCGTAGTTTTGCTAATCCCAGAGCACTGTATAGTTGAACTCACACAGTGTATAATCTTTTCTGATTGGCCTCTTTCACTTAGTAATGTGCGTTTATGTTTCCTCCACATCTTTTTATGGTTTGATGGCTCATTGCTCTTCAGTACTGAATAATATCCCATTATCTGGATGTACCACACTGTATCCATTCACCTACTAAAGAAAAGCTATGCATATTCAAGAGCAGAGACATCACTTTGCTGACAAAGGCCCATACAGTCAAAGCTATGATTTTTCCAGTTCATGTTTGGATGTGAGAGGTGGACCATAAAGAAGGCTGAGTGCCAAAGAATTGATGCTTTTAAACTGTGGTGCTGGAGAAGACTCTTGAGAGTCCCTTGGACTACAAGGCGATCAAACCAGTCTATCCTAAAGGAAATCAGTCCTGGGTGTTCATTGGAAGGACTGATACTGAAGTTGAAGCTCTAATACTTTGGCCACCTGATGAGAAGAGCCCACTCATTGGAAAAGAACTTGATGCTGAGTCAGCCGTGCCTCTGGACCCCCTGGTGCAATAAGTCTCCAGCTTCCTCACGCTGTCACAGAGGTGACTCAGAGACTAAGGGCACTGCCTTGGAAACTCCTGACTGTACCTTCCTACTAGATGAACTTAGCCAAGTCTCTTACACTTAGCTTTCTTTCTCATAAAAATTAAGATCACAGTAATACTATGTCTAGGGGTTTGTATGGATTAAATAACATTGACAGTGGTCGGTCGAGCACAGTGTCTGACATAAAAGGTAGTTCAGTTCAGTCACTCAGTCGCATCCAACTCTTTGTGACCCCATGGACTGAAGCACACCAGGCTTCCCTGTCCATCACCAACTCCCAGAGTTTACTCAAACTCATGCCTATAGAGTCAGTGATGCCATCCAACCCTCTCATCCTCTGTCGTCCCCTTCTTTTGCCCTCAGTCTATCCCAGCATCTGGGTCTTTTCAAATGAGTCAGCTCTTCGCATCAGGAGGCCAAAGGATTGGAGTTTCAGCTTCAACATCAGTCCTTCCAATGAATATTCAGGACTGATTTCCTTTAGGATGGGCTGGTTGGATCTCCTTGCAGTCCAAGGGACTTCCAAGAATCCTCTCCAACACCGCGGTTCATAAGGTAAGGCCTTAGGAAATACTATTTGTTATTAATAAGTGAACCATGGTATGGAATTCGTACATGAAACTGGGTTTTAGGAATAGGACTGTTGGGCAGTATGTTTTGTGTATTAGTTTGCTAGGAATGCCATAACAGAATACAAAAGATGATGTGGCTTAAATAACAGAATTTTATTTTCTCCTCTTTCTGGAAGATAGAGGTCAGAGATCAAGGTGGCAGCACAGTTTCCTCTGAGACCTCTCTCCTTGGCTTCCAGATGGCCACCTTCTCCCTGTGTTTTACACAGTCTTCTCTCTGTGTGTTTCTGCATCCAAGTTTCCTCTTCTTACAAGAGCACTGATCACACTGAATCAGGGCCCACCCTGAGGACCTGATTTAAACTTAATTACTTCATTAAAAACTCTCCAAATAGTCCCGTGCTGAGATCCCACATGCACCAACGAAGATCCGCCACACCCAAATAAATAAATGAATTAATATTAACTTTTTTTTAAAGGTAACAATCTTTCTTGGTCTTGTAAGGGGTCACATGGCACACCACGGTCATGCTTAGATCTGGATGATACAAATTGTCAGTAATTCATCACTGGATGTAGAGCCCTCTGTCTCAAAAACCTTATGAAACTGTGTCTAGACCTCTTAACGCGTGGACTGGTTCTCAGAGCTTTCTGAGATGCTCTTCCCATGTTATAGCCCTTAACTTTGGCTCAAAATTTAAAAAAACAAAAACAACCTGAGTTCATTGTGGCTGGTGTTCCATTTTCTTGTTGATTGGAAAATATGTTTTCAGCTTTTATTTTACTTTGGTGTCAAAGCACTGATTTTGCTAAGAAGGAGTCCCTCTCTGTAGGGTGGGGGAAACAGCCTCCATCGTGTCCTGCCTGTGGCCTTAGTCGCCTCATGCCCCAGACAGTCTAGTGGCCCCTACTCCTCTGTCCACACAGGGTCTTTGAAAAGGCAGATCACTCTTGCCACTGGTCGCTCAACCCCATCCCGCTCTGGCTAAAAGCATTTCAGTGACTCCCCACTTTCCCAAGATACACCACACCCCCCAGGCTTCCTGCTTCAGCCACGTGGACCTTGGTCCCTGACAGGAAGCTTGGTTTGCTGTCCCTTCTGCAGAATCCCTCTCCCCTCATTTGCTGACCTGGTCAATCTACCTCCCCTCAAATACTGTGTAGTCATCATTTCTCCTAGAGAGCTTTCCTTGAGCAGCCTGCTTAGGGCAGAGCTTCTTTATAACCCCAGGTCAGGTCCATCTAGCTCCTTATCACGTTGAGATTTTGGGTGTGTGCATAATTGTCTGATAACTCTGAGCTCTGTGAAGTCTATATCCATTCACTGTAATATCCTCAGTGCTTGGCCACATAGTTAGGGAGCGGTAAGCATTGGTTGAGTGGACCAGTGGATAAATGAGTGTGTCAATACTGACCCCTAAAATTTTCACTTTGGGAAGCAAGCTATAATATTTGAAAAATTGTAAAGTATCATAAATATGGGCAAAGTCAACACAAATTTGAGTATTATTTTGGAAATAAACTCTTTGCAGAATAACTTTATTTCCAAAATAAAGTTATTTTGCAAAGTCTAAATATATAGGTAGGAAATGAGTTACTTTGTATTTTTAAGAAAGCTGGAAATCAAGGAGGATACATTGAAAAGTCAGGTGATTTAGGGAGTTCTAATGGTCTCCCTTAGGGAACTCAGTGCCAAAAAACCAACCATAAAGGGAAGAAATAATTAGACACAACCACCAGGGAAGCCCAAACTTTTTGCAAAGTTGTTTAATGGTAAGAAGCTCTTCTTATCTCTAAAAATTAATTTCCTCCTATTATATTTGGAATAGATTTCCTGTATATTAACTAAATATTCTATTTACTAAAAAAAAATCTCTCTTACATGTTTAGAGA